>NW_024070203.1:4204139-4541396 GCF_014754425.2 Oryx dammah
CTAGAAATCAATTACAGGAAGCAAAATGGGAGGAATACAAACAAGTAGAGAATAAACAGCGTGCTAGTAAAAAAACAATTGGTCAATGAAGAAATAAAAGAGAAAATAGGAAAATACCTTAAGGGAAATGAAAATGGAAACACGAGACTCCAAAATCTATGGGATGCAATATAGGCCTACTTCAATAAATAGGAAAAGTCTCAAATAACCTAATCCACTATCTAAAGGAATTAGAAAAAGAACAAACAAAACCCAGAGTCAGAAGAAAGCTGGAAAGAACAAAGATCAAAGAGGAAATAAGTAAAATAGAGACCAACAATCAATAGAAAAGATCTACGAAGCCAAGGACCATTTTTTTTAAAAGATAAGCAAAATTGGTAAAACTTTAACTAGTTTCATAAAAAAAGAAAAGACTCAAATGAAATAAATAAAAAAAGAGAAAGACAGCTGATATCATAGAGACACAAAAAGTCTTGAGAATACTATAAACAGTTATGTACCAGCAAATTGGACGACTTAGAGGAAATGGACAAATTTCTAGAAAAATACAGCCTTCATAGACTGACTAAGAAAGAACTAGACAATATGAATTGACTGATCACTGAGTGTTAAGTCGCATCAGTCATGTCCTACTTTCTGCGACCCTATGGACCCCAGGCTCCTCTGTCCATGGGATTCTCCAGGCAGGAATACTGGAGTGAGTTGCCATGCTCTCCTCCAGGGGGTCTTCCTGACTCAATGATCAAACCCGGCTCTCCTGCACAGACTATTAGTCATAAAACTGAATTTGTAATAAAAAAAACTCCCAGCAAACAAAAGTCCAAGACTGGATGGCTTCACAGGAGCATTCTACCAAACATACAAAGAGGAGGTAATAGCTATCTCCTTCCACTATTGTGAAAACTGAAGAAGAGGGAACACTCCCAGAGTCATTCTATGAGCCCAGCATTACTCTGGTATCAAAACCAGACAGAGACATTACAAAAAAAATCACATGCCAATATCTGTGATGACTATAAATGTAAAAAAGTCTCAATAAAACATTAGCAAATCAATTCCACAAAATATAAAAAAAAAATCATACACTATGCTGAAGTGTGATTTATTCCAGTGAGGCAATGATAGCTCAATACTCACAAATCAGTCAATGTGACACACTGTATTAACAAACTGAAGAATAAAATCACATGATGCTCTCAATAGATGCAGAAAATGATACCAAGAAATGGAAAGATATTCCATGTTCTTTAACTGGAAGAGTTAATATTGTTAAAATGTTGATACTATCTCCAAACTCTACAGATTTAATATAATCCCTATCAAAATATCCATGATATTTTTCACAGAAGTAGAACAGATAACCCTAAAATTGACATGGACCCACAAAAGACAATTGTTATAGCACTTTTGAGAAAAAAGTACAAACCTGGAGTTACTATGCTCCCTGACTTCACGCTATACTGCAAAGCTTCAGTCATCAAAACAGCATGGTATTGGTACAAAAACAAACACATAGATCAATAGAACAGAATAGACAGCCCAGAAGTAAACCCACACCCTTGTGGTCAATTAATCAATGACAAAGGAGGCAAGACTATGCAAAGGAGAAAAGATTGTCTTTTCAGTAAGGATTGCAGGGAAAACTGAACATCTACATGTAAAAAATGCCACGAACACATTCTTATGCAGTACACAAAAATAAACTCAAAATGTATTAAAGATCTAATTGTAAATCTTCAGGCCTGAAGACCATAATACGTTTAGAAGAGAACAGGAGAATACTCTTTGACATAATATAGCAATATATATTTTTTGGTCTATCTCCTAAGGAAAGGAAACAAATACTAAAATAAATGTGACCTAATTAAACTTAAAAGCTTTTGCACATCAGAGAAAACCATTGACAAAAGTGCAACCTACTGAATGGAGATAATATTTGCAAATAATAAGACTGATAACAGGTTAATATCCAAAATAAATATACAGCTTATGCAACTAAATGTCAAAAAGAAAAAAACACTCAAAATCCAATTTAAAAATGGGCAGAAGACCTGAATAGATATTTTTCTAAAGAAGACATAGAGTTGGCAAATAGGCATATACAAAGATGTAATCATCACAGAAAGGCAAAATCAAAGAAATATCACCTCACACCTGTTAGAAGAGCTATCATCAAAAAGACAAAAAATAACAAATGCTGGCAAAATGCAGAGCAAATGGAAGCCTTATCTACTGATGGTGGGTAGGTAAATTGGTTCAGTCACTGTGGAAAACAGTATTGAGGTTCCTCAAAAAACTAAAAACAGAACTACCATATGATCTCACAATTTCACTCCTGGATATATAGTTAAAGAAAATGAAAACACTAATTTGAAAAGATACATGCACTGTGATGTTCAGAGCAGGATTATTTATAATGGCTAGGATATGGAAGCAACCTAAGTGTCCATCAACAGATGAATAGATAAAGAAGATGTGATATAAATTACACACAGAAATTGGAATGTATAACCATAAAATGAATTTAATTCTGCCATTTTCATCAGTGTAGATGAAGAGTATTATGCCTAGTGAAATAAATAGTACAGAGAAAACCAAATATTGTATGATATCACTTATATGCAGAATCTAAAATACAAAAGAAACAAATGAATATAACAAAACAGAAACAGACTCACAGGTATAGAGAGAAAACTAATGGTTACCAGTGAGGAGAAGGATGGGAGGAATCACAAGACTGGGATACAGGATTAAGGGATACAAGCTATAATGAATAAAATAATAAGCAACAAGGATATATTGTACAGTACAGGGGAATACAGCCTTTATTCTGTAATAACTTAAATGGAGTATGAGCTATTAAAATGTCAAATCACCACACCGTATAATGGAAACAGATATAATGCCAACTACATTTCAATTAAAAAACAAAATAAACCAACATATGATTTATTATCTTGTAGAATTCATATCACAGTATATTTTCTCATGAATATTAATTTAACTCAAATGTTTTCTCAATTATTGACCTTTTATATGTGTTAATTTTGATAGTCTTATAGGTAAACTGTGGATAACTGCTGCTGCTAAGGCACTTCAGTCGTGTCCGACTCTGTGTGACCCCATAGATGGCAGGCCACTAGACTTCTCTGTCCCTGGGATTCTCTAGGCAAGAACACTGGAGTGGGTTGCCATTTCCTTCTCCAGGAAGGTGAGTTTCTGGAAAGAAAGTCAACTAAAAGCAAAGTTGGCAATATTAGGTACTGGAACAACAGTAACAGTTGCCCAAAGTCGTCTATGGAGCCCTGCAAACAGGAGTGCTGGATAATGTGGAGATTTGATGGATTCCATCTTCTGTGCTTCATGTCAGTTTTGCGCATTTACAGAAGCCATTAGGGGAAAGAGGCATAGCTCTGGGCCTGCACAGGGTACACACTTGCCCAGTTTCCCATCTAGAGAGCAGATAGGCTCAAAGATGGGTATCTCTCCAAAACTCTCAAGATAATCCTTAAGGAGAAATCTTCAGGAAATGTCACAGGAAGTAAATAGAAAAACATGTCATCTGAATGCCAGAAGTTTAACATGTGCAATAAACATGAACCACTGGTTACATAATGCAAAACTCTCAGTTGTCATTCACAACATGTATGTTTACATATTTATACATGGGTCCAAGCAAAAAAAAAAAAAAATGCTTTCCCTCTGTGTTTATATGGAGGGTGAATCCTCCATGCTGTTTAGGACATAAGGAACCTTGACCCCAGATGCAGGCTGCAAGGTGGCTTGGAGCAAGCACTTCAAGGGAGAGTAAAAAGTAAAATCTGCAGAAGAATGTTAAAAGGAGACAATAAGGGATGGCTGCCTGGAGGGGATTAAAATGAAAAAAACAGACAGGCACAGGCAGAGAAGCTAAATTGAGAGCAAGACAGAGGGTGACTTGGTTTCGTCACTTCAGTTGAGTTGCTCAGTCGTGTCAGACTCTTTGCAACCCCATAGACTACAACACACCAGGCTCCCCTGTCCATCATCAACTCCTGGAGCTTGCTCAAACACATGTCCATTGAGTTGGTGATGCCATCCAACCATCTCATCCTCTGTTGTCCCCTTATCTTCCTTCCTGCAGTCTTTCCCAGCATCAGGATCTTTTCAATGGGTCAGTTCTTCTCATCAGGTGGCCAAAGTATTGGAGTTTCAGCTTCAGCATCAGTATTTCCAATGAACACCCAGGACTGATCTCCTTTAGGATGGACTGGTTGGATCTCCTTGCAGTCCAAGGGACTCTCAAGAGTCTTCTCCAACACCACAGTTCAAAAGCATCAATTCTTCAGTGCTCAACTTTCTTTACAGTCCAACTCTCACATTCATTCGGGGCTTTTCTTGTGGCTCAGTGGTAAAGAATCTGTCTGCCAGTGCAGGAGACGCAAGAGACGTGGGTTCAATCCCTGGGTCAGGAAGTTCCTCTGGAGAAAGAAATGGCAACCAACTCCAGTATTCTTGCCTGGGAAAATCCCATGGATAGGGGAGCCTGGCAGGCTGCAGTCCATGGGCTCACAAAAGTGTCAGACTCGACTATGACTAAACAACAACACATCCATACATGACCACTGGAAAAACCAAAGTTTTGACTAGATGGACCTTTGTTGGCAGAGTAATGTCTCTGCTTTTGAATATGCTGTCTAGGTTGGTCATACCTTTTCTTCCAAGGAGCAAGTGTCTTTTAATTTTAAGGCTGCAGTCACCATCTGCCGTGATTTTGGAGACCAAAAAAGTGAAGTCTGTCACTGTTTCCAATGTTTCCCCAATACCTGCCATGAAATAATGGGACCAGATTCCATGATCTTAGTTTTCTGAATGTTGAGCTTTAAGCCAACTTTTTCGCTCTCCTCTTTCACTTTCATCCAGAGGCTTTTTAGCTCCTCTTTACTTTCTGCCATAAGGGTGGTGTCATCTGCATATCTGAGGTTATTGATATTTCTCCCGGCAATCTTGATTCCAGCTTGTGTTTCTTCCAGTCCAGCGTTTCTCATGATGTACTCTGAATATAAGTTAAATAAGCAGGGTGACAATATACAGCCTTGACGTACTCCTTTTCGTATTTGGAACCAGTCTGTTGTTCCATGTCCAGTTCTAACTGTTGTTTCCTGACCTGCATACAGATTTCTCAAGAGCAGCCTTTACGTACTCCTTAGTTGTGTCCAACTCTTTGTGACCCCCATGGACTGTAGCCCGCCAGGCTCCTCTGTCCATGGGATTCTCCAGGCAAGAATACTAGAGTGGGTTGCCATTTCCTTCTCCAAGAAGGTGACTTATATGGCATTTAAAATATAAATTCTCTATTCAGGATTGAAATTAGGATCCAGAAGCAGAGAAAGTAAGAGTGTGGTGTCACCTAGGTACAGCCAAACAGTCTCGTGTTTGGGGCAGTTCGTAGCTGATTCACCAATAAATGTTCTTTCAGAGACCTAGAGCGACTAACAACAGGCTCTGGTTGTTTCAAACCAAGAGGTTGTTCAGTCATGCACTTAATGTGACTGTAAGGAGAAATCCAAGGACACATAAAATGATAATTATTTTTTATGTTTTTGTAAATGTTATTAAGAAAAATAAAAGTGAAAATCTCTCAGTCACGTCTCACTCTTTGTGACCCCAAGGACTATCTAGTCCATGGAATTCTCCAGGCCAGAATACAGGAGTGGGTAGCCATTCCCTTCTCCAAGGGATCTTCCCAACCCAGGGATCGAACCCAGGGCTCCCGCATTGCAGGTGGATTCTTTACCATCTAAGCCACCAGGGAAGCATAAGGAATCTATATGTTAGAGGGAATTTGTACAAATGCCAGTTCTTTTGAGGTGTTTCCTGTAAACTTTCACAGACGTGCTCAGTCATCTGAAATATTCCCCTTTTCACTATGACATCTCCTTGGGCTCCCATGCAGTTCCTATCCTTTCCTCCCTGCCAAGATTCCCCATCTCTGCCTTTTCTTCCTCATAATGTACCTGCTAATTCCCTCATATCTTTTCTCACAAGTTTTGTTTCCAATGCTCTCCCATTTATTCAACCAAACCTTCTCTCTCAGTTGGCACCAGTTCCAATCACCTCTTCTTTTAACCAGTATCTCTCCTCCAACTTTGCTCCACATTTTAATGCTGCTGAACCCTCTATGCACCCTGAAACTCTCTTCTGCTTACTTCCTGGCCCTGAAGCATCCTGGTCGCCCTCCTGGGCCTTCTCTGTCATCATGGCTGGACATCTCCTTGGTCTCCAGACAAGTGTTCCCAGCATGCCCTTCTCTACTACTCCCTGATAAACCCTCGTCTGAGGCTTAGGGTCAATATTCAACATTAGTTGAATTTTAAAAACTGTGTTAATCTATAAAAGATGTTAGACCCAAACAGGTGTCAGTAAAATGTTTTACTTATAGGATTTCAAAAAGATAACAGAGGGAAAAAATAATGGCCTATAAAAGATTCAAAGAAGAAATAAGGAGGTTAAACAAAAACAGAAAGCCACAAATCTCAGATATACATCACCACCAAACATTGTTAAGGTTAACAGCAGCTCTTAAGTACAAGAAGTACACTGCTACTATGTTTTATTAAATGAACACATAATCTGAAATTTAGTAGCTTCTAAGACAGTGAAGAAGATAAAGTCAACTAACGAAAATTTAAACAGAATTTTTGATGTGGTACTTGTGAAAAAATAATGTTCTTACTGTGCATATAGAAAACTACACAAAGGGTTAAACAGAAAAATAAAAGGAATTTATCAGAGTCCTTATGCCTTAATAGAAATAACAGTAGTATTATTAACATTTTTCTATGATGCTTTATAGAAACATAATTTTTTTAAGGTATGTTTACATTTGACAATCATGTTTGATATTGTAGAATAGAAGATACTCTCTTTTAAATCATTGAGAAAAACTAACAAATCAACGATTTCTTCTACTTTGCTTAAAGACGTTATACCTAGGAATAAGGTACATAAACTTGCACATGTTATATATTTCATTTCAGTAAACTTAGTGATAGTCAACTCCTTCCTGATCAAACACCTGTAAAAAAATATGGATTTGCTTGAGAATAGGTTAATAGAAAAGAATGTTAAATTCCTAGATTTTTCTGTTGTTTCTATACAAATTTCAGAGAAATGAAATCTTATCGGTCTTAGCTTTCAGTGTGTACGTCTGTTTGTGCGTATGTACACACACATACTCATACACAGACATGTACATTTGTGTGTCCAAAAGAGCTGTGTGCAGCTTAACTCTTGAGTAGAGAAGAAATAATGGCAGTAAGTTGGGCCTAAATGAAAATATTTAAGACTACTTATTTCTTTAATGTGCTTCCCCTTCAAGTAACTGAAAAACAGAATGAATCATTGAGCACATTTGGAAATAGTCATTTGTAAATGTGACTAACATCAATAATACCTGACCTAAATGTCTTCCTTTAACTATACGGCATTTGTGAAAAAGCAGTAGTAATAATAATAAAGCTTGCCTAACATTATCTGTAAAATTCTACTACATTCTTTAGTTTCCGACACTGTTACTCTTGATAAGATAGAATAAAAAGTAATATAAAATTACCTGGACTATACATATTTATAAATGGAGTAAATTTGCATAATATAGTGGTTGGACTTTATAATTTGAATATGTTCCTTCATAATTATCATGAAGAATACATAAGTTTGAATTACTGGTTAATTCACCTTCTTCTGAAATGTAAGCTTTGTTAGGGTACAATTTCAATTTGAAGCATCATTATTTTTAAAGAACCTCATGTGAATATTTTTCATTTCAGCTAGTCTGACAAAGACTCTCATAATTATCTTACAAGACAGATTAAGAACTGTGGGTGGGAAGGAAGGAGAGGTCAAATGTATTTGTACATGATTTGTATCATGTTACACAAACATCAACGGTAGACAAGGTGTTACATGGAGTCAGGCCTGTCCTGCTCAGGATTCCTTAGTGATATGAATGAAGACTCAGAGGGTAGGCTTATCAAAATTTAAGATGGTGTAGAACTAAGAGTCAGACATGACTGAGCGACTTCACTTTCACTTTTCACTTTCATGCATTGGAGAAGGAAATGGCAACCCACTCCAGTGTTCTTGCCTGGAGAATCCCAGGGATGGAGGAGCCTGGTGGGCTGCTGTCCATGGGGTTGCACAGAGTCGGACATGACTGAAGCGACTTAGCATGCATGCATGCATTGGAGAAGGAAATGGCAACCCACTCCAGTTTTCTTGCCTGGAGAATCCCAGGGATGGGGGAGCCTGGTGGGCTGCCGTCTATGGGGTCACACTGAGTCGGACACGACGGAAGTGACTTAGCAGCAGCAGCAGCAGAGCTATCACTGGGAAACACCTACCAGAATGGTGTTAGAAACTAAAACCCAGAAGGTGAAATTTAACGACGACAAGGATCAGTTCCTACTCTGTGATTCAGAAAGGCCACTGCACAGCTGTAGGAACGGCCAAGGTCTGACTGGGAAGAAGTTTTCGTTAAAATAAAGGAGGCAGTGCCTTGAAATGACCACATGTCAGTCCAAGTTGGAAGTACAGTTTCAATGTAAACAGAAACAGACTCGGATATACAGAACAGGCTTGTGGTTGCAAGGGGGAGGAGGTTGGGGGAGCTATAGAGAGGTAGGTTGGGGTTAGCAGATGCAAGCTTTTATATATAGAATGGATAAACCACAAGCGCTTACACTATAGCACAGGGAACTATATTTAATATCCTATGATAAGCCATAATGGAAAAGAATATTAAAGAGGAATGCCTATATAACTGAGTTACTTTGCTGTACTGCAATAATTAATCTGACATTGCAAATCAACTATACTTTATTTTTAAAAAGAAGTACAATTTCATTGTATACTTAAAATTTGTTAAGAGAGTAGACCTCATGGTTAAATGTTCTTACCATACAAATTAAAAAAAAAACTGCTGTAACCGAGGGAGGAAGTCAGACACTCTGCCTACCTTCATCCACTTAGCTCCAATAATTTCCATCTCAAACCACCCAGGGACTATAAGCTACTTTCTGGAGTTGAAACTAAAACTCTGTTTCTTAGTTTTATTATCATTCTACTTTATTGAGTCATTGTTGAAAATTAAAACTGCGCATATTGAAGGTATACAACTTGACCTGATATACTTAACACATCATGAAATAGTTACAATAATCAAGCTAATTAACAGATCCATCTGCTCACAAATAGTTACCTCTTTGTGGTGGAAACCCCTAAGACTTACTCTTTCATCAAATTTCAAGTATACAACACAGTATTAATTACACTCTCATTGCTGTACATTAGGTCCCCAGAACTTATTCATCTTGTATACCTAAAACTTTGTACCCTGTGATCCACATCTCCCCTCTCCCCCATCTTATAGTAATCACCACTCTACTCTCTGTTTCTATGGATTTTTACATTTTCAGATTCCACATATAAGTGAGCATTTGTCTTTCCATGCCTGGCTTATTTCATTTAGTATAATGTCCTCCAGGTTCATCCATTTTGTTACAAATGGCAAGATTTCCTTCTTTATTAAGGCTGAAATAATATTCCACTGTATGTATGTGTTTAAGTGTATTTTCTTTATTCATTCACCTGTCAATAGATATTTAGGTTGCTTCCATATCATGGGAGTATGTATATTTCTTCAAAATACTGGTTTCATTCCTTTAGACATGCACCCACAAGAGACTGGCAGCTCCTAAGGTAGTTCTACTTTTTGGAGGAACCTCCATACTGTTCTCCATGGTGGCTACACCAACTTACATTCCCACCAGCAGGGAGCCTGGGCTCCCTCTTCTCCATAACTTTGTCAATGCTTATCTCTTATCTTTCCGATACTGGCCATTCTAGCAACTGTGGGGTGATACTCACTGTGGTTTTGATTAGTTTTCCTTCATGATTAGCTACATTGGGCACTTTTTCATACAGCCATTGGTCATTTGTATGTCGTCTTCTGATAAGTGTCTATTCAGGCCCTTTGTCCGGTTGAAAACTGGGTTACTGCATGTTTTGCTACTGAGTTGCATGTGTTCCTTACATATTTCATTATGTGTTCCTTAATTACTTTGTTCCTTATATATTAACTAGGGGGTATAACTGATCACTCAGTTTCCATGAAGGGGTAGTTACTATGAGCAAAGACAGAAGTTAATTCGGAAACATGGTCCTAGATGGAACAACCATCTTGGCCATGACTGAGAAAATAAGAAGCTTAGGCATACCTACACAAGGTCATTTCATCTAGTCCTCTGCCTCCAGTGGGTAAAATGCTTAAGGCAGCCTCAAAAGCACAGATCTAGGGAAGTAATCTTCCATTTTTTCTCTAGACTATTTAAAACTTTGATCAGGTGGATTAATGAACTCTTGGATAGTGGGCTGGAAAGCTAAAAAGAGGAAACTATAATTGTACACATAGGTGTTGAGAGTAGAACACAAATGTGACTACTTTGTAAATAGTTTTAAAATAGCCACATAATCTACTTAATAGTAATGTGTTCTATTCAGGCTCCTGAACAAACTCCATTTCCCTATGAGCACTGTAGTAGAATCTACCTCACAGAGCTATTGTGAGAAACAAATAAAATTAAATAGGTAGCCCATAAATGTTAGCTATCATTCACAACATTTTTCTGTTTTTTTCATCATCCAAACTTATTAAGCCCTATTATGTTCACTGAAATAGCCACTGGGAAAAAGAACTGAATACAGAATTTTTTAACTGAACAAACTTCGATGTCATCTAGTTCATTTTTTTTCCTAATAAACTTTTAATTGTAACTCTGGAAAACAAATTGTTAAAAAGAGAGCTGCTCTAGTAGAAGGAGTTAGGAAAAACAAAATGTGATGCCATTCCCAGGAGCATTGGCTCATCTTAGGTTGCAATAGAACCTGTGGTCATGGGCACAGGGCATATTTGCCACACTTAACTCTGCCCTAAATACCATATATACCTTCAGTTCCATTACTGACACCTTCAGAAGAAGGTTCATGAGTGTTTTCTGGGAAAGACCATTGGCATGTTAGGTAGTCAGAAATCTAGACAAGAGGAAGAGCTTAGCGAATGTGGATTTTATTATCAATCTGACAAAAGGTAAACCTTGGTAAAAATACCATAGGTCTTCAAATATTTGAAGGACTCATATATCTAAGGCAACAGACTTATTTGCCAGGAGCAGAACAAGGAATAATAATTTAAATGACTAAGAAAGAGTTCTGGGGTTAACATGCTGAGACAGTAAAAGAGAACATGAGATCCAGAGTCAGAAAGCCCAAATTCAAGCCCTAGCTTGATTTTTCATTAGTTCCATAACTTTAGGCAAGGCGTCTACACTCCATGAGTCACACAGTTCTCATCTATAAGGTAACAAAAGTTAAAAATACCACTCATATAAGAAAGCACATAGAAAATGTTTGTAATCTTTAGCATGATTTCAAAATAGTTAATAACAGTTAGCCACAGGAATGGGGTACCCCGCTGCAGAGAGTGTTCATGGAGGGCTGACCAAGTTTCACTGCAGGGCTTCCTTTTACTGGGAGCCAGTAAGCCTAACTGAACTGGAAGGTGACTGCTATACCCCCTCGGCAAGGACGATGTGTTCACGTGATACATACATATCTCAAAGGTAGGAGAAGCTAACTACGAAGAGTCACTAATGTCAATAATTTAATTTGGCTAAAGAATGCACTTAATATCCACAGTCTTCCCAAAATTCATGAACAGGCTAAAACTCCGCCACGATAACTCATTAAACTTAAATCAGCAAAGATGAGCTTAACTCAAAACCCCCAAAATAGGATCACGTGTTCCAGATCAAATTACAGTTAATTCATTTCACCCAAACAGTATCTCCACACTTGTGCTGCCAATCTGGAAAATATGTAGAATTTTCTGGATTGTAAAAGCTCTGTCAAAATCTCAAATGTCAGGTTTCAGATAGTTGATATTTTCCCACTGGCCATTTGCCCGCTGTATTCCAATTTATTTTTATAAGTGTTCAGAAATAAGTAACCTCTGAGTTAGTATGCCTGCCAGCTGTTCTAGTTTACTTACCCTCTGACCCTCTTTTCCAGGTGGACCTTGGGGGCCTTGTATCCCCAGGGAGCCCTACAAGGCAAAAAGGACACATATTAGTAGATTACTTTAAGCATGCCTGCCTTACAAAGAATAATACTAATTTTATTGATTATACAAAAACTTTTTTGTGATTATTTATTTTAATATAAATTTATTTATTTTAATTGAAGGTTAATTACTTTACAATATTGTATGGGTTTTGCCATACATCAACATGAATCCACCGTGTTCCCCATCATGAACCCCCCTCCCTCCTTCCTCCCCATACAATCCCTGCCAGGACATGGAAGCAACCGAGATGTCCCTCAGCAGATGAATGGATAAGAAAGCTGTGGTACATATACACAATGGAATATTACTCAGCCATTAAAAAGAATACGTTTGAATCAGTTCTAATGAGGTGGATGAAACTGGAGCCGATTATACAGAGTGAAGTAAGCCAGAAAGAAAAACACCAATACAGTATACTAATGCATATATATGGAATTTAGAAAGATGGTAATGATAACCCTGTATGCAAGACAGCAAAAGAGACACAGATGTATACAAAAACTTTTAAAGTGATCTGAGCTCTTCCAAGCTTAGATTATACAATACATTAATAATGGTGAACTGTCCTTTGACTGGTTTATCTTCAGAGTTAACACAACAAAAGAAAAGAAAGATTCTTAACCAGTGATCACTCCCAGGGATGACTCTCATTTGATTGATTGGAAACATGTCTTTTTTTTTTTTAACCAACCTGCCATCAATTAATGGTAACAGTATTTACAGGCAGAAAAAAAATGCCTCTTCATGTATTTAAACTCTATAAATGCAACAGCATTTTTGGTTGAGAGTGGCTCTGTAGTTTTCCTCTGAGAAAACACCTGGTTCTGACATCAGCTTCAACATTCATCTATTCATACCACTTAATTTTTAGCCTCATAGACATTATTTAATACTTTCTCATGAAAAGTATTCTTTCTAGTGGTAGAAAAAATAACCCTTCTTTTTTTCAATTATACAAAAGGCACAGGAAGTCCCAGGTGCACTAATCTGAATCTCCCAATTCTCACAGATAATTACTATTACACAGAAAATCTCAACACAAAAACCAGAATGATGATACCACTGCTGTGTAAAGATTTTGGGATTGATGGCTAGTTGTTACCCCTCTGGAGACTTCTCAGTCTCTCTGGCTGCCTCCTCCATCCCTATAATGCCTTTCAATGTGAGGGTTTAGGCCCATTTTCTCCCCGTTCTCCTGCCATGATCTCGTATTATACCATGGACTTTGGATTCTCCAGGCCAATGATGCCAAAATTTTTATTCAGTTTATATTTGAGCTTGTAGGTCCACACATCCAACTCCCTGCCTGATACACCCACTCTGCTCTCACCAGCATGTGAATTTAGCACAGCGACACCACATTTAGGGCCCTCCCACCAAAACTGGGCCTTTTCCAGCACCCCAACTCTGCAGACCCACGCACCATCCTGCTAGAGCTCTTGTTGGGAACCTAGAACTTGCCTTCCATACTTGCCTCTCTCACTTCTCTTTTACATCCAGTCCCCAAGTCCAACTGATTGTAGCTCCAAATAGGTGGATTTGATCCATCTATTACTCCTCCATCATTCTGCTCCATCACGTGCTTACTTGCTCACCTGTAAAGAGCTTTCTAGGTGACACTAGACACAGAACCCTCCATCCTCCAGAGCACAAACTGATCTCAAGAAAAGACAGCCTGACCTCCCTGGATTGTCCACGTAAAGAGATGAATGCCTATTGCATCAGTCTTAAGGTGCCTGTACTTGTCCTTTAAATTATTTATCATAATTCCATTTAAGTAATTATTTAGGAAATGATTCACCAGGCTGTAAGGACAATGGTAGAATCACTGTCTTATTCAACACCAAGCACCTGTTTATGACTGAAAAAAAATCATAGTGAGAAATCAATCCACTGTTTAAAAAAAAATGCTTTTGGGTAAAGCCAGCACTTTCAATGGGTTTTTAGAATATGTATGGTTAATCTATTATGTATGAAATGCCTTAAGCTCTTTGGAATATGAGAAATCTAGGAAAGACACACTTGAACTTCTGAATTCACCTTCATCCCTTCAGGAGAAGCATTATTATCTAATTTTTAAAAATTAGGATTCATTATTATAATGTAACCATTTTCTTTAAAAGTCATAACTACATTTAAAGTAAAACATCAGGTGTGCTTGTGAGGATGTATTTACTATATATATATATATTTTGGTTTTTCATAGAAATTAAATTTTCATAAATGTCATGTCATGGTAATTTCACCATCCAATTTTATTTAGAATAAAAATATCACAAATATATTTTAATTTTTCACTCATAGCTTTTCTTTGATTAAAATTGTCAGAATTTAGTATAAATTCCTGTAACTAATTTTGAAAAATCATTTATACAAAAAATTCTACATGTATCACCAATGATTGTGCGTGTGTGATCAATCGCTCAGTCAAGTTCTAGTCTTTGTGACACTATGGACTGTAGCTCGCCAGGCCCCTCTGTCCATGGGATTTTCCTGGCAAGAATACTGGAATGGGTTGCCATTTCTCCCTCCATGGGATCTTCCCGACTCAGTGCTCGAACCCATGTCTCCTGTGCCTCCTGCACTGCAGGTGAATTCTTTACTGTTGATCCACCTGGCAAGCCATCAACAATGCTCAGTGTTAGCCAAATCTTCCTGAGTCTTCCTCCACAAAGTATTCATAAAATGTGGAGAAGGCAATGGCAATCTACCCCAGTATTGTTGCCTGGAAAAATCCCATGGACAGAGGAATCTGGTGGGCTACCATCCATGGGGTGTCAAAGAGCTGGACGTGACTGAACAACTAGCAAGCATTCATAAAATATACGTATTTATTCTTTTACCTATTTTTGGAAAAATTGATGTTACAGGGACATGTAGAGCCTATGTTTTATTGATTTCAGTTCAGTCACTCAGTTGTGTCCGACTTTCTGCGACCCCATGAACCACAGCATGCCAGGCATCCCTGTCTATCACCAACTCCTGGAGTCCACCCAAACCCATGTCCAGCGAGTCAGTGATGCCATCCAACCATTTCATCCTCTGTCATCCCCTTCTCTTCCTGTCCTCAATCTTTCCCAGCATCAGGGTCTTTTCAAATGAATCAGCTCTTTGCATCAGGTAGCCAAAGTATTGGAGTTTCAGCCTCACCATCAGTCCTTCCAACGAATACCCAGGACTGATCTCCTTTAGGATGGACTGGTTGAATCTCCTTGCAGTCCAAGGGACTCTCAAGAGTCTTCTCCAACACCACAGTTCAAAAGCATCAATTCTTAGGCACTCAGCTTTTTTTATACTCCAACTCTCACATCCATACATGACCACTGGTTAGACAGATCTTTGTTGACAAAGTAATGTCTATGCTTTTTAATATGCTTCCTAGGTTGGTCATAACTTTCCTTCCAAGGAGTAAGCGTCTTTTAATTTCATGGCTGCAATCACCATCTGCAGTGATTTTGGAGCCCCCCAAAATAAAGTCTGACACTGTTTCTGCTCTTTCCCCATCTATTTGCCATGAAGTGATGGGACTGGATGTCATGATTTTAATTTTCTGAAGTTTGAGCTTTAAGCCAACTTTTTCACTCTCCTCTTTCACTTTCATCAAGGGGCTCTTTAGTCCTTCTTCACTTTCTCCTTAAGGGTAGTGTCATCTGAATATCTGAGGTTATTGATATTTCTCCTGGCAATCTTGATTCCAGCTTGTGCTTCCACCAGCCCAGCGTTTCTCATGATGTACTCTGCATATAAGTTAAATAGGCAGGGTAACAATATACAGCCTTGACATACTCCTTTTCCTATTTGGAACCAGTCTGTTGTTCCATGGCCAGTTCTAACTGTTGCTTCCTGACATGCACACAGGTTTCTCAAGAGGCAGATCAGGTGGTCTGGTATTCCCATCTCCTTCAGAATTTTCCACAGTTTATTGTGATCCACATAGTCAAAGGCTTTGGCATAGTCAATAAAGCAGAAATAGATCTTTTTCTGGAACTCTCTTGCTTTTTCAATGATCCAGCAGATGTTAGCAATTTGATCTCTGGTTCCTTTGCCTTTTCTAAAACCAGCTTGAACATCTGGAACTTCATGCTTCACATATTGCTGAAGCCTGGCTAGGAGAATTTTGAGCATTACTTTACAAGCATGTGAGATGAGTGCAATTGTGCAGTAGTTTGAGCATTCTTTGGCATTGCCTTTCTTTGGAATTGGAATGAAATCTGACCTTTTCCAGTCCTGTGGCCACTGCTGAGTTTTCCAAATTTGCTGGCATATTGAGTGCAGCACTTTCATAGCATCAACTTCCACGATTTGAAATAGCTCAACTGGAATTCCATCACCTCCACTAGCCTGTTTTGTAGTGATGCTTCCTAAGGCCCACTTGACTTCACATTACAGGATGTCTGGCTCTAGGTGAATGATCACACCATTGTGATTATCTGGGTCGTTTAGATATTTTTTGTACAGTCCTTCTGTATATTCTTGTCACCTCTTCTTAATATCTTCTGCTTCTGTTAGGTCCATACCATTTCTGTCCTTTACCGAGCCCATTTTTGCATGAAATGTTCCCTTGGTATCTCTAATTTTCTTGAAGAGATCTCTGGTCTTTCCCATTCTATTGTTTTCCTCTATTTCTTTGCATTGATCCCTCAGGAAGGCTTTCTTATCTCTCCTTGCTATTCTTTGGAACTCTGTATTCAAATGGGCATATCTTCCCTTTTCTCCTTTGCTTTTCACTTCCCTTCTTTCACAGCTATTTGTAAGGCCTCCTTAGACAGTCATTTTGCTTTTTTGCATTTCTTTTTTTTTTTGGAGGGGTGAGAATCTTGATTCCTGTCTCCTGTACAATGTCACGAACCTCTGTCCATAGTTCATCAGGCACTCTCTCTGTCAGATCTAGTCCTTTAGATCTATTTCTCACTTCCACTGTATAGCCATAAGGGATTTGATTTAGGTCATGCCTAAATGGGCTAGTGGTTTTCTCCACTTTCTTCAATTTCAGTCTGAATTTGGTAATAAAGAGTTCATGATCTGAACCATAGTCAGCTCCCAGTCTTGTTTATGCTGACTGTATAGAGCTTCTCTATCTTTGGCTGCAGACAATATAATCAATCTGAGTTCGGCGTTGACCATCTGGTGATGTCCATGTGTAGAGTCTTCTCTTGTGTTGTTGGAAGAGGGTGTTTGCTATGACCAGTGCATTCTCTTGGCAGAACGCTATTAGCCTTTGCCCTACTTCATTCCGTACTCCAAGGCCAAATTTGCCTGTTACTCCAGGTGTTTCTTGACTTCTTACTTTTGTATTCCAGTCCCCTATAATGAAAAGGACATCTTTTGGGGGTGTTAGTTCTAGAAGGTCTTGTAGATCTTCATAGAACTGTTCAATTTTAGCTTCTTCAGCGTTACTGGTCAGAGCATAGACTTGGATTACTATGATATTGAATGGTTTGCCTTGGAAATGAACAGAGATCATTCTGTCATTTTTGAGATTGCATTCAAGTACTGCATTTTGGACTCCTTTGTTGACCGTGATGGCCACTCCATTTCTTCTAAGGGATTCTTGCCCACAGTAGTAGATATAATGGTCATCTGAGTTAAATTCACCCATTCCAGTCCATCTTAGTTCGCTAATTCCTAGAATGTCGATGTTCACTCTTGCCATCTCCTGTTTGACCACTTGCAATTTGCCTTGATTCATGGACCTAACATTCCAGGTACCTATGCAATAATGCTCTTTACAGCACTGAACCTTGTTTCTATCACCAGTCCCATCCACAACTGGGTGTTGTTTTTGCTTTGGCTGCATCCCTTCATTCTTTCTGGAGTTATTTCTTCACTGATCACCAGTAGCATATTGGGCACCTACAAACCTGGGGTTGGTATTTATTGATTTAGGCAGGAATAAAAACCAGGGTGGCCTTGGACTGCAAGGAGATCCAACCAGTCCATTCTGAAGGAGATCAGCCCTGGGATTTCTTTGGAAGGACTGATGCTAAAGCTGAAACTCCAATACTTCGGCCACCTCATGCGAAGAGTTGACTCATTGGAAAAGACTCTGATGCTGGGAGGGGTTGGGGGCAGGAGGAGAAAGGGATGACAGAGGATGAGATGGCTGGATGGCATCACCGACTCAATGGACATGAGTTTGGGTGAACTCTGGGAGTTGGTGATGGACAGGGAGTCCTGGCGTGCTGCGATTCATGGGGTCACAAAGAGTCGGACACGACTGAGCGACTGAACTGGACTGAACTGAAAAACCAGGGAATGAAAAATGTGATCAGTTCTTTTTGTTTGTTTGACCAAAAACATCTGCCAAATGATAGACAACCAAAGAAAACTGCCTAATTAGGTCAACTTTAGCAGAGTAAATTTCTGATATGATAAGAAAACCAAATTTTCAAATCAAAATATACCAAAGATTAATTACAAGATGGGCTTGTGACATTTTTTTTAAGATTGACACAATCTTGGCTTCGGATAAAACTCTTCCCCTTTACCCTTGGAAACTCTTATAATTTCATGAATAGTTAAACTTACACATAACATTTTTGATATACATCCAAATGTTGACAGATCTTTCAGTGTTTTTAAATGTGAGCTACTAAAACATACACATACTGAACATTCATCAAGAGAGTATAGTTAATTCTGAGCCACATGTAATAAAAATTCCATTCCCTTTACTAGTTAAGAAAAATTACATAGCAAAAGCCTACATAAGATGAAAATATTAAACTTGACTTGGAATGTATTCAATGGATTAAAAAATTTATGAGCAACTTTTTGTTAGAAGCCTCAAAGTAAGATATGGTATACTCACAGATAAACCCACTAACATGACTCCCAGACAGTCATGATTCTAAGTACTCTCCCACTCTTGACCTTTGCTAACTCTAGGACCTAGCAAGGATTTTGATGAAAAAGTGGAGTTATTTTTCATCTCCAATGATACTTTTAATCCAATTCACTATTTGGATTATCCATGATCAAATTTTAATCCTAACTCTATTACATTAATATTCAGAATATTTTTTATCTGACTTTATTAAATATTATTAGTTGATTTACAAATAAAAATATTATCAATATTATTATTAGTAAAACAGGTCAACGAAGTATAGAAAAATCATATTTTTTCCTGAATTAGGAAATTTAAATTTGAGGATGATCCAACCAGTCCATCCTAAAGGAGATCAGTCCTGGGTGTTCACTGGAAGGACTGATGTTGAAGCTGAAACTCCAATACTTTGGCCACCTGATGAGAAGTGCTGACTCATTGGAAAAGACCCTGATGCTGGGAAAGATTGAGGGCAGGAGGAGAAGGGGACGACAGAGGATGAGATGGTTGGATGGCATCACCGACTCAATGGACATGAGTTTGGGTGGACTCTGGGACTTGGTGGTGGACAGGGATGCCTGGTGTGCTGCAGTTCATGGGGTTGCAAAGAGTTGGACACGACTGAGCAACTGAACTGAACTGAACATTATTTGCAATTTTCCAGCTAACTATTCTTTGCATTTAGTAAAGTCAAACAATGGATTAACCTATCACTTAGAAAAACATGTAACGAGGCTGAAGCTCCTCAAATTAAACTTGGGCAGAGCTCAGCATTTGCCTCAGAACCCTTCAATGATTCCTTCTTACTCTAACCTTGTAAATGCCATTATATGTATGTTTTACTCATCGTCTTGGTTGACTATGAGTTTTGGAGGGCAAAGAATCACTTTTTTTCTTTTAACTTACTTACAGAAGAGAATTAGTCAGTACTTACAAAACTAGATCATAAGGAACTAAACAGAGATAGAATAATACTGAGCATCAGTGGTAGGTAACAGATTCCTGGTCTACATATAATTATATTTATTTTCATAACTTTGCCTTGGACTTAAATACCACATAGGAGGACTTTCAGTCTTGTCTCTATTTCTCATCTGAAGTGATCATTCCACTCTCTGATGTCTAAGAGTAAAACTGCCTTACAGTTAATCTAAGAATTAATAATCTACTCATTGTAATAGAATAAAAAAACCATGAGGGTTTGCTCTGATTCTTGATCTGGATTTTGGTATCATGGGTATGTTCAACTGCTCTTATTCTTGATCTGTATGTTGGTAATGTGGATATATTCAATTGTGGATATATTAAAAATATTTTTAACTACAACTTGTTATATATACTCTTCTGAATATATGTTATATTTCAAGAAACAAACAAACAAACAAACTCTGAAGTCCGTGAAAGCTCAAAAAAAAAAAAAAAAGAATTAATCATCTACTATTTGCGACATCATCTCTACTATGATTATTCAAATCTTTGACTACTATTGATGTGTTACATGTTTATACCATTTTCCTATTTGGAGAATCATGTCTTAAGTATCTTTGTGCATATAGAATCTTTGCATAATCTATGCATTATTTACTTCTTCAGTTTAATTTGGTGAATAATAATTTCTATCCTTTTTTTTTCTTTTACTTTTTCCGTCTACTTAGGCTTTATGAAAATAACTTTAAAATGAGTTATTCCTAAAATTTTACAATCATAAAGATTTATTGCCTTTCTGAAAGAGAAACTTAAGACTGTATTTAGGATATTCATGATGTAAACATCCCCATACAAGCATTCATTTTAAAACAGAACTCTGGACATTAGAAATGTAGACAAGGAAAGGAATTCCTAAAGCTTTTACCTCTTTTAGCTAGGATAAAACTGTGCAAAAATAGTCCCAACCAGCTAACCCATTTTAAGTCCTAGTGAGTTGCCATTACAGTGTACTACACTGGACAATCTGCTGATATGTAAGACAGGCGAGAGATTATCATCATGAAAGCCCATGTAAATATTTAACTGAGAAATTACTAGAATTAACTGGTTCACAGCAGAATTTTGAAGTGTTTAACAAATACAGACAATGTTTCATAGAGTTAATGTGGTAGATTCATTGCATTTTAACACATTTTCATTTGTGAAATGAGGGTAAAATAAATTCATAACTTCTCAATCAAAAAAAGGAGCTAAAGTAAAAAATGGAAGTTGCATTTAAAAATATTCTTTGTACTCTCTTGCCAGAAATGTTGCAGAACATATAATCCCTAAAACCCGCTTCAACAAAAATGTTATGCAAGTAGATGTATTTTAAGTGTTATGATTATTACTTTAGAATATGCTTCATAGGTTTGAAACACAAAATTAAGCAGAATCTGTATAAATTCTTTGGCTACCACCATGGCATTCTCTGTCTTTCTAAGAGTGTGTACAAAATTAAGATGGAAAACAAAGTTATCTGTCTTTATAGAAAATTTCATGCCTTTAATATGAGAATAATGGGAACAAATTTCATAAGTTGGAGGTATCAGAACAAAACACAAAACAAGTAAGTAAAAGTATAATAAAGTCCACAATCATGGGAAGTGATTTTCATATAAGTTCTGAGAAGTGGCATTCAAGAAGGTTTATGATGAGAAAGGAGTGGCCACCTTTATACTATTTCACCAAATTATCAGGACTAACACAAGAAAGAATTTCCCTCAGGGTGTGTAAGTATTCAGCAAAGGAATTCTATATTACACATAAAAAGCCTATCATTTTATCATAAGCAGTTGTCACACACTAAGAAATAGATGCTTTTGAAAGAAAAAGAGTAGAATCTTTTCTATATACTGAAAAAGCCCTTGCAAACCTTTTCAGGAACACTGACAATGGAAGGATAAGAGCTGTCACCAGAAAGAAAACTTTATGACAGATTTTTGTGAACAGGAATGTTTCAATCATTCTCAGTCACAGTAAACAGGTTCCATAATTGGATGGACAATTTTATCTTACCTTCAACAATTTAAAAAATAGAGGTCATTCACTGTGCTTTCAAAACTTAACTATTTCAATCGAAAGCTTTGGCAGCAGTTTAGATATGAAACATAATGAATTATTGTTCCTTGTGATTGCAGGGTAAATTTTAACAGTAATCTTTTTCTATGTTTTCTGAATTCAGAAATCACATTTCTTCTTATTATATAGATTTTGAAATAGCATTTCTTCAGTCACTATTGTTTCAACCAATACAAACTAGAAATATTCTAAATTAAATAATAGAACCTAGTCTCTGACTCTGGAATGCTGTGGGACATCTGTATGTCCCACAGATTTTTCTCTAACAGTGACTTTTCCCTCTATGATGAGGCATTCCACTTCAAAAGTGTTAGATAGATAGATAGATGGATATCCTCAGTTCCATTTCCCTCTGCATATTATCTAGCAATATGGACTGTATTTAAGGTGTTGAATGGATGAATGACTGCTAAAATTCTGATTCTTTACACTTCTCCTGGTACTTCTGCTCTACTGAGGATATTAATTGCCATAGTTACAGAAATTCCAATTTAGAAATCTATATTCTTCATCCTCAAATCCCACTTGGTACCAAAATAATCCAAGTTATTTAAAATTCTTATGTGGTAGTACTGCAAAGTAGATGCTACACTTCTATTTGGAAGAGTTTGCCCTTCATCAGAAGAAGAAATATAAGCTTCTTTCTTTAATTTATCTCACACTGATGAGGATTAAGTATTTATTTTTGAAAATACAACATGAACTGCAGAGATGAAAGAATCCATGTAGACCATTAATTACCAAGCAGTAGATCCAATTGAGTTATTTTCATCTAAATAATGTAGTTTCCTATTTGGCAATTATTCTTGACTCACTGTTATTGATTAGTCATAAGCAATTTCACATTTTAGTAATTTAATATTTGTAATTATTCTTGGCTATGAAAATCTTTATGTTGGCCCTAACTTAATACATGAAACAGCTTGATTTCAGTTAAACTCAAGGCTCTGTTTACAAGTAAGAAATCAGTGGGCCATGGTCTGTCAAATCCATTTGTATCATCTGCTTTAATAATTTGTGTGAGGGAGAATATGATTGATTAGTTTTAATGATTAGTTTGATTCTCATAACAATCTGTACCTTGGGCTGGCATTGCATAGCTCAGTGACACAGGAAGACATAGTTCTACTGCAGAAAGAGGGAGAGTCTGTACATAGGCTGTTTTCATATATCTTCCAATGTCTTCCTAAGAATAGACATCATGATAGAAATAAAATTCTAAATGTAATAGTATCAATAATGTTTGTATTTGAGCTATGCAACATAAATTACTAGGCTGAAGGAAATAAGATAGTAAATTTAGGATTAAAACAGAAATAAGTATACAGAGATATCCATGTACTATATAAAAGATCTAGGAGTTTAATCAGATAACTGAAGATGGTTTATACAGTATGAGGTGAAGTAAGCTGCAATTGAGTAAGATGGTGAAACCAAACTTCCAATGGGGAAAATGTTCTATACTATAACAAAGAAAATATTCTAAATATTAAAATATACATTGAAGACTTGTCACTTTTTAACTTCTTTTGACCTCCCTCCTTTCTGCCAAAGGCATTAATTTTACTCAGGAAGACTAAGGTCATAATAGTATAAATGTAAAGACAATGGAAGAGTCGACACAGATGGGCACTGAAAATTAGACTCTATCAGCAGAAGAGTGTTTCTAAATGTCATCAGCATCTATCAGGAGACGTTCCCATAGATCATAAAGTGTAACCATAAGTCACATGGCACAAAGGAAGGAGCAGATACAAGGGTACGTCTATCCATTTGGAAAGGGAATGGAAAGAGTGTCTACCCCCTCTGTTTCCCTGAGTGAAGAGTTTCAGGAGAAGAATGGTGAGGTAATCAGAAAATAGAATTCTTGCTTTCTCTCTTCTTAGAAAACTAGGAGGAAAAAGGAATTCATAAAACATTGGATTTCTCAGCAACATCACTGATGCTAAAAGACAACGGAGCAAAACTTTTGTAATTTTGACGGAAATAATTCTCAACCTCGAATTCTATACCAAGACAAACTATCAACCAAGAATGTGAGTAGAACAGAGACATTTTTAGACATGTAAAAACTCAGAAAATTTACCTCCTTTTTACATTTTCTTAATCATTTTCTCAAGGATGTGTTTACATAAATTAAAGAATTAAATGAAGATAGGAGATGACAAGGCAAAGAAACATTGGAATCAACCCAGGAAAAAGAGGGAATCACAGAATGAGAATTTCGTAGTTGGCCTAGAAAGCTTGTAGCTAAGGATGAGAAAGAGGTCTGAAAGGGACTCCCTCAGGTGAGAGCATTTGCAAAGTATGGAAGATAATTGCAGGGGAAACAGATAACTAGAAACACCAGAAAACAACAATAAAACAATTCAAGAAAGGAAAGTACACTACTTGGATCTGCAAATACTACTATTCATGCAGTCATAAAAATGTGAACATTTTATATTTTTACAATAAGAATAATACTATAACTCCTTTAACCCTTCATCTGTGGTGGGCATCTAGATTGTTTCCATTCTTTTACTATTTCAAACACTGCTGAAATTTTACCCTTGTATGTGCATAATTTCATAAATGAGGGAAACTATCTGTAGCTATATTTTCTGGTTCAGAGAAAATTTGAAATGTTGGTAGGCAGAATCAAATCTTCATCCACAGAGACTGCATGCTGGCATTCATCTCTCAGAATATATGTGTGTTTCTTTACATTTGTGTACATATATTGTACTATCAAACTCTTAGACTTTTACTGATCATTTTTTTTATTATGGTAAGAATTTTTATCATGAGATCTACCCTCTTAATAAAATTCTAAGTGCACAACAGAGTATTGCTAACTTTGAGCACAAAGGCGTACAGCAGATCTCTAGAGCTTATTTATCCTGTATAACACGCACTTTCTGTTTTTTATAGCAGCTCCCTAATTTCCTCTCCTCCCATCTCCTGGCAAGCGTCATTTCACTCTCTGTTTCTATGAGTTTGACTGTTTCAGATACAAGTGGAATCAGACAGTCTTTGTCCTTCTGTTGAGTGGCTTATCTCAGTTAATGTCTTTCAAGTTCATTCATGTTGTAGAATAGGGCAGGGTTTCCTTCTTTTTTAAGGCTGAATAATATTCCACTGTACATAGACACCAGGCTTCCCAGGTGGCTCAGTGGTAAAGAATCCACCTGGCAAGCAGGAGACATGGGATTGATCCCCGGATAAGGAGGATCTCTCGGAGAAGGAAATGGCATCCCACTCCAGTATTCTTGCCTGGGAAATCCCATGGACAGAGGAACCTGGCAGGCTACAGTCCATATGGTCACAAATACTTGGACATGACTTAGTGACTAAAACCACCAGCACCACATGTGCATCACATTTTTTATCCATTTATCCATCAATGGACATTCAGGTTATTTCCATATCTTGGCATAGACATAGAAAAAGATCCTCAACACCACTAATCATTAGGGAAATGCAAGCCAAAACCACAGTGAGATACCATCTCACACCTGCTAGAATGACTACTGTTGAAAAAAAAATGTTAACAAAAAAGTGGAAAATTGGAACATTGGACACTGTTGGTGGGAAGGTAAAATGGTACAGCTGTTATGAAAAACAGTATAAAGGTTACTAGAGAAACTAAAAATAGAATTACCATATGATCAGAAACCCTACTTCTGAGTGTATATCCAAAGGAATTGAGAGAAGTGCCAAACTTGCAGGTGAAAACTAGTATTTCAGAGTCATTTTAGTTTACATAGATCTATTACAAGTGAATTAAGATGTTTTTAAATATGTTGAAGAGTGACCTTATTCTTCCTTTTCTAGGAAATCTGTTAACACGCTTTTTAAAATCATCACTTTGTCTTAGGATTCAGCTTGTACTTCAATTCAGTTCAATTCAGTCACTCAGTCATGTCTGACTCTTTTTGACCCCATGGACTGCAGCATGCCAGGCTTCCCTGTCCATCACCAACTCCTGGAGATTGCTCAAATTCATGTCCTTCGTTTGGAGAAGGAAATGGCAACCCACTCCGGTATTCTTGCCTAGAGAATCCCGTGGACTGGTGGGCTGCTCTCTATGGGGTCACACAGAGTTGGACATGACTGAAGAGACTTAGCAGAAGCAGCATGTCCTTCAAGATAGTAATGCCATCCCACCATCTCATCCTCTGTCTTCCCTTTCTCCTCCTGCCTTCAGTCTTTCTCAGCATCAAGGTCTTTTCCAATGAGTCAGTTTTTTGCATCAGGTGGCCAAAGTATTGGAGTTTCAGCTTCAACATCAGTCCTTCCAATGAATATTCAGGATTGATTTCCTTTAGGATGGACTGGTTAGATCTCCTTGCAGTCCAAGGAACTCTCAAGAGTCTTCTCCAATACTGCACTTCAAAAGCATTAATTCTTCACCACTCAGCTGTCTTTATGGTGCAACTCTCACATCCATACATGACTACAGGAAAAACCATAGCTTTGACTAGATGGACCTTTGTTGGCAAAGTAATGTCTCTTCTTTTTAATATGCTGTTAGCTTTTCTTCCAAGGAGCAAGTGTCTTTTAATTTCATGACTGAAGTCACCATCTGCAGTGATCTTGGAGTCAAAGAAAATAAAGTGCATCACTGTTTCCATTGTTTTCACATCTATTTGCCATGAAGTGATGAGACGGGATGCCATGATCTTCGCTTTTTGAATACTGAGTTTTAAACCCACTTTTTCCACTCTCCTCTTTCACTTTCATCAAGAGGCTCTTCAGTTCCTCTTCACACACTGCCATAAGAGTGGTGTCATCTGCATATCTGAGATTATTGATATTTATCTTAGCAATCTTTATTCCACCTTGTGCTTCATCCAGCTCAATGTTCCACATGATGTACTCTGAATAAAAGTTAAATAATTAGGGTGATGATAAATAGCCCTGATGTACTCCTTTTCTCAAATTGGAACCAGTTTGCTGTTCCATGTTTGGTTCTAACTTCTGCTTCTTGACCTGCATACAGATTTCTCAGGAGGCAAGTCAGGTGGTCTGGTATTCCCATCTCTTGAAGAATTTTTCAGTTTGTGGTGATCCACACAGTCAAAGGCTTTGGCATAGTCAATAAAGCAGAAGTAGAAGTTTTTCTGGAACTCTCTTACTTTTTCGATGATCCAACAGATGTAGGCGATTTGATCTCTGATTTCTCTGCCATTTCTAAATGCAGCTTGAACATCTGAACATTCTCAGTTTATGTACTGATGAAGCCTGGCTTGTAGAATTTTGAGCATTACTTTGCTAGCATGTGAGATGAGTGCAATTGTGCGGTACTTTAAGCATTCTTTGGGACCGGAATGAAAACGGACCTTTTTCAGTCCTGTGGCCACTGCTGAGTTTTCCACATTTGCTGGCATACTGAGTGGAGCACTTTAATGGCATCATCTTTTAGGATTTGAAAGAGCTCAACTGGAATTCCATCACTTCCACCAGCTTTGTTCATAGAGATGCTTCCTAAGGCCCACTTGACCTCGCATTCCAAGATGTCTGTCTCTAGATGAGTGATCACCCCGTCGTTGTTATCTGGGTCATTAAGATCTTTTCTATATAATTCTTCGGTGTATTTTTGCCACCTTTTCTTAATATCTTCTGCTCCTGCTAGGTCCATACAATTTCTGTCCTTTATTGTACCCATCTTTGCATGAAATGATCCCTTGGTATCTCTACTTTTCCTGAAGAGATTTCTAGTCTTTCCCATTCTATTGTTTTCCTCTATTTCTTTGTATTGATCACTTAGGAAAACTTTCTTATCTCTCCTTTCTATTCTCTGGAACTCTGCATTCTGATGGGTATATCTTCCCTTTTCTCCTTTGCCTTTAGCTTCTCTTCTTTTCTCAGCTATTTGTAAGGCCTCCTCAAACACCCATTTTGCCTTTTTGCATTTCTTTTTCTTGGAATGGTCTTGATCACTGCCTCCTTTACAGTGTCACAAACTTCTACTCACAGTTCTTCAGGCATTCTATCAGGTCTAAACCCTTGAATCTATTTGTCACTTGCAGTGTATATTTAAGTAATTTGATTTAGGCAATAGCTGAATAGTCTAGTGGTTTTCCCTACTTTTTTTCAATTTAAGTCTGAATTTTGCAACAGGGAGTTCATGATCTGAGCCACAGTCAGCTCCTGGTCTTGTTTTTGCTGACTATAGAGAGCTTTTCCATCTTTGACTGCAAAGAATATAATCAATCTGAGTTTGGTATTGACCATTTGGTGATCTCCATGTCTAGAGGCATCCTTTGTGTTGCTGGAAGAGAGTGTTTGCTATGACCAGTGTGTTCTCTTGGCAAAACTCTGTTAGCTTTTGCCCTGTTTCATTCTGTATTCCAAGGTCAAACTTACTCCAGGTATTGCTTGACTTGCTACTTTTGTATTCAGTCCCTTATGATGAAAAGGACATCTTTTTTTGGGGTGTTAGTTCTAGAAGGTCTTGTAGGTCTTGTAGGTCCTCATAGAACCACTCAACGTCAGCTTCTTTGGCATTAGTGATTGGGACATAGACTTGGATTACTGTGATACTGAATGGTTTGTCTTGGAAAGGAACAGAGATCATTCTGTCATTTTTGAGACTGCGCCCAAGTACTGCATTTCAGATTCTTTTGTTGACTATGACGGCTACTCCATTTCTTCTAAGGGATTCTTGCCCACAGTAGTAGATATAAAGGTCATCTGAATTAAATTCACCCATTCCAGCCCACTTTAGTCCACTGATTCCTAAAATGTTAATGTTTACTCTTGCCATCTCCTGTTTGACCACTTCCAATTTACCTTGACTCATGGACCTAACATTCCAGGTTCCTATGCAATATTGCTCTTTACAGCATCAGACTTTACTTCCATCACCAGTCACATCCACAACTGGGGGTTGTTTTCGCTTTGGCTCCGTCTTTTCATTCTCTCTGGAATTATTTCTCCACTCTTCTCTGGTGGCATATTGGGCACCTACTGACCTGGGGAGTTCATCTTTCAGTGTCATATCTTTTTGTTTTTTCATACTGTTCCTGGGGTTCTCAAGGCAAGAATACTGAAGTGGTTTGCCAGTCTCTTGTACTTACTGATGACAGAACAAAGGAAATGGCCTTTACAGATTACACAAGCCTAGTTAACTCTGTAGAACACTGGAAGAATGCCAAGGTGGCTGCTTGAATATTGAACAGATAATTCTTAATTCACAAAATCACTGAGAACTCTCTGTGAATTAAGAATGAACTATATGGTGCATTTTGGTGTTTTACGCACTAATGGGTAAAGTAGTTGCCTTATCTGTTTATTGATTTTTTTGTGAATGTTAAATGAGAAAATGCATGCTAATGGTTTTTTATATTGACCAAAAAGACTAATCCTTGAATAAATATCAGAATCCTGAGACTTTGTTAAATACATTTGAGAGCTTAACTCCATTTCTGTGGAAATTATATTGAAGTCCAATGGACTAATTAGTCCATATGTAAGTATTGTTTTAAACACAACCTTTTAGAAATGGGGTCAAACCTTACCCTATATGCTCACATTTATTTTATAGAGTGAATGAATTAATGCTATGTCTGTGTACTTCCATGTCAGTGCACATAACATCCATAAGATTAGTTTCAGTGTGTCACATACACCCTCCAGGATGCTGTTCCTGTGTCACTTTTCAATCTGCTGGGTTGGTAAAGTGATGTATCTTCCAAATAACCAGAATGTTATTTATTAAAATGTTATCTATATATTGCAAAGTAAAATAAAGTAAAAAAAATAAAAAAATAATAAAAGTCTAAAAAATAAAATAAAATGTTATCTATGAAAGCCAGGAACAAACACTTTAATTTTCAAGCTACCAATCAAACACTAGAATGTTGGCATGAAAGTAAATTATAATTGATGTTTTCTTAATATTTCAATGACATGGAGCATTCAGAAAGTTATTTTCAAGCTTCTAAAAAACAATAACTAGTGTATCAAGTGAACAAATCAAGATAATTTGAGTCAGTGTACTAACAGAAAGCTGTAACAAGCAAACAAACAACAGTGAGTAAAAACCAACGTGAACAGGGTAGGAAAAGACTCTCCTATTCGCACAGAACCAAAAGGCAGATGATCTAGTGCAAAGGTCCTCAACCTCTGCGATCTGATACCTGATGATCTGAGGTGGAGTGGATGTAATAGTAATAAAGTACACAATATATGAAATGGGTTTGAATTATTCTGAAACCATTCTCTTCACCCTGGTCCATGGGAAAAATAATGTCTTCCAGGAAATGTCCCTGGTGCCAAGAAACTTGGAGACTGCTGCTCTAATCCAACAGGTCATCATCATTTCAACAAACCCTTTGATGATGTTCACACTCACAATCCAAAATAGGAACAAGATAGGAACTGACACTATTGAGTACCTGCTATCATGTCAGGGATTCTACTAACCACTTTACATGATTTTATTTTAGCCTAATAACTTTAAGAAATAAAATTTTCCCTTTTAATAGATGAGAAAACAAACTTCCTGAAGATAACACCGAAAATAAGTGAGGGACCTGAGGTCTAAACTCAGGTGTGTCTGACCCCCAAGCCCTATTCTACCTTGATAATATTCTACTTCCACTTCCAAAGAATTATTTGGAACTTATGATTTATTTGAATATGCATAGTCTTAAGCCATGAATTGCATCTCAGGTCAATCTTATATTTAAAATCCTCAACATTATTGATATATGAAGATATTAAAATTTCCAGAATATATTATACTGGGAAATTAACAGTGGTTGTGAAACAGGATGACATTCTATTTTAAAAAATGAAACTAAAAGCCAATAGCATAGCTTGAAGGGAAGTTAAGAACAGCAAAGCTGACATTTGAGTATCAAAACTGGTTAGAAGCTGAATGAGGCAGTAGTACAGCTAGCAGTAGTGTGGTAAACAAAAAAGCAGTTATTTGCTAGGATTTGTTTTGGAGACAATTCTCCATAAACCTTTTGCATTTCTGCCTGTGTTGTGAGTAAGCACGAACTGCTCTATGTTCTAAACTATCTTTTTGCCCTGCAGGTGGCAGCCTAACCAGAAGGCGACCTAGAGAATTCAGATTTAATTCTAGCTCAGTCACCTAGATGCTCTTGTTGGCTGTATGTGGTCCTAGATAGAAAAGATAATGGCCACTGGAGAATTCCCATGGACAAAGGAGCCTGGTGGGCTACAGTCCCTGGGGTCGCAAAGAGTCAGATGCAACTAAGCACAGCACAGCATTGACATTTTAACTGTAGTATTTGGTGATCTTTTGTTTTCATAACATTTCAGCTGCACAGTGCTGAAGTGGCGAGCGGCTGAAAGGAGATACCCCACATTCAAGGTCAGAAGTAGGGGCTGTGAGGAGATTCCCTACGTCCAAGGTCAGGGGCACCAGCTGTGTTTTGCTGGACCAGCCATGAGGAGATACCCACATCCAAGGTCACAGAAACCCCAGTAAGACAGTAGGCACTGAGAGAGGGCATTAGAGGGCAGATAGACAGAAACTACAGCCTTGTCTAAAAGAAAGAAACTATGAGCTAGGCCATGTAGGGCCACCTAAGACACACGGGACATGGTGGAGAGTTGTGACAAAATGTGGTATGCTGGAGAAGGGGATGGCAAACCACTTCAGTATTCTTGCCTTGAGAACCCCATGAACAGTATGAAAAGGCAAAAAGATAGGACACTGAGAGATCCACTCCCCAGGCTGGTAGGTGCCCAACATGCTACTGGAGATCAGTGGAGAAATAACTCCAGAAATAGTGAAGAGACGGAGCCAGAGCAAAAACAACACTCAGCTGTGGATGTGACTGGTGATGGAAGCAAGGTCTGATGTGTAAAGAGCAATATTGCATAGGAACCTGGAATGTTAGGTCCATGAATCAAGGCAAATTGCAAGTGGTCAAACAGGAGATGGCAAGAGTAAATGTTAACATTCTAGGAATCAGCGAACTAAAATGGACTGGAATGGGTGAATTTAACTCAGATGACCATTATATCTACTACTTTGGGCAAGAATCCCTTAGAAGAAATGGAGTAGCCGTTATAGTAAACAAAAGAGTCCGAAATGCACTACTTGGACGCAGTCTCAAAAATGACAGAATGATCTCTGTTCGTTTCCAAGGTAAACCATTTAATATCAAAGTAATCCAAGCCTATGCCCCGACCAGTAATACTGAAGAAGCTGAAGTTGAACGATTCTATGAAGACTTACAAGACCTTTTGGAACTAACACCCCAAAAAAGATGTCCTTTTCATTATGGGGGACTGGAATGCAAAAGTAGGAAGCCAAGAAACACTTGAAGTAACAGGTAAATTTGGCCTTGGAGTACAGAATAAAGCAGGGCAAAGGCTACTAGAGTTTTGCCAAGAGAATGCACTGGTCATAGCAAACACCCTCTTCCAACAACACAAGAGAAGACTCTACACATGGACATCACCAGATGGTCAACACCGAACTCAGATTGATTATATTGTCTGCAGCCAAAGATGGAGAAGCTCTCTACAGTCAGCAAAACCAAGACCGGGAGCTAACTGTGCCTCAGATCATGAACTCCTTATTTCCAAATTCAGACATAAATTGAAGATAGTAAGGAAAACTACTAGACCATTCAGGTATAAACTAAATCAAATCCCTTATGACTAGACAGTGAAAGTGGGAAATAGATTTAAGGGACTAGATCTGATAGATAGAGTCAGATGAACAATGGATGGGGCTTCCAGACATTGTACAGGAGACAGAGAGCAAGACCATCCCCAAGAAAAAGAAATGCAAGAAAGCAAAATGGCTGTCTGAGGAGGCCCTACAAATAGCTATGAAATGAAGAGAAGCAAAAAAAAAAAAAAAAAACAAAGGAAAAAAGGAAATATATACCCATTTGAATACAGAGTTCCAAAGAATAGAAAGGAGAGAAAAGAAAGTTTTCCTCAGTGACTAGTGCAAAGAAATAGAGGAAAAAAACAGAATGGGAAAGACTAGAGATCTCTTCAAGAAAATTAGAGATACCAAGGGAACATTTCTTGTAAAGAAGGGTTCAATAAAGGATGGAAATGGTATGGACCTAATATAAGCAGAAGATATTAAGAAGAGGTGGCAAGAATATACAGAAGAATTGTACAAAAAAGGTCTTCATGATCCAGATAATCATGATGAGGTGATCACTCACCTAGAGCCAGACATCCTGGAATGTGAAGTCAAATGGGCCTTAGGAAGCATCACTGTGAACAAAGCTAGTGGAGGTGATGGAATTCCAGATTGAGCAGTTTCAAATCCTAAAAGATGATGCTGTGAAAGTGCTGCACTCAATATGCCAGAAAATTTGGAAAACTCAGCAGTGGCCACAGGACTGGAAAAGGTCAGTTTTCATTCCAATCCCTAAGAAAGGCAATGCCAAAGAATGCTCAAACCACTGCACAATTGCAGTCACCTCACACACTAGCAAAATAATGCTCAAAATTCTCCAACACAGGGTTCAACAGTACATGAACCGTGAACTTCCAGATGTTCAAGCTGGATTTAGAAAAGGCAGAGGAACCAGAGATCAAATGGCCAACATCCATTGGATCATCAAAAAAGCAAAAGAGTTCCAGAAGAACTTCTATTTCTGCTTAATTGACCATGCCAAAGCCTTTGACTGTGTAGATCACAACAAACTGTGGAAATTCTGAAAGAGATGGAAATACCAGACCACTTGACCTGCCTCTTGAGAAACCTGTATGCAGGTCAGGAAGCAACGGTTAGAACTGGACATGGAACAACGGACTTGTTCCAAATCCAGAAAAGGAGTACGTCAGGGATGTATATTGTCACTTAGTATGTCACTGTATACTGCTTAGTTAACTTATATGCAGAGTACATCACGAGAAACGCTGGGCTGGATGAAGCACAAGCTGGAATCAAGATTGCTGGGAGAAATATCAATAACCTCAGATATGCAGATGACACCAACCTTATGGCAGAAAGTGAAAAAGAACTAAAGAGCCTCTTGATGAAAGTGAAAGAGGAGAGTGAAAAAGTTGGCTTAAAACTCAACATTCAAAAAACAAAGATCATAGCATCCAGTCCCATCACTTCATGGCAAATAGATGGGGACACAGGGGAAACAGTGACAGACTATTTTTTTGGTCTCCAAAATCACTGCAGATGGTGACTGCAGCCATGAAGTAAAAAGTCGGTTACTCCTTGAAAGGAAAGTTTTGCCCAATCTAGACAGCATATTAAAAAGCAGAGACATTACTTTGCCAACATAGATCTGTCTAGTCAAGGCTATGATTTTTCCAGTGGTCATGTAAGAGTTGGACTGTGAGAGTCAGATGTGAGAGTTGGATTGTGAAGAAGGCTGAGTGCCGAAGAATTGATGCTTTTGAACTGTGGGGTTGAAAAAGACTCTTGAGAGTCCCTTGGACTGCAAGGAGATCCAACCAGTCCATTCTGAAGGAGATCAGCCCTAGGTGTTCTTTGGAGGGAATGATGCTGAAGCTGAAAGTCCAGTACTTTGGCCACCTCATGCGAAGAGTTGACTCATTTGAAATGACTCTGATGCTGGGAGGGATTGGGCGCAGGAGGAGAAGGGGACAACAGAGGATGAGATGGCTGGATGGCATCACTGACTTGATGGACGTGAGTTTGAGTGAACTCCGGGAGTTGGAGATGGACAGGGAGGCCTGGAGTGCTGCGATTCATGGGGTCACAAAGAATCGAACACGACCGAGCGACTGAACTGAACTGAACTGAAAACCAATGGAATAGGTAACTGGAATGAATATAATTGGAATCATTTTAGAGAATGACCATTTTAAGGTTCTACTTTATAGATCAATATAAAGTTTCTACTGAAAATTTTTCTAATGCTTAAACAGAATCGAACTAGTTTCTGTTCAGGTTTGTGATTTAAGTACTTGTTTTCTGCACATAATTTTTCAAAAGATATCTCCATTTTATAATTCTCTACTGGTATTTGAGATACATTTTAATGCATTTTTCTAGGTTGCTGAGTATCTCAATCTGAAATAAAATTGCTGTTTTTCATAAAAGTCTTAAATTGCCAATGAATAGCACTTTTAGGAAAGAAAGTTTTACTATTGAGTTTTAAGAGGCATCATTTAGAATTTTGATGGAAACAATTTGAAATGTCACTTGAAGTAGAAGCAAACTATAAACAAAGGGCAGAAGGAGCTATTCTCAAATCATTCACCTAATGAAAAATATATAAATCACCTCATTATCAAATGAGCTGATGGTAAGTTTTTGTAAAACACAAATCTTCTCTGAGGCTAAGCATAAATCTTTCTAGGGCCTTAAGCAGCAACTCCCCTATATTTCTGTATAGAGTAAATAAAAATAGGTTTATAATATGGAAAAAATCCTCTATTTTAATTAACTAATTCATTTACATAAGTCTTTTGCCCACAAATTTTAAAAAGGATTAATTTTTAAAATATATTTCAATTGCCTTCTTTCTACTGACATACTAGTACCCTAAATATCTTAATAATCTCAATATTGGCTGATTAATAAGAATTAAATATGAGTTATACAACTTTATTAGACTAATAGTATTAATTCAAATTCAGGCAATTCATAGAAAGACTGTATAAAGGATTTTGATATGTAAAGAATTCAAAATAATCTGAAATTTAATTGCCTGTCAATTACTATGCTATAACACATATTTCTTAGGTATATATAAATATGTAAAATGCTATAGAGCATATATTTATTCTCATAAAAGCAGAAAGAGAAAATATGCTTTATGGACATTTAACAGGAACTTCTACTTCATTTACCTAAAAAGGGATAGCTACAATTCTTTAGGAATGTTAATAAGAAAGCATCATTCAGTTGTTGAGGCTGTGATTTAAATGTATTCAAAGTAAATAATTTTAAATTAGAGCATAAAAATTCTGATAAAAAATTTCTTTTGAAAAAATAGTTGTACCGATATTTGTACACTATAATCGCAAATGACCAATTTATAAAATGATCAGCTTTAAGTAACTGGTAGCTTCTAGTACTCTTGCCTGGAAAATCCCATGGACAGAGGAGCCTGGTAGGCTGCAGTCCATGAGATCACTAAGAGTCAGGCACAACTGAGTGACTTCACTTTCACTTTTCACTTTCATGCATTGGAGAGGGAAATGGCAACCCACTCCAGGATTCTTGCCTGGAGAATCCCAGGGACAGAGGAGCCTAGTGGGTTGCCGTCTATGGGGGTCGCACAGAGTCAGACACGACTGAAGTGACTTAGCAGCAGCAGCTTCTTCTTAAACTATACAGGTCCTGTGAAGGCAGTGACAGAGAATGTTTATCTCTGTGTCCCCAAGATCTAGCATAGTAACTGATACATAGTTAGCATTCGAATAAGTAGAAGTAGGTAAAAAGGAAGGGAGGAGAGGGGAAGGGACCATATCACCTACTAAACTGATTTGTACACACTACTTTGGGGGTCCCTGGTGGCTCAGTGGTTAAAAATCTGCCTGCAGTGCAGCAGACACAGAAGATGCAAGCTTGATCCCTGGGTCGGGAAGATCTCATGGAGGAAGAAATGGCAACCCACTCCTGGATCCTTCCCTGGAAAATTCCAGGGACAGAGGAGTCTGGTGGACTACAGTCTATGGGGTTGCAAAGAATCAGACATGACTGTGTACACACACAAAACAATGCAGCACACTAGTTTAGAGAAAAGCATTATTCCAAGGCTCTCACTAGGTGAACACTATATGATCTCTGGTGTACTTAGGGCCATCTGTTAATTTGTGTCATTTGATTTATAAAAGACCAGCTGGGATCCTCTCTCAGTCACTTTTGGTATTTAAGGTGGTTATAGGGTGAAGTCTGTGTCCCCTCTGTGCCTAAAATTCACATAAGCTGGATTTATCTGACCCCAGGACTGCATTTAAAGTGTCATTTAGTGTGCATGCCTGAGACATTTCTGCTGTTGATTAACCTAACTTCTGGCTTCTGTGTCAACATTTGTTGCCATCTGGGTGAGAATTTAATAACTTCCCAAAGGGACAAGGCTGGAGCCACACCGGCACTTTCCTGGGAACTGAAATTCGTGGATATAGTATATGAGAGGGCACTGTCCCACCTTGCTTCGCCTGGCGCTCCTGACACAGGAGTAAGGGCCAGAGGAAGAAAGCAGGAGGGTGAGGGGCGGCAGCTGACCGCCTTATTTCAGAACAGTTGCTGCCCTGCTTCTAAAGCTCCTGTCGGGGACTTTAGCAAGGCTTCAAGGAAAAACAGTAGCATATTATCTGGCTGAGGAGAATCTCGTAGTAATAAGAATATAAAACATACACAACAGTTTTAAAAAGTCATATATATAAAGATACACTACATTTACACCAAGACTTTAACAACAAATGACAAAGAATAAAGAAAATTTACTTATCATATCTGAATATTTAAATGTAAAGGATTTCTATTTAATATTTAAACATAAAAAGTTAGTATAAAATATCATAATTCAACTAATGCAAATAAACCATAAAATATCTATCTTTAATAAAAGAGTATTAGGTCAAAATCTTCATGATTTCAGAAAAATTTATCAGAATCTTTTAAAATAGAAATTCAAATTATGATCTCAGAATAAACTGTATTTTGATCAAACAAATTTGGATGTTATTATTAATATAATAAGTTTTCCTTATTGAATTTTAGTTTTAGCTTACAGAAATAAATATCTTCTTTGTAAGTTATAAATGTCAACAGAAGAGACATTGCAAATTTATCAGTAACTCATGTTTTTCCTGGATTTATTGGGATATAATCTGTACATCAGACTGTATAAGTTTAAGGTGCACAACTTGACGATTTGAGATACATATATGTAAGGTGGAATGATTACCATAATAAGGTCAGTCAACACCTCCATCACTTCATGTAGATGCCTTTCTTTTGTATGTGTGGTGATAATGCTTAGACCCAGTCTTTTAGTGACTTTCAGGTAGATAATACAGCGCTATTAGCTAGAGCCACCACGTTGTAAAGTGGATTTCCAGAACTTGTTCATCATGAAATTAGAAGTTTGTGCATTTTGACCATTTCCCTACGTCCCCCGCTCTCCATTCCTCCCAACCACTCTTGTACTATCTGTTTCTATGAATTCAGCTTTTTCACCTTCTGCATAACAGTAGGAACGTATGGCATTTGTGTTTCTGACCTATGTCATTTAGTATATCAGCCCAGTGGCTCATCCATACTGTCACAAGTGGCAGGATTTCCTTCTTTTTATGGCTAAAAATTGTGTGTGTGTGTGTGTGTGTGTGTCTATGTTCTTTATTCACTAATCACTGTTAGGTTGTTTCCATGTCCTGGCTATTGTTAAGAACACTGCAATAAGTATGGATATATAGATATTCCCCTGAAGTACAGTTGACCCTTTAACAACACAAGCGTTACGAGTACAGTAAAAAAAAAAAAAACCTGTGTACAGCTTTACAGCCAATCCTCAGTATCCATGGTTCCACAGCCTTGGATTCTACCAACCATGGATCATGTAGTAAATCCACATATAACGGGCACTGTGCAACTCAAATCTGTGTTGTTCAAGGGTTAACTGTACTGATTGCTTTTCTTTTGGATGTATCCTCAGAAATCAGACTGCTAAATCATATGATAGTCTTATTTTTAATTTTTAAGAAGAACCTCCATACTGTTTTTCATACTGTCTGCACTGATTTACGTTCCCACCAGCAGTGCACGAGGGTTTCCTTTTCTCCATATCCTTGCCAACACTTGTTATCTCTTGCCTTTGTGATAACAGTGCTTCTGACAAGTGTGAGGGGATACTTCACTGTGGTTTTGATTTGCATTTCCCTGATGACTGGTGATGCTGAAACGCCTTTCATGTACTTGTTGGTCAACGGAATGTCTTCTTTGGAAAAAACATCTATTCAGGTCCTTTGCTCATTTTAAAATGTGACTATCTTGGATTTTGCTATTGAGTTTCTTATATATTTTGTATATTAAGCCTTTGTCAGATATATGGTTTGAAATATTTCTGCCAGTCCATAGTTGGCTTTTTATTTTGTTGATTGTTTTATTTGCAGTACAGAAACTTTTGAGTTTGATGTAGTCCCACGTTTTTATTTTTGCTTTTGCTACTGGTACTTATGGAATCATAGCCAAAATTTTATGGCTAAGACCAATGTCAAGTAGGTTTTCCTTATGTTTTCTTTTAGGAGTTTCATAGTTTCAGCTCTTACATGTAAGTCTTTAAATCATTTCAAGCTAATTTTTGTGAGTGGGGTAAGATAGGGACCAATTCAATCTTTGGACTGTGATTATCCAGTTTTCCCCCAAACCATCTGTTGAAGAGACTGTATTTTTTCCACTGAGTATTGTTGGCTCCCTTATCGAGTGTGAGTTGACTGTATACACGTGGATTTATTTCTGGGCTCCCAGTTAAGTTCCAGTGGTGTATGTGCCTCTTTTTACAACAGTTAACATACTGTTCTGATTTCTATAACCTTGTAATACAGTTAGAAGTCAAGAAGTGTGATGCCTCCAGCCTTGTTTTTCTTTATCAGGATTGCTTTGGTTCTTCAGGATATTTCATGATTCCATAAGAGTTCTAGGAGTTTTTTCCTATTTCTGTGAAAAATGCCATTAAAATTTGGATAGGGATTGCACTGGCTCTATAGATGGCTTTGGGGAGTATGAATATTTTAACAATATTATTTCTTCCAGCTCATGAAGACAGCATATATATTTATTTATTTGTGTTTTCTTCAACGTCTTTTACCAAAGTCCTGTAGTTTTCAACACAGAGATCTTACTATTTCCTTGTTTAAATTTATTCCTAGAATGTTATTGATGCTATTATTAATATGATTGCTTTATTTCTTTTTCAGTACTTTGTTAGTGTACAAAAATGAAACTGATGTATCCTTCAGCTTTCCTGAATGTGTTTATTAGTTCTAAGAGTTTGTTGTTAGAAGCTTTGAAATTTTCTACATAAAAGATGATAAAATCTGCAAATAAAGAAAGTTTTACATTTTTCCTTTCTGATTTAGATGTATTTTATTTATTCTTCTTCCTTAATTTCTCACGCTAAGACTTCCAGTACTATGCTGAATAGGAATGGGTAGAGCAGGCACATTGCTCTTATTCCTAATGTTGTTGTTCAGACGCTCAGTCAAGTCTGACTCTTTCCGAACCCATGGATTGCAAAACACCAGGCTTCCCTGTCCTTCACCAACTACTGGAGTTTGCTCAAACTCAAATCATTCAAGTCAGTGATGCCATGCAACCATCTCATCCTCTGTCCTCCACTTCTCATTCTGCCTTCAATCTTTCCCAGCATCAGGGTCTTTTCTAAGAAGTTGGGTCTTTACATCAGGTGGCTAAAATATTGGAGCTTCAGCTTCAGCATCAATCTGTCTAATGAATATTCAGGATTGATTTCTTCTAGGATTGACTGGATTGATCTGCTTGCAGTCCAAGGGAACCTCAAGAGTCTTTCCCATAGCTTAAAAGCATCAATTCTTTGGCACTCAGCCATCTTTATGGTCCAAATCTCACACCCATACATGACTACTGGAAAAACCATAGCTTTGACTAGACAGACCTTTGTCAATAAAGAAATGTCTCTGCTTTTTAATATGCTATCTAGGTTGGTCATAGCTTTTCTTCCAAGGAGTAAGCGTCTTTTAATTTCATGACTGAAGTCACCATCTGAAGTGATTCTAGAGCCCAAGAAAATAAAGTCTGTCACTGTTTCTACTGTTTCCCCATCTATTTACCACGAAGTGATAGGACTGGAGGCCACGATCTTAGTTTTTTGAATCTTGAGTTTTAGGCCAGCTTTTTCACTCTCCGCATTCACTTTGATCAAGAGGCTCTTTAGTTTCTCTTCACTTTCTGCCATAAGGGTGGTGTCATCTGCATATCTGAGTTTATTGATATTTCTCCTGGCAGTCTTGATTCCAGCTTATGCTTAATCCAACCCAGCATTTCTCATGATGTACTCTACATAGAAGTTAAATAAGCAGGGTGACAATATACTTGACATACTCCTCGCCCAATTTAGAACTTTGTTCCGTATCCAGTTCTAACTATTGCTTCTCGACCTGCATACACGTTTCCCAGAGGCAGGTAGGGTGCTCTGATTTTACCATCTTTTGAAGAATTTTCCACAGCTTGTTGTGATCCACACAGTCAAAGGCTTTTGTCTAGTCAATGAAGCAGAAATAGATGTTCTTCTGGAATTCTCTTGGTTTTTCTATGATCCAACAGATGTTGGCAATTTGATCTTTACTTCCTCTGCCTTTTCTAAGTCCAGCTTGAACATCTGGAATTTCTTGGTTCACGTACTATTGAAGTCTGGCTCGGAGGATTTTCAGTATCACTTTGCTAGCAGCTGAAATGAGTGCAATTGTATGGTAGTGTGAACATTATTTGGCATTGCATTTCTTTAGGAATGGAAAGAAAATTGACCTTTTCCAGTCCTGTGGCCACTGCTGAGTTTACCAAATTTGCTGGTATATTGAGTGCAGCACTTTCACAGCATCATCTTTTAGGATTTGAAATAGGTCAGCTGGAATTCCATCACCTCCACTAGCTTTGTTCATAGTGATGCTTCCTAAGACCCACTTGACTTTGCACTCCAACATATCTGGCTCTAGGTTAGAGATCACACCATCATGGTAATCTAGGTCATTATGATCTTTTTTACATAGTTCTGTGTATTCTTGCCACCTCTTCTTAAAGTCTTCTGCTTCCGTTAGTTTCATACCATTTCTATCCTTTATTGTGCCCATCTTTGCATGAAATATTCCCTTGGTATCTCTAGTTTTCTTGAAGAGATCTCTAGTCTTTCCCATTTTATTGTTTTCCTCTATTTCTCTGCATTGATCACTGAGGAAGGCTTTCTTATCTGTCCTTGCTACTCTTTGGAACTCTGCCTTCAGATCGATATCATTCCTTTCCTCCATTCCCTTCACTGCTCTTCTTTTCTCAGCTTTTTGTAAGGCCTCCTCACAGAACCATTTTGCCTTTATGCATTTCTTTTTCTTGGGGATGGCTTTGATCACCGCCTCCTGTACAATGTCACAAACTACTGTCCATAGTACTTCAGGTACTTTGTCTGCTGCTGCTGCTGTGAAGTTGCTTCAGTTGTGTCTGACTCTGTGCAACCCATAGACAGCAGCCCACCAGGCTCCTCTGTTCCTAGGATTCTCCAGGCAAGAACAGTGGAGTGGGTTGCCATTTCCTTCTCTGTCTGCTGCTGCTGCTGCTGTTGCTGCTAAGTCACTTCAGTCGTGTCCGACTTTGTGTGACCCCATAGATGGCAGCCCACCAGGCTCCCCTGTCCCTGGGATTCTCCAGGCAAGGACACTGGAGTGGGTTGCCATTTCCTTCTCCAAAGGGTGAAAGTGAAAAGTGAAAGTGAAGTTGCTCAGTGGTGTCTGACTCTTAGCGACCCCATGGACTGTAGCCCACCAGGCTCCTCCATCTATGGGATTTTCCAGGCAAGAGTACTGGAGTGGGGTGCCATTGCTTTCTCTGCCTTCTCTGTCTACCAGATCTAATTCCTTGAATCTGTTACCCCACTGCACTGGTTTCAAATTAGGAAATGTATGTTCCAATATACATTAAGGCTGTACATTGTCACCTTGCTTCTTTAACTTATATGCAGAGTACATCATATGAAATACTGGAATGGGTGAAGCACAAGCTGGGATCAAGGTTGCCGGGAGAAACATCATTAACCTCAGATATGCATGTAACATCACCTTTATGGCAGAAAGCCAAGAGGAATAAAAGAGCCTTTTGATCAAAGTGAAAGAGAAGAGTGAAAAAGCTGGCTTAAAACTCCACATTTGGAAAACTAAGATAATGGCATTCCGTCCCATCACTACATGGCAAATAGGTGGGAAAACAGTGACAGACTTTATTTTCTTGGGCTCCAAAATCACTTCAGATGGTGACTGCACCCGTGAAACTAAAAGACACTTGCTCATTGGAAGAAAAGTTATGACCATCCTCGACAGCATATTAAAAAGCAGAGACACTACTTTGCCAACAAAGGTCTGTCTAGTCAAAGCTATGGTTTTTCCAGTAGTCATGTATGGATGTGAGAGTCAGACTATGTGAAATAGATCACAAGTCCAAGTTCAATGCATGAAACAAGGCACTCTAATCTGGTGCACCAGGACCACCCTGAGAGATGGGATGGGGAAGGAGGTGGGAGGTTATTTCGGGATGGGGCATGTACACCCATGGCTGACTCATGTCTATGCATGGCAAAAGCCACTACAATATTGAAAGTAATTTGCCTCCAATTAAATTAATTAAAAAAAAGAAAGCTGAACGGTGAAGATTTGATGCTTTTGAACTGCGGTGTTGGAGAAGACTCTTGAGAGTCCCTTGTAATGCAAAGAGATTCAAGCAGTGCATTCAAAGGAAATAAGTTCTGAATATTCATTGGAAGGACTGATGCTGAAGCTGAAACTCCAGTACTTTGGCCACCCAATGCAAAGAACTGGCTCATTTGAAAAATAAAAAAAAAATAAAGCCCCCCCCCCCCCAAAAGAAAGGATAGTTTGGAGAACTATTTGACATGCATTTAAAAAAAAAAAAAAGGAAAAAGAAAAAAAAAAGAACTGGCTCATTTGAAAAGACCCTGATGCTGGGAAAGATTGAAGGCGGGAGGAGAAGGGGACAATGGAGTATGAGATGGTTGCATGGCATCACTGACTCAATGGAGTGAGTTTGAGTAAGCTCCAGGAGTTGGTGATGGACAGGGAAGCCTGATGTTCTGCAGTCCATGGGGTTGCAAATAGTTGGACCCGACTGAGTGACTGAACTGTACTGAACTGATCTGAGCTACAGTCAGCTTCCAGTCTTGTTTTTGCTGACTCTGTAGAGCTTCTCCATCTTGGACTACAAAGAACATAATCAATCTGAGACCATTTGGTGATCTTTATATGTAGAGTCATTCCTTGTGAGGTTGGAAGAGGGTGTTTGCTATGACCAGAGTGTTCTATTGGCAAAACTCTGTTAGCCTTTGCCCTGTTTAATTCTGTATTCTAAAGCCAAACTTGCCTGTTACTCCAGGTGTATCTTGAGTTCCTACCTTTGCATTCCAATCCCCTATGATAAAAAGGACATCATTTTGTGGTGTTATTTCTAGAAGGTCTTGTAGGTCTTCAGAGAGCCATTCAACTTCAGCTTCTACAGTATTAGATGTTGGGACATAGGCTTGGATTACTGTGATAATGAATGGTTTGCCTTGGAAATGAACAGAGTTCATTCTGTCATTTTTGTGATTGCACCCAAATACTGCATTTCATGCTCTTTTGTTGACTATGAGGGCTACTCCATTTCTTCTAAGGGATTCTTGCCCACAGTAGTAGATGTAATGGTCATCTGAATTAAATTCACCCATTCTGGTCCATTTTTACTTCACTGAATCCTAAAATGTTACTGTTCACTCTTGTCATCTCCTGTTTGACCACTTTCAATTTAACTTGATTCAGGGACCTAACATCCCAGGTTCTTACACAATATTGTGTACAGCATCGGACTTTACTTTTACCACCAGACACATCCACAACTGGATATTGTTTTTGCTTTGGATCAGCCTCTTCATTTCTTCTGGAGCTATTTCTCTGCACTTCTCCAGTAGCATATTGGGCACCTACCAACCTGAGGAGTTCATCTTTCACTATCAAATCTTTTCATCTTTTAATACTGTTCAAGTATGCCTTTTCATACTTGTTCCTGATATTAGAGTAAAAGCTTTCAACCTTTTACTGTTGATGATGTTAGCTCTGGACTTATTATGTATGCTGTTTGTTATGTTGAGGTATGTTCCAGAATATGTTGAAGGTTTTTATCATTAAAGGTTTTTTGAATTTTATCAAATCTTTCTTTCTGTATCTATTAAGATGATTATATAATTTTTATCTTTCATTCTTTTAATGTAATGTATCACACTATTTGACTTTGTATGTTGAAACATCCTTGTGCTTTAGGGAGCACAGTGTATAATCCCTTTAATATGATTCTGAATTCAATTTGCTAGTATTTTGCTGAAAAATGTTGCATCTAGGATATTTGTCTCGAGTTTTCTTATAGTGTCTATATCTGACTTTGATATCAAGGTAATGTTGTCCTCATACTATGAGCATGGAAGTGTTTCCTCCTCTTAAATTCTTTGGAATAATTTGATAAGGACAGGGATTAATTTTTCTTTAAATGTATGGTGTAATTCATCCATACAACACCTTGTCCCAGACTTGTTTTTGTTGAGAGGGTTTTGATTACTGATACAATTTTTTCACTTATTATTAGCCCAATAAAAATTTCTATTTATTCATGATCCAGCTATCTGGTTTGTTGGCGTATAATTGTTCACAGTAGTTTCTCATAATCCTTTGTGTTTCTATTGTATTATTTATAATGTTTTCTCTTTTATTTCTGATTTTATTTATTTAGTTTTTTTTCTCTGTTTTTCTTGGTTAATCTACCTAAGTTTGTCAAAAACCAACTCTTAGTTTAATTGATCTTTTCTACTGTTTTTCTATTCTCCATTTATGTCTGCTCTGACCATTGATTTCTTCTTCTTCTTTTTTTTTTAAATTCTGCTGCTTCAGACTTTGTTCTTCCTTTCCAAATTCCTTTACATATAAAGCTATACAGTGTTTGAGATCTTTATTTTTTCTTAATTTAGGAATTTATACTTATTTATTAGTTATAGCTAATCCTCTCAGAATTGCCTTTGCTGCACCCCATAAATTTTGGTATGTTTTGTTTCCATTTTAAGATATTTTTGTATTCCCTTTTAATTTTTGACCCATTGGCTGCTTAGGAGTGTGTTGCTTAATTTTCACATATTTTTGAATTTTCCAATTTTTCTGTTTTTATTGATTTCTAGTTTCAGATTGTCTTATTTCATTTGTATATTTTTGCCTCCTTCATTGAAGATTAACTGACTGTAGGTGTGTGGGTTTATTTTGAGGTTCTTTATTCTTTTCCATTTGCCTATATCCCTGTTTTTGTGCCAATACCATGATGTTTTGACAACTAAAGTTTTGTAGTATTATCTGAAGTCTGGCAGCACTATGCCCCCAGCTTAGTTCTTCTTCTTCAGAGTTGCTTTGACAATTCTGGGTCTTTTGTGGCTCCATATAGCTTTATGGATTTGTTTTAGTTCTGTGAAAAATGGGTAAATTGATAGAGATTTCACTAAATTTGTTTATTTCTTTGGGTTATATGACCATTTTAACAATATCAATCCTTCCAATAGAAGAGCAATGGATAACTTTCCATTTTTTTGAATCATCTTCAATTTCTTTTATCTATGTCTTAATAGATTTCACCATATAGGCCTTTCACCTTATTGGTTAGAAGTATTTTACTAAGGATTTTACTATTTTATGTGATTTTATATGGGATTTTGAAAACTTTCTTTTTCTGGTATTTCACTGTTAGTATAAAGAAATGCAGTAGATTTCTATACATTAATCTTGTATCCTGCAACCTTGCTGAATTCATTTATCAGTTTTAATAGTTTTTGTGTGAAGTGTTTAGGGTTTTCTATATAGAGAATCATGTCTTCTGCATAATGACTATTTAACCTATTCCTTTCCAATTTGGATACGCTTTATTTCTTTTTCTTGTCTGATTGCTGTGACTGAGTCATCCAAAACAATGGTGAATATAAGTAGTGAGAGGAGACTTCCTTGCTTGTTTTAGAATGTAACAGGAAGAGTTTACGCTTTTCATTGGTAAGTAGAGTGTTGGCTGTGGGTTTGTCATAAATGGCTCTTATTATGTTGAGATATGTTCCCTTTATACCCTCTGTGATGAGAGGATTTTATCAAAAGTGAATGCTGAATTTTATCAAATGCTTTTCTGTGTCTGTTGAGATGATCATGTGGTTTTTGTCTCTTCCTTTTCTAATGTGATGTATCACATTGGTTGATTTGAGCATGTTGAAACACTCTTACAACCTTGGTATTTGTCCTACTTGATCATGGTGTATGATTCTTTCAAGTATGCTGCTAAGTCACTTCAGTCGTGTCTGACTCTGTGCGACCCCATAGATGGCAGCCCACCAGGCTCCCCCGTCCCTGGGATCCTCCAGGCAAGAACACTGGAGTGGGTTGCCATTTCCTTCTCCAATGCATGAAAGTGAAAAGTGAAAGTGAAGTTGCTCAGTCATGTCCGACTCTTAGCGACCCCATGGACTGCAGCCCACAGGCTCCTCTGTACATGGGATGTTCCAGGCAAGAGTACTGGAGTGGGGTGCCATTGCCTTTTCCAAGTGATCCCTCATCTTTAATTTTTTGCAATAGTTTAAGAAGGATGTGTATAAATTCTTATTTGTATATTTGGTGGATTTCCCCAAAGACCCATCTGGTCCTGGACTTTTGTTTGTAGGAAGTTCTTTTTTTTCTATTACAAATTCTATTTCACTTCTAGTGGTCAATCTTTTTCAAAGATTTGTTTCTTCTTAACACAGTTTTGGAAGGTTGTATGTTCTAGATACCTGTTTATTTCTTCTAGGTTGTCCAATTTGTTGGCATATAACTGTTCACAGCATAATGTTATTTTTGTTTGTTTGTTTTTCTGTGGTATTTGTAGTTATTTTTCCTCTTTCATTTCTTTTTTTGATTATGTCAGTCCTATCTCTTTTCTTGATGGTGAACGTGGCTAGAGATTTGTTGATTTTGTTTTAAAAAAACCCAGCTCTTAGTTTTATTTATCTTTTCTATTATTTTTATCTCAATTTTATTTATTTATCTTTCTGATTATTATTTCCTTCAAACTATTGACTTTTTGTTCTTCTTTTTATAATTCTTTCAGGTGACAGTTTAGGTTCTTTATTTGGTTCTTTATTAGGTTCTTTATTCTTGTTTCTTGAAGACAGCCTGTATCACTATGAATTTCCCCATTAGTACAGGTTTTGCTACATCCCCTAGATTTTGTAAGACTATGTTTTCATTGTTGTTTGTCTTGACTGATTTCCTGTTTCATTTTATCGTTGATCCATTGGTTTTTTCAGTGTGTTGTTTAATCTCCATATTTTTTTTTTCTTCTTCTTTTCTTTCTGTGGTTCATTTCTAGTTTCTTACCACTGTGGTCAGAAAAGATGTTTGAAATAACTTCTACCCTTTTAAATTTGTTGAAACTTGCTTTATGTCTTAGTATGCATTCTGTCCTAGAGAATGTCCCACGTACATTTGGAAAGAATGTGTATTCTGGGTTTTTTGGATGTCATTTCCTGTAGATATCAGTTAAGTCCATCTGTAAATCTATTGTGTCATCTAGAAGCTCTGTTGCCTAACTGATTTTCTGTCTAGAAGACAGGTCTTCTGATGTCAGTGCAGTGTTTAAGTATCCCACTATCACTGTGTTCCTGTTACCTTTTCCTTTTATGTCTGTTATTATTTGCTTTACATTACATTATTTGCTTTATATTACATTATTTACATTTAGGTGCTCCTACATTGGTATATATGTTCAGTTCAGTCACTCGGTTGAGTCCGACTCTTTGTGACCCCATGGACTGCAGCATGCCGGGCCTCCCTGTCCATCACCAACTCCCGGGCTTACTCAAACTCAAGTCCATTGAGTCGGTGGTACCATGCAATCATCTCATCCTCTATTTTTCCCTTCTCCTCCTGTCCTCAATCTTTCCCAGCATCAGTGTCTTTTCCAAAGAGTCAGTTCTTTGCATCAGGTGGCCAAAGTATTGGACTTTCAGCCTCACCATCACTCCTTCCAATGAATATTCAGGACTGATCTCCTTTATAATGGACTGATTGGATCTCCTTGCAGTCCAAGGGACTCTCAAGAGTCTTCTCCAACACCACAGTTCAAAAGCACCGATTGTTTGGTGCTCAGCTTTCTTTATAGTCCAACTCTCATATTCATACATGACTACTGGAAAAACCATAGCTTTGACTAGACAGACCTTTGTTGGCAAATATGTTAATGAGTCTAATATCTTCTTGTATGGATCCCTTTATCAGTATCTAATGTCATTCTTTGTCCTTTGTTATTCACAGTCTATTTTGTCTGATATGAGTATTGCTATCTTTGGCTTTTTGTTGCTTTCATTCTCATGAGACATCTTTTCCCAGCCCCTCATTTATCAATATAGCATCTTTAAACCTAAAGTGAGTCTCCTGTAACAACATATTGTAGATACTCGGTTTTTTCCTTTTTTAATACAACCTTTGAGTCAATGTCTTTTGATTTGAGCATTTAGTCCCTTCACATTTAAAGCAATTACTTATAAGATGTATTTATTGTCATTTTAAACTTTATTTTCTAGTTGATTTTGCAGTTATGTTTCTTTCTTTTTGTGGTTTGATGGTTTTCTCTTGAATTAACTTGAATTTCTTTCCTCTTGGAGTTTTGTGAATCTGTTGAATGTTTTTGATTTGTGATCACTCTGGCTTTCAAGTACGTTAACCCAGAATTATATCTGCTTGCATTAGACTGATAGTTGTATAAGTTCAGACATATTCTAAAAAAAAAAAAAAAATCTACAATCTTTACTTCCTTCTTCTGCATTTTGTGATTTTTTTTTATCCTATTTTACAGCATGATGTTTATCTTTTTGCTGTTAACTGTAGTCATAGTTGCTTTAATAAAATATTTATTGTTTTAAATCTATGTACTAGTTTCTTTAAGGGATGTTTAATCCTTTTGTTTTAAATTGGCCTATCCTATTGTGGTTTTACCCTTTCTTACATATTCTTGCTTCTTTTCTATTTAGAGAAGATCTTCAAAATTTTTTAGGAAAGACTTAGTGCTGTATTCTTGTAGTTTTTGCTTGTCTGAGAAATTCTTTGTTTCTCATTCTATTCTAAGTGATAATCTTAATGGGGAGAGTATCCTAGGTTGCAAGTTTTTCCCTTTCAGAACTCTGAATATATATTGCAAAATATATATTCTGGTTTGCAAATTTTCTGTAGAGAAATCAACCTGTGGGGGTTCCCTTGTAACTGACTCTTTGTTTTTCTATTCCTTACTTCTGAATCCTCTTTAACTTTTGTCATTTTAATTATGGTATATTTTGGTGTGGGTCTACTTGGTTCATCTCGTTCAGGCCTCTCTATACTTCCTATACCTAGATATCTGTTTCCTTCTTTAGGTTCGGAAAGTGTTCAGCCATAATTTCTTCAAATACATTTTTGATCCTCTTCTTTTTTTCCCTTCTGGGATCCCTATTGTGTGTGGGTTGGCATGCTTTAAATGATTCCACAGATCTCATATGCTGTTTTCATTTTTTCCTTCCATTTGTCTTTCTATCTTGTTCTGATGGTGTTATTTCCATTATTCTATCTTCCAGATCACTTATTTGTTCTTCTGCATTATTTAGTCTGCTTTTAGTTCTGTTTTTCTCTCAGCAATTGTCTAATTTTGATTGTTTCCTCTTTATAGTTTCCAGTTCCTTGTTACAGTGACCTGAATTTCTATTGAAAATCTTTCTTAATTCCTTTAACATTTTTATTACTTTTTTCAACTCAAGATCTAGTATACTGAAGAGGTCTGTTTCATTGATTATTTTTAGGGGATTTTGCTTGTTCTGTTTGTTGAGAGTAGTTCCTTTGCTTCTTCATTTTACTTACACTTCCGTGACTCTACAAATTTAGAAGAAATACTACTGTGGTCTTGAGGGCTGTTTTTATGTGGGAGCATCCCTATATAGACAATGTGAGTCTAATATCTTTGTCTTGAGAGCTGTCTCTGTTATGGATGCCTGTCACATCTTCACCCAGAGTGTGCTGACTGTTATCCCCTTGATAGAGGTTATGACTGGTGTTGTGTAGAGATCCTGCACTGGATGTTGGGCAGCACCTCCTCTTCTCTCTGTGACTGTCACAGCCTTGTTGGGGATTGGGTCTACTTCCCAGTTGTTGCAGCAGAAGCCCTGATGTTTGTGTGTGAGAAGGCTCTGCTGCTCTTGAGTTTGTGCTCTGTAGCAAGGAGATGAGTGCTGAAGCAAGAGAAGCTCATATGGTCACAGCGAATGTATGCACCACCTCGCAGGCATCCAAGGTTCTGATTAGAAGCAGCCCATGGGGCATTCCTTTCTCTGTTGTGTTTGTCCCTGACCTAGTGTAAGGCTGGCTCGGAGGATCAGGGCGTTGTGGCTGCAGAAATTGAAGTGGTTGAACTGCCACCTGAGACCTAAGCTGCCTCTGTGGTAGGGCTCTCCCAGGGCCTGTCCCCCCAGATTCTAGCTGCAGGCTTTGTGTGAACTGGGTGGAACTGGAGCACTTCTGCTGGGAAAGGAACCAGTGCAAGCTTCTCCCTAGGGCCCGTCCACTGGAGACATGTGATTCTGTGGATTATGTCCCTCACCTGATGTGCACGCCAACAAAGTCTGCTGCTGCAGGACCCCCTGACCCCCACATGTCCCTGCTGTGACAGTGCTGATTGTGGGCTCAGATATCAGCCTCTTCCCCATAGTGTGTGTACTCACAAAGCCTACCAGTGGAGCTGTGCCCTGCCACGAGCAGACTAACAGTGGGCTTTCTAATGGTAAATCCACACCCTGCCATGTGTGTGCCAACAACAGGCTCTGCTCCCCAGCTGTTGCAGTAGAAGCCCTGAAGGTTGCCTTTGAGAAGGCCCTTAAGTGTGTGCTCTATCCCAAGGAGGTGAGTGCCGAAGCAACAGAGGCCCACGTGGTCACTGTGAACCTATGCACCATTCATGCAGGCATCCACGGCTCTGCTCAGAAGCAGTTCAGGTCACATCCCTTTCTCGGTTGTGCTTGTCCCTGACCTAATGTAAGCCTGGCCTCAAGGTTAGGCCTGGACTACACTCCTGCCCTCTGGGCTGTTTCTGCACATCTAGGCTGAGTGCTTTCCCAGGATCCATCCACAGAAGCCCAAGTTTCAGCAGCTGTCCACTCAATGTACTAGCAGCTCCACCTGAAGGACATTTAAGGTTAGGAAGCACATTGAGGTGGCAGCCAGCAGAGCCAGTCTCTCTCTGTCCTGACAGCTAACAAGCCAGCACATGCAGACCTCCTCACGGGCAGAGTCCAGGCCCCTCCAGATCCCCTATCTAGCCAAATGGACCTCCCAGCCAGTGCAGGGGGTTCCCAAGGGGAGGGGTCATCTGTAAGGGCTTTTCTTCTTTCACAGCTCCCTCCCAGGGCGCTGGTCCTGTTCCAATGCCTTTTTGTTATCCTACCAGTTGTGTGGGGACCTTTCTTGCAGCTTTGGCTGTGTAAGAGGTCTTCTGCTAGTTTTCAATGTCACTTTTACCACCTGTAGATGTCTTTTTGATGTGTTTTCAAAGATGGTAAGCTCCACATCCTTCTAATTCACTCTCTTAACCTCCCACTTTGGAGCCCCTCTCATATCCTTAGATAAGTATGAAAATCAGCTTGTACTCCTTTAGTGTCTGGCCACTGAATAGTGCAAAGAGACATCTAAAGGGTGTTACTTGGCAGAAAGATGTCCGTTGTCACTTGATATTGACATAGTCCAATATAATATTCTGGCTGAGGGGCCAACTTTGCTTATCAGGCGAAGTGATACAGACAGATTGCATTTTAGTCTTCAAACACAAGTTGCAAATGACTGTGTAATCAGATAACTACATGGAATGATTGAGCACATAACTCAGTTGAAGAAAAATAAACATGTGATTTAAATAAAATGAGCAAACTTTAAATCACTGCCAAATAATTTAAGAAATAAACTCCACAAATTATAAAAAAAATGAATAATATGCAGTTAAAGCCTCCTCTCAAATAGTTTTTATTCCCATCTTGAAAATCAAAGCTTCAAGCACAGAATTCCACTCTAAATTGAATTTGGCTATTCCTAAGAAAGTCATTTGTTTGTTTCCTTAGATTTTCCGTTTATGAAGAAATATTTGCATTCTAAATGAGCACTGCAAAGATTATTTGTGTAAGATAGCATTAACATAGTGTTCAGAATGATATTTTCAAGTACAAAGATAAATATAAATGTTATCAAAGCCACATAGTCTTTGCAAGTCCTGTGCTGCCCTAATGGGAGGACCCTCATCCAGATTCTAGAAGATTTCTTTAAACTTGGCCTTCTATGATCAGCATAGGTCTCAGGAAACTGATGATTCAAATTCTTAATTTATGTCATTAGCTAATATCAACATAAAATTTGAGAGGCCTCAAGCTACATATGATCTTAGTTAAACATCTTTCTTCTTTTCCATTAAGCTTAGTGTCATTCTCAGACCAAATCTTTAACTTAAATGAGAAACCTTAATGGCCTATGAAGAAAATCTATAACAGCAAATCATATCCAAATATGAAAGCATTACATATTTATGACTAAATGTTTAATAAATGATGAACCATTTAATTGAGAGCAATGCCATTATGTGGACATTATAAACTTTTCTCATAAATCTGTAACTGAAATATCTCTATTTTATCATTTTCAAATCTTAGAAGCAACTCACATAGGAAAAAGCAATGGGCTTGAATGGGTTTTGGAGAATGTAACAATCAGTTTAAACAGGTAGCTATTTTTACACATTGGGTGATTATAGTTTATTCTTTTATAGTTTTTAGAGTAAGAAGAACTGTCTCTGCTTCCATTAACTTTAAATGTCATGTTAAGAATGTATAATCAAACCCTGAAGGGGAAAAATTATGAACCATATGGAGGGTGGGGAAAATTGCTTAGGTTAAATACTGCTTCCAGACTTTTCCAGTGACTACCTGCATGACCTCAGGTTAAGCCCTTCACTGCTGTGGGTAGAAGCTCCATCTTTAAAATCTGGAGGTTTGCTTAGATCTACTTTGAAGTCACTTTCAGTTCTCAAAATATCTGATGGCTTAAATTCTGTATAGTCATGATGTACTGTGAGCAGTCAACAGGGTAACATACTTCAGTTACGAATTTTGATTTGAAAACTACTTACAGTTAGGGTTGGTGGTCCTGGTGGTCCCATATCTCCCTAAAGGGTGAAAGAAAAGCTGCAATTACCAATAGTCCCTTCTTGCCCACATATTTACAAATTTTAAGAATGGATCAAAGCAATATTTAGATAAATCTGGATGGAAAGAAAAGTAGAATTTTATCTTGATAAAAGTGTCTTCACAATGAAAAATTTATCACATGCTTTTAGCTATCATGATATAAAAATCACCTTGTACATCCCCATGCTTTTTGCAGCAGCAGAACTTGTTTTGAAAAGCTAAAATAATCTAATTTCTATTCTTTTGTCTACTAATCCAAAATTAGAAAGAGTATCTCTTCAGATATGGTTACTTGCCAATGGAGCAGCTGGGAAATGTCACAATGACAGATTATATTTCTGACAAAGTTAGCACAGTAATAATAAGTGGGTCAGCAAAAATAATAAGTGGGTCTCCCCACTTCATGCCTTCAGCAGCCCCATTGCCTCTTTTAAAGCTTTGCTGAACTGGCCTTGCACTTGCGAACACTTGTAAGAGGTTTTGCCTATAGTCATGAAATTTTAAATACTAATGTTGCTTTGCTGACCATTACATGAATACAAATTACCAGGTAGATATATTGAAAAACTATTCAAAGTCTAAAGAATATGGTTAATCTAAATGTTTATTATTTTTCAACTTATATATATGTCATCTATATGCTTTATTGTATCACTGTATGTATTTACTTCATGGGAACTCTTGGTTATTAAGATCAAGCATCACAGAGAGAGGTAAGACAGCAGTAGAGAACTAAGAGGTAGAAACCACCATGCACAGAGTAAATAAGCTACAAGGACATACTGCACAAAACGGGGAAGATAGCCAATAGTTTATAATAGCTTTAAATGGAATATAAGCTATACAATTTTTGAATCACTACGCTGATTCAAAATGAATCACTATGCTGATTAGTATTCCTGAAACTAATAAAATACTACAAATTAAACTATACTTCAATTTAAAAAAAAAAGGGGGGGGGGTGCTTTCCTGGTGGCTCAGAAGGTAAAGAATTCACCTGCAATGCAGGAAACCCTGGTTCAATCTCTGGGTTGGGAAGATCCCCTGAAGAAGGCAATGGCAACCTACTTCAGTATTCTTGCCTGAAGAATCTCATGGACGGAGGAGTCTCATGGGCTACAGTCCATGGGGTAGCCAAGAGTTGGACACAACTGAACAACTAACATTTTCCCTTTTTCAATAAAAAGTGAATACCTTTTAAAAAGGTAAGTCTTAGAATGTTAAATTTGACAATTAGAGACCTTCTATCTCATCAAATTCCCTCATTTGGTAGATAAATATATTGAACCCCAGAGTGCTGATGGTGAATTAAATAAAGTTATCGCATAAGGAAAAAAAAATCAAGTATTGCTGCCTTAACCCCTCTTCAAGTGGACATTATGGAACCAACACTGTGTGGCAGGGGGCACTGGATATTGTATTCTTATGTGGGAGTATCTCTACAACATTCTCTTTTCTCATTTAACAAAATCACCTGAAAAGTGAAGACAGCCTTGTGTAATCATTATATTGGAAACAACTGAATAAAAATAACCAATAGTTGTTAAAAAACATTGATGAAATTTAAATCAGTCATTGGGGACCAATTTTCAGGCAACTTTATTGAGAGGGTAAATACTGGAGACAGACAAAGATTTCTAAATATGTTGAGAATGAAGAACAAAATACAGTGCAAAATGCCCATATGTACAATTGTCATCAAACTAGGATCACCCAATGACCTTATCAAAACAACTCTTGCTTTTACTATCTCGTAATTTTCTTTTCAAGGTCCCTGCTGATAGGCCCCTATAAAATGACATGAGAAAATGTGGCAGGAAGAAGGGCTTTCAGTAAGACTGAGGTGCACCGTTATCCTCTTTCCCCACAAAGGCCACCTGCTTCACGGTGGCAGCATCTCAGTGCTCCTGGCAAAGTTCCCCAGCGCAGGACATAGGTGCAAATTTGTGATGGAATGAATACCTAATGGTGCCGAGTGAGGGAGAAAAAAGGGAGATCTTATAACCACAAATTACTGTGGACTAGCAATTGTGCATTTAGTCTCTTCAAACTAATTGAATGAACCAAAAGGCTTTTCTTGTTTAGTTTAGTTTTTTTTTTTTTTTTTAACATAATAGCCTTTGGTTAATTTTAACAAAATTACATTTTGGCTGTTAAACAGGATCAATGAAAAGTCACTGCATAGGTTCTCAGGGTTTTCTTGAGAAAAGACCGGGTAAATACTGTACCTTTTCTCCTTTTGGGCCAGGTGGACCACGAGGACCCAAGTCACCTTTCACACCCTGTACAAAGAACACAATCGATGTGATTTCTATACACCGTTCACAGAAAGCTTCAATTTCTAACAAGTCACTAGTCGAAATTTAAAATCATAATTTACTGTACTCCCTAATCCCATTCTTCAGTGCGTGGTATAGAAAAACTGGCAGTAAAATGATATACAACATCTGTGCTGTGATGGGTACAGATACATTAAGTCAGTGCGAGGCCGCAATACTGCATATTAGTGCAACTTTGCTTCCTGCTAAAATTACATTAATTCACCATCTGGGAGAGCATCATCTAAAGATCTACATGAGCTTTTAAGTATCCACTTTGGCTTAAATTTGTCGATCTTATAAATACCTCTGATTTAGCATTGATTTGGCTTTTTTAAAGCTTGCCCCTAAAATTCAAGGTTTAAATCAAAAACATTTTTTTTTTTGTCTCTATAGAGAAATCTAATTGGAGGGGAAAAGGGATGAAGAATACATTGTTTTCCCATCCCTCATAAAGTTGGAGCTAAAATGCAGTTTCTCTCCCTGGTTTGGTTCTCTAATTCTTATTATTTTCTTTTTTTAACCTGGATTTATAAAGACAGTATGGCAACCCACTCCAGTACTCTTGCCTGGAAAACCCCATGGATGGAGGAGCCTGGTAGGCTGCGGTCCATGGGGTCTCGAAGAGTCTGACACAACTGAGCGACTTCACTTTCACTTTTCACTTTTCACTTTAATGCATTGGAGAAGGAAATGGCAACCCACTCCAGTGTTCTTGCCTGGAGAATCCCAGGGACAGGGGAGCCTGGTGGGCTGCCTTCTATGGGGTCACACAGAGTCGGACACGACTGAAGCGACTTAGCAGCAGCAGCAGCAGCATAAAGACAGCAGTAAAACTATATAAGACATATCTGATAAACATATTCATGAGTCTTCTGGACTGTTGGGTGTTTTAGTGGGTATTTGGTTGATCTGATTCAGAATTTGACAGCTGTCAGGAACACCACAATAGATTTCACTGGAGATCAGTGCTACAGCTGAATGTTTTTAGTGTAAACAGGAAGAAAAGACAGACATGTCCTATGTGGTAAATAGGAAAAACACTTTTCTTCACACACTGGATGAGGGAAGAACAATAAAAACAGAAAAAATATTCTGAAGCCACACAATGCATAGTAAATCCAGGCATCTTACTGTTCCCAATTGAGGAATCTTACTGCTCTGACATTTTACAGTGAATAAACAATGCCAAATGCTATCACTTGTAGCTACCCAATATAGAAGCTGATGAGGAATTTAAAGGAACAAAAGAAAACCAGATATTTAAAATAATCTTGTTAAAATTTGTTATCTCGTGAAAACTGCAGTCTTATACTTTAAGAAAAAAATTTAATAGATGAAAATACCTAATTCGTTAAAAAAGAAAAAAATCAAAACACCTTTGTGGTTGCATAAACTCCTTCGTGGATAAAATTCATAGCTATGCTTTCTTCCTTTATTACCTCTGGGTATTTATAAAACAAAGATGAGTGAAGAATTAAATTATAATTGAAATATGATATTCTCTTATTATTTGCAATATCCATTCCTTCCCATATCAAGCAACACATACTCTGTTTATACATGCCTCTGGAGTAAAACTTGGCACCAACATATTTTGAACACTTGCAGAAAGAAAATGGCCATTTCTGTGAATCAAGTTTATTCTTAGTTCACTCATCCATTTATTCAGTGGACATTTATTGGATACCCTTTGTACAGTCACCACTACAATCATCAGATCTGCACTGCCCAATATGTAGCCCAGGGCCACATGTAGCTTTTCATCCTTGAAATGTGACTGGTCTGAATGGAGATATGCCATGAGTGTAAAATACCATTGGGTTTTTAACATTTGGTACAAAGAAATGAATGTACAATAGCTCATTAGTAATTTTTATGTTGGTTATGTATTGAAAAGGCTTCCCTGGTGGCTCAGAGGGTAAAGCATCTGCCTGCAAGGCGGGAGACCTGGGTTCGATCCCTGGGTCGGGAAGATCCCCTGGAAAAGGAAATGGCAACCCACTCCAGTACTCTTGCCTGGAGAATCCTGTGGATGGAGTAGCCTGGTAGGCTACAGCCCACAGGGTTGCAAAGAGTCAGACACGACTGAGTGATTTCACTTTCACTTTTATGTATTGAAAAGATAATGTGCATATGAGATTAAATAAAATATATTATTAAAATTCTTTTCACCTACTTCTTTTTACTTTCTAAAATGTGGCTATGAGAAAGTATAGCATATTTATATTTGTCCTCTGCGTTCTCTCCTTGACTAGGCCTCAACCCTGGCCCCTGTCCATCCATGGCCTGCCTACCCCAGTTTTAGCAAGAATCTTGTTAACTTAGTTTAGAGAGAATCCCCCAGCCTTGATGCCTGTTCTTAGCAATATTCCATTCAATGACCACCTCTCTCTATTCCTTGGCTATAAATCCCCACTCATCCTTGCTGAATTCAGAGTTGAGGCCAATCTCCCTTCCTTATTGTAATACTCGTATTGTGATAATCTTGACTAAAAACTCTTCTTTACCATTTTAGGGCTTCTCTGTTGGCTCAGAGAGTAAACAATCTACCTGCAATGCAGGAGACCCAGGTTTGATCTTTGGGTAGGGAAGATTCCCTGGAAAAGGAAATGGCAACCCACTCCAATATTCTGGCTTAGGGAATTCTATGGATAGAGGAGCGTGGCAGGCTACAGTCCAGGGGGTTGCAAAGAGTCAGACACAACTGAGCGACTAGCACTTTCACTACTTTTTCACCATGCTAGCAAGTGTCAGAATAATTTTTCCCTTAGCAAAGTCAGATTTCCTGCTGCCGAGGAATTCATCGTGTAGAGGAGAGTGACTGACAGTGACTGGGTCCACAGGCTGAATGTGCTGAATGCAGGGCAGTGGGGGTAGCGGCTGGAAATGGGCTCTGTGTAGAGGGAGTGTTTGTTGTTGTATAGGATCCAGTTTTGCACCAATCCTGGGAAATGGTGTTGGGGGAGAGGTAAGGGACTAGCAAGGACAACAGCCCCCGGATGGAAGGAGTGTCATGAGCAAGTGAGGAGGCGGGGAGTGGGACGTGAACTCAAGGGGAGTCAGGGGTCATGGCACATAGAGAACTGTAGGCTGTGGAGAGAAGGCAGGGTTTTGATCTAGGAGCAAGGGGAAGCCATTTAGGGTTTGACGGTGTTTCCCGAAAAGGAGAATTTTGGCTACAACATGAAAATAGATTCCAGGCAGCAAGAGCAGAAGCAGAAAGGGGCTCTCACAGCTTTGCAGGCAAGAGAACAAGATGGCCAGAAGTGGGAATGGAGTTGCAGAAATGCTGGAGGTGAGCCCTGGGAAAGGAGGGACTGAGGCTAGTTTGTACTTGGCTTCAGGACTGGCTAGGAGGCTGGGCTGTTTACTAAGCTGAGAAGTGTACTAAAGAGGGGTCTTTTCTCTTCATGTTGGTAGAACATTATCCGGGGGGGGGGGGGCGGGGAAACAAACACGAAGAAAGGAATAGCTGAGAAAGACAGTGGATATTCATTTCTGCAGCAAATATTATGGAACATCCATACACATGCAAGACAGAACCCTGTATTACCATGAACAGATGAGTAGGAAGAAATTGTTTTTAATAATGGGAAGGAATATGAAACACAATATTCAGGAAAATGATTAACTCTGGAGTGGGCATGGCATTATGTTGAGTTCTGAGTACATTCTACGATTCATAATCATCATATATGTTACACATTACAAAAATACTATTTGAAGTATAAACTAACACGTTAAAAATTTTCAGCAGTCCTACCTGACAGACTAACTGTAATCGCAACTTCTGGAGAAGGGACTTACTTGTTGATGTGTCAAGCAAGTACTTGAACTATCTCTGGTTCAATCATCTATGGTCAGGAACAGTTCAGTTCAGTTCAGTTGCTCAGTCGTATCTGACTCTTTGTGATCCCACGAACCATAGCACGCCAGGCCTCTCCGTCTATCACCAACTCCCGGAGTCCACCCAAACCCATGTCCATTGAGTCGATGATGCCATCCAACCATCTCATCCTCTGTCATCCCCTTCTCCTCCTGCCCCCAATCCCTCCCAGCATCAGGGTCTTTCCCAATGAGTCAACTCTTTGCATCAGGTGGCCAAAGTATTGGAGCTTCAACTTCAACATCAGTCCTTCCAATGAATATTCAGGACTGATCTCCTTTAGGATGGATGGGTTGGATCTCCTTGCAGTCCAAGGGACTCTCAAGAGTCTTTTCCAACAGAAAGCATCAATACTTCAGCTCTCAGCTTTCTTTATAGTCCAACTCTCACATCCATACATGACCACTGGAAAAACCATAGCCTTGACTAGACCGACCTTTGTTGGCAAAGTAATGTCTCTGCTTTTTAATATGCTGTCTGTGCTCAGGGACAAGGTGTGGTAATAAAGCAACCAGCCACAGGCAGACGTAAACACTGAGGGCTATGATAAATGTGCCAGCAGGCGTGAAGGGGGCAGGTCCTGGAGATGCCTAACTCTCCTGGAGATGCTCATGACTTCAGACGTGTGGAGTTCAGAAGAATCAATAAAGGATTCATGCATTTTTCTCAAATAAGTCATTTCAGTTTCCCTATAAAATAGGTGTAAGTAATAGTTGTCTTTATGGAAACAATCTAAATGTCCATCGACAGATGAATGAATAAAGATGTGGTGCATGTATATAATGGAAGACTCCTCAGTCATAAAAAGGAATGAAATAAGGCCATGTGCAGCGACACGGATGGACGTAGAGATTGTCACACTGAGTCCAAAACAGAAAGACCACTACCGTATGATGCCACTTATATGTGAAACCTAAAATATGACACAAATAAATCTACCCATGAAACAGAATCACAGACACAGAGGACAGACTGGTGGCCAATGGAGAGGCGGCTGGAGGAAGGAGGTTAGCAGATATAAGCTTTTCGTATATAGAATGGAAAACCAAGGTTTTACTATATATACAGAGAACTATATTTCTATGATAAACCATAATGGAAAAGAATATATATATAAAAGAATGTATGTATGCATATAACTGAATCACTTTGTACAGCAGTAATTAATAGAACATTGTGAATCAACTATACTTCAATAAAAGATAATATCTGTCTTGAAAAGTTGTTCTGACACTCATCTGTTTAAAAATACTTGGCACATTAAGGTACTTGATAAATGTTGCTTGTGCTTTTCAAGCTGAATTCCAAGGGATACTTAATTGTTCTGTCCAGTTTTGTAGTCAGCCTGATGGACATGTAACAACTGTCCTTTAACTCACATAGAATAAAATGCCGTTGGGAAGTACTGCACTCATCAAGCCTCTACTTTTGTCATTGGGCACTGAAATGCATCCATGGAGCTCACGTACCATGTTGTTAACGTCATGGCATCATAACAGGCTCTAAGAAGCAGATCAGTCATGCTTTTCTCAAGTGTAATTTTTCTCCTCATGGGACACTAGTGTTGCTATCAATGGCTATTCAGTATTGGAGGAAAAAAGACAGCACTCACCAAAAAGCACACAGAATCGAATGAAACAGACTCCGAATTTAATAACGAATAACAGGCATCTATTACCACTGTTCTCTATAAAATGTTTGTATATAAAGATGCTCAGTAGTGGGCTCCATATGTTATGAGAGGCAGGTACTCTTATCCAAATGCAAGATGAACTTAGTTACAAAACAGACAGATTCAGAGACTCACAGACACAGAAAACAAACATGGTTACCAAGGGAGAAGGGGTGGAGGGATAAATTAGAAGTTTGGGATTAAAATATATGAAATAGATAACCAACGAGGGCCACTGTATAGCACGGGGAACTCCACTCAGTATCTTGTGATAACCTATAATGGAAATGAATCTAAAAAATAATATATATCTGAATCACTTTACTGGATACCTAAAACTAAGACAGCATTGTAAATCAACCATATTTCAATAAAAATTTTAAATGCACAATGAAAGCTGAAGGACAGTATCGCAACTAGAGTTATAAAAGCAGGTAGATTATGAATTAATTTTCATTGCAAGAGCTACTTACTAACAATATGTAGCATCTTTAAAGATCATTTGATACAAAGTAATGGTATTTGTTAAAAACATTTACCCATCTATTCATCATTTTCCTCATCCTCTATTGACTACTTCTTTTTCCCTAGCAATGGCACCAGCTGTCAGCAGCCAATATTGCAGCTTTGTGATTCCAACATTTCTGTATTCAGTATACAGATTGCATTGGTATAAGGAGATTAACATCACAATTTTAGAAACATCAGATGCTATAATTCTGATAAGAGTTGTTTGAAAGACAATAATAAAGTTGCAGAGGAAGAGACTAAACTGAATGGTTGAAATTCACTTTTCCAAGATTACATAACTCCACAAAAAATAAATGAAAAGATCTATCTATCTTTATATCTATTAGAGAAAATGTGTTTTCTAGCCCAGTTTCTAATAATAGCAAATGTAGCTATATATAGCTCTTCTGTATGCAAGACTCTGACTTAAATGCTTTATGTTTGATGACCCCTTTAATCCTAAAAAAAAAAGACTATAAGTTAAGTGCTCTTACTATTATCATTCCATTGTGCAAATGAAGAAATAGGCACATAGAGAATAAAGAATGTACTAATTAGTACACCAGGTGGGCAGTGGTAGAGCTGGAATTTAAGCCCAGATTGTTGGTTTCAAGGATCACATTAACTTTATGAGATGCTCCCTCAAGTGTGTTCTCAGATGCCAATGTTGAACATATCTCATGGTAGGTCACAGTCAAAATCATTTAATTATAAATTAGAATGTGTGAAAAGTCGAGGTCTTATATTTTGAAGGCTAAATTCTAGGAACTCAAAATTTTGACAATTTCAATATGTTTGATATGCATTATCTAAACTATAAGGTAAATATGAGTCAAATACCCCAGTACCATGAGGATCAATCAAAGTTCACACACACACACACACACATACACACTGAGTCAAGAATGCATTGAGAAAGATATCAAAGCAATTTTTTGCCCTAATGACTAAGAGTTGTTACTGCTGAGCACGAAGGATGCTATCCATTCTGCTTTTGCAAGACAGTCCCATGAGGCAGAGTACCATCTTGACCAAAATACAAGAGTGTATTAAGAAAGCTGAACTGCTGCATACTTCCCTTTAAAGGAGGTTTACATTTTCCAAAGTGAGCTTGTCCACTATGTGGGAAAGCTGGCACAGAAGAAATTATTACCAAAAGGTACATTTACATTAATATATGTTTAATATATAAGAATAAAGACCATAAAAGGCTCTGAATTCATTTCATGGGAATATTAAATAATTTAAATTTTCTCTGAGGTGTTAAGTAACTGCAGTGAACTGACATATTGAGGTTATTCAGTCTGTGTTCCAACAGAATATTCCTGAAATTATGATCTCCATCATGGCTTGACTTCAGTACAGACTGAGATAGCTACTATAATGCCTTTCATTCCCTAAGAATGAGTACCTACGCTTATTGAAAGGCAGAGTGAGCTGTCATAAATGCTGAGTGATTTTGGTTTGTGGAGTCAGTTTATTTTAGCATTTAAAAATAGACAATGAGAAATGTGGTGTGACTTAGTGGGGAAATAGACTTTTCGGTCAAACAAGGGATAAAGACTCACTTTGCCATTTTCTAAAAGAAAATTTCTTAGTTTCCTAAGCTCTATTTCTTTACTCTGAAAATAGGGATACTCTCACCTCCTGCACTTTCTAGCCATAAAATTTCAAATTCCTCATGAAACCAGTTTTTTAAGTATGGCACAAGGTTTAAAACCACCACCACCACCAATGGAATAACTAACAGCATATGATTCTTTACCCCTACTCAACATTCAAAAAACTAGGAACATGGCAACCAGTCCCACCACTTTATGGCAAATAGATGGAAAATAGTGGAAACAGTGACAAGCTTTATTTTCTTGGTCTCCAAAATCACTGTGGATGGTGACTGCAGCTATGGAATTAAAGGACACTTGCTGCTTGGAAGTAAAGCTACGGCACAGCTAGATAGTATATTAAATAGCAGAGATACTACTTTGCTGACAAAGGTCTGTATAATCAAAGCTATGCTTTTTCCAGTAGTCATGTATGGATGTGAGAATTGGGCTATAAAGAAAGCTGAGCACTGAAGAATTGATGCTTTTGAACTGTGGTATTGGAAAAAGCTCTTGAGAGTCTCTCGGATATCAAAGAGATCAAACCAGTCAATCCTAAAGGAAATCAACCTTGAATATTTATTGGAAAGACTGGTGTTGAAGCTGAAGCTCCAATATTTTGGCCACTTACTGCAAAGGGCTAGCACATTGGAAAATACCCTGCTGCTGGGAAAGATTGAGAGCAGGAAGAGAAGGGGGTGACAGAGAATGAGATGGTTAAAGGGCATCACCGACTCCATGGACATGAGTTTCAGCAAACTCAGAGATAGTGAAGGACAGGAAGCCTGGTGCTTTGCCATGGGATCGCAGAGAGCTGGACATGTCTGAGTAATTGAACAACAGCAAAGTGCTTTTGTAATAGAAGGGAAAAAGAAAACTGTCATTACTTTTTCTTATTCCTCCTTAGTCATGACTCCTGAATAACTTTCACAAAATTAAGGAAAAGAAAATGATATCAACTACATGTTAATTAAGTAACCAAGTGAGCAAATGTGCTTTGTCGTGCTTTATAATGTACCTAATGAGCTATAAGAGGCAGTGATAGCGCTAAAGGAATAACATGCTTGTGGCTGGGGGTATGTGAAGGACTCTTCCCAGATCATTGTCAAAGAGGAAAGGTCACACTGCCCACAAAGCTGGGAGCTCTCTCAGCAAGACAGTTTTAGATCTGAGCAAGTAGAAAGCATGCAAATATGTGTGTAAAACTGATTAATTCTGAAAAGTCAAATCACCTTACTTTCAGACCCCATGGAAAAAATTTCCAAATCTCTTCAGTTAACATGAATATATTTCAGGCTCCATTCCCTCAAACCTCCTCTCAGTTTTGAGTGTTTGGATAAATTCTTTCTCTATTTCTACTCTAATGCTATCTTAACAAACTTCTAGAAATCTTTGTTTTGCTCCTCTATTCCAGGGAGCCACCATACATGTAGCTTGGTTACCTTTTGCAAGTGGAGTTAATCTCTCTCAACACTCCTATGTTTATCAGAAGATAACATCCTTCCATAATGAATGGCCAAAATCTTGGGCTATTTTTTGCTGCAGTCAAGCACCAAATTGCATATATTCAACCTCTGCAATATCACTGTGCCCTCTCTTCCATCTGTTTCCCCAGTTTAGGTTCTAATTACTTGTAATTTAGACTATTATAATAATATCTTAATTTTTAATATGAAAATGTAGCAAACAACTACTTCTTTCTCACTCAAACATTTACTAAGTACTAGCAATTCCAAAAAATAGTCTTTGCTCTCATAAATAATATGATAGAAAGAACAGAGCCACAGGCAAAAGCTTCAGTTTTGTCCATTTTGTAGAACACACTGCGAAAGGAATCTTCATGTGAACACAGCATGAGCCACATGCCCCCCTTCAGAGGAGGGAGGGCAAACCTCCACACACAGAGCACTGTCCATGCCCAGCTCCAGCTGGACTCTCACTGTGTTCTCCCTGCATGCAACTGGAGTCCCAAAAGCCCAAATGAAGGCTACAAATTTCATCTTACTTTTCAAGACTCTACTCCTAGCCAGTCTTAATGATCTCTTTGTATAAGATGAGAGGACATTGCAGTGATGGGGACTTCAGAACCCAACAGGCTCTGAGAAGTGATTTTCTCAACAAGTGACAGAACTGGGACACACATTGAGCCCTGCTTCCCACCGTAGAACTCTGACCACTACACCAGGTATCTCCAGTGACAGGGCAGTGGGGAATTAGTAGCCCTATTACCGGTAGGGGCCAATGGCCAATGGCCATCCACACCCTAATGTGCTGTAAAGAGGCAGAGAGATGCAGACTCCCCTAGCTCCAAAACACTGGTGCTAACTCCCTCTCTCTGGTGGAGAAAAATCCTTTTAAGAAGATAGGAACAAGAAGCATGTCATATTAAAGGTGCAAATAGGGCTTCCTAGGAAGTAAGAGAAGAAAGCTGTGGGGGCCAGAGCCTCAAGCTTGGGTAAATTAGCAGGGTTATCTTCTGGGATAGTTCTCTTTGGACCCCTCCCCATCCAAGGGAAGGAAAACTATGACAAGTCTAGACAGAATATTAAAAAGCAGAGACTTCACTTTGCTGACAAAGGTCTGTATAGTCAAAGGTATGGTTTTTCCAGGAGTCATGTATGAATGTGAGAGTTGGACCATAAAGAAGACTGAACACCAAAGAATTGAAGCTTTTGAATTGTGGTGCTGGAGAAGACTCTTTGAGAGTCCCTTGGACAGTGGGAGATTAAACCAGTCAATCTTAAAGGAAATCAACCTTGAATATTCATTGGAAGGACTGAAGCTGAAGCTCCAATTAGAGTCACCTGATATGAAGAGTCGACTCATTGGAAAAGACCCTGATGCTGGGAAAGACTGAAGGCAAAAGGAGAAGGAGATGACAGAGGATGAGATGGTTGGATGGCATCACTGACTCAGTAGACACGAACTTGAGCTAATTCTAGGAGACAGTGAAGGACAGACCCTATGCTGCAGGCCATAGGGTCGCAAAGAACAGACACAAATTGGGAACTGAACAACAACAACAAACCCTCCAGGTCTTACTTTGTTCACAAGCCCTAGGATTACAGTGTTCAGCCTCCCTTCCCACTGTGCTGCAGACCAAATGGATTTTACAACATCTGGGCATTAGGGAACCCAATCTAGCTTATTCCTTATTCCTCTGTCCAAAAAGTAAGTAGTACGGCCCTTCAGAACCTTCTTAAAACATTTTTATGAAGTGAAGAAGGGAAACCATGGGAAAAAATAATTCTCATTGTGGATACTTGACTTAATAAGGAGTATATCTACAGTAAATGGTGAATCTTATGGCCTGAAAGGGGAGTACTCTGCATTTAGAGGAAAATGAAGATTTAATCTACCCTCCAAATTCCATCATGAGGACACAAGTGAAGTTCTGGGGGGTTAATTGCCTTGGGGTGAGAGGGCAGGTGGGAGGACTTGACATTACCTGGGACAGGAGCCCTGAGCTTGGGGAACAGGTGCAATGGAGGGGGAGTGACACAGATACACAGGGTCCCCTCCCTTTTTTCTTTTCATCTCTGAGATATGACCTCAACAGACCCCTCAGCAGATAGAGACTGAGGGTAAGATGAAAAGTGGAGCCTGGGTCATAACACATGTCACAGCAGCATATATGTAAAAAGAAAAAAGACTGAGAAAGGAAGAGAGAAGAAAGGGAAGCCAGAATATCAAGGAAGAAAGGACCGTGAAGAATGAGTATAATATGAGGTATATAAAACCAGGGAACTACCTGGTAGTTTCGACAGTAAAAACATGGGGCCTGCTTGGCAATGGCACCACACGTGTCCTTCAGTCATTCCCGGAAAAGGTCTTCAATTTTCTTTAGCACCAGAAACTGACCAACGATCACATAGCCCTCCCCGCTATTCCCTGGTCTGTTTTATGCTATTTGCCCTCTTTTTGGCAGAACAGTCACTGTCCTTGTAAAGCTTTTAAAATCAATAAAATCAGTGGCCTTGAAAAACAACAACAACAACAACAACAAAACTGGGCCTCTACTGAGCCACACACACAGACACACAAAACAACTACCTTGATTCTTACTTTGCAATAATTGAAATAATTGTAGCTAGTTCTTCCAAGGATAGTCAAGTCTCAGTAGCATTAGACGATAAGCATATTTCAGTGGACAAATGTAAACACTGTGTTAGAAAAAAAAGTTAGGCTTACATCTTGTCCATTAACGCCTGACAAACCTGGATCTCCTTTCTCTCCTGGTTCACCCTAGAAAGAAACAATTTATACAGTGAAAAATGTTATATCTGAAGATCTTTACTAAGAGAAAATAAAAGAGTTACATTGTTTGGGTATTTATAACAACATGATTACTTTGCTAATCCCTTGAAAGAAACATTTATTAAAACACAATTTGGAGTCCTAAAACCAAAAAGAAGTTTAAAAGGTCAAAGAAAAGCTGCATAAAAATGATTAAAGTGTATAAATAGAACAAGGATTATTTTTTTTTCTATAAGCAACAAAGAACTTTCTGGAGGGCAATTTGGTAATATATAACAAGGGTCTTAAATATGTTCATTTTATTGGGACCAGTAATTTTACTGCTAAGAATGAATTCCAAGAAAATAAACAGAGATGAAAAGATTTAGGCACTAAGATGTAGAGCGCAGTGCTATTCATAGTAGTAAAAAGAGAAACATTCTAAATGTTCAGTAATAGGGAACTGGGTAAATTACAGCATAGAGCTATAATGGAATATGCTCCAAACCATTACAATCATGTTTATGAATTTTAGTTTATACTATAGGAAAGCTCTTATGATATAAAAAGATAAAATTATTTAACAAATTTAGTGAATAAATGGAGAAGGCAATGGCACCCCACTCCAGTACTCTTGCCTGGAAAATCCCATGGACGGAGGAGTCTGGTAGGCTGCAGTCCATGGGGTCGCCAAGAGTCGGACACGACTGAGTGACTTCACTTTCACTTTTCACTTTCATGCACTGGAGAAGGAAATGGCAGCCCACTCCAGTGTTCTTGCCTGGAGAATCCCAGGGACCGGGGAGCCTGGTGGGCTGCCGTCTATGGGGTCGCACAGAGTCGGACACGACTGAAGTGACTTAGCAGTAGCAGTGAATAAATGTTAATGAATACCTGTTTTTATCACTGTAAAGCTAGAAGTGTTCCTAATGGCCACTAATAACATTGTTGATGACGCATCTCATAGTTGCCTGTGTTTTTGTTTGATTACTGTCTGAAAGGTGTATGCTTTTATTGGTATACCCTGCATATCTATGGTGGGCTTCCCAGGTGGCACAGTGGTAAAGAATTCGCCTGCCAATGCAGCAGATGCGAGAAATGTAGGTTCAATCTCTGAGTTGGGAAATTGCCTGTTGGAGGAAATAGCAACTCACTCCAGTGTTTCTGCCTGGAAAATTCCATGGACAGAGGAGCCTGGCGGGCTACAGTCCAGAGGGTCACAAAGAGTCAGAGGCAACTGAGTGCCTGAGCATGCATGCTGCATGTCTATGGTATAATTAAAAAAATTTTTTTTAAGTCTGTCTACCTAACCATCCACCTATCTACCTGTGTCTAAATCTATCTATGAGTCTCAGAAGAACTAATGAAAACAAACAAATCAGAAAATAAAAGTAAATAATCTATGCATTCTATGACTATGGGCAATTTTATTTTCTTCAGTATATTCTTCAATGTTTTTCAATTTTTAAATAAACATGTATTATGCATATAATTTGTAAAGTGTTTAAAAGTAAGAGCATACGCTGTGTGTAGAAAGAACTCATTCTGCCCTAAGTGCATTGCACATTACTCTCTGTGTGTAAAGTAGTAATAGTAGTAGCAGCAGTAGTATTAATAGCTATCTATGCTTTTTGCCACCAGGTGATTTTTATTCTGTTCTTTATATATTCTTTTGCTCTTTGCTTTTTAAGACAATAAACACTATTTTTTTATTTGCAAGAAAAGAAAAGCAAGTGCTTCCTGGGCCAAGATGGTGAAGTAGGAAGACCCTGAACTTACCTGCTTTCCTAGATACACCAGAATCACAACTATTTATACAACACCTACCAATGAAAACTTACAGAAGGGCTCTTCTACAACTAAAGATATAAAGAAGGGACCACACAACAGGTAGGTGGAATGGAGAATGGAGACGACGTACAGCCAAATCTTATACCCTGAGGTGGGCAACACACAAAGGGGAAACTAGTTACTACTGCAGAAGTTCTCACAAGAGGCAAGGGATCCAAGCCCCACTGGGATCCCCAGCCCTGGGATCCTGCACTGGAAAGATGAACCCCTAAAATATTTGGCTTTGAAGGCCAGTGGGGATCACTTTCAGGAGACACAGAGGGCTGTAGAAAATACAGACTCTGCACTTAAAGGGCACACACAAAGACTAACATGATTTAGTACCCAGGATAGAAGCATTAATTTGAAAGGAACCTGGAGCAGACCCACCTGCTGATCTTGGGGAGTCTCTCAGAGAATAAGGAGGCAGGTAGACCTCACCCTGGGGACACAGACACCAGCAGCAGCAATTATGGGGAGCTCATTCTACCACGTGGACACTGGTGCTGGCAAGTACAGCTTTGGAATCTTCTTTAGCTTATTAGCCCTAGAGCCCAGACCCCCACTAACACCATGACGTGTGGGTGCCAGTGCCGGATGTCTTAGAACAAGCAACTAACTGGGTGAGGACAGAGCTCATCAGGAAGCAGGCTGCCTTAAGACTCCCTAGATTTTGTTGTTGTTATGAAGGCAAGGAATAAAACTTGATTCAGAAAACTATCTGAGAAGACAGCAGACTAATGTTGCACAATAACCATCTATTGGGGTCTGAATGCCAGGTTCTTTTATAGAACCAAAGAGAGAAGCAGTGAGGAACTAAAGTCAAAAGGCAGAGTGGAGAGGGACAGGTGATGGGGAAGGAAAAGAAGACTCCTTGCTCTTAACCTGAGCCCACAGATGCCCCTGGATATATCCCTGCCTATCAGGGGACTGAGGATCTGGTTCACACACTCGTGTGCACACACTGGACCTGGGATGTCCAGGGCCCTGTAGCCAGAGACCAATGGCCTGGGCCTACCATCCAGCCTGCTCTATACTCAGTGCCAGCCTCACCTACCAGTAGGCAGGTGCCAGTTACAGGACACCCTGGGATTCAGCTCCACTCACCAGATGGCCAACATCAGCTTTGAGATGCCTTGGGCCACTCAGCCAGCTGCCCTGGGACCTGATAGCACTCATCACTAGGCTGAAACAAGCTTCAGAACACCACAGACTTTGCAGCTAGCTATGTCAGGAATCGGGCTCTTCTACTGGTGGTCCCAAAGTAGCTCTGGAACCCCTGGGCTCTGCACCTAGAGATGCACCTAGAGATCCCAGGATCTGGCTCTGTTGGCCAGTTGCAAGAGATAAAAATCACTATGGGTAAAATGGAAAAGCAACATGAATGTAGTGTGCAGTATGGGGAAATATAGCCATTATTTTGTGATAGCTTTAAAGAGAATATCACCTGTGAAAATACTGACTCACTATATTATACACCTGAAACTAATAAAATATTGTACGTCAACTACACTTAACAAAAAGGAAAGCTGGAGTAGCAATAATTTTTCAGACACAATAGATTTTAAACTGTAAACAAGAGACAAAGAATGACCAAGGGCTCAATCTAAAAAGATAAAACAATTGTAAATATATATGAACTCAACACAGTAACACTTCTATACATAAAACAAATGTTAACAGACAATGAAGAATTGTAACCAACACAATAATAGTAGGGGGACATTACCATCCCACATACATCAATGGGCAGATCATTCACACAGAAAGATCAATGAGGCTTTAAGTGACATATTAGATCAGATGGGTTAAATATATAAACATTTCAGTAAAAAACAAAGGAATGTACATTATTTTCAAGTGCACATGGAACATTCTCCAGGATACATCACATTCTAGGCCACAAAACAAGTCTCATTTTTAAGAAGATTGAAATGATATCAGTCATCTTTTCTGACCAGAATAGTCTAAGATTAGAAATCAACTACAAGAAAAAACTTCAAAAAATTCCCACAAACACATGGAGGTTAAACAATATGCTACTAAACAACCAATGAATCCCTGAATAAATCTGAGAATAAATGAAATAAAAATGAAAACACAATAATTAAAAAACCTATGGGATGGAGCAAAAGCAGTTCGAAGAGGGAAGTTTATAGTGATGTACAAGACTACCTCAGGAAACCAGAAAAATCTCAAATAACTAATCTAATCTTATATCTAAAGGAACTAGAAAAAGAAAAATGACCAGAATCCAAAATTAGTAGGAAAAAAAAAGACATTAAGATCAGAGGAGAAATAAATTAAATAAAGACAAACAATATAAAATAATAGAAAATACCAATGACATCACAGCTGGTTCTTTGAAAAGATAAACAAAATTGATAAACTTTTGGCTGTACTCATCACAAAACAGGGAAGGGTAATCTAAATCAATAAAATCAGAAATGGAAAAGGGGAGGTTACAACCAACACCACTGAAATACGAAGGACAATAAAAGATTGCTCTGAACAACTACATGCCAATAAGATGGAAAAGCTAGAAGAAATGGACAAATTCTGAGAAATGTATAATCTCTCAACCAGGAAGAAATACTAAAGCTAGAAGAAATGGACAAATTCTGAGAAATGTATAATCTCTCAACCAGGAAGAAATACTAAATGCATTTATGACAAAAACTCTCCACAAAATGGGTAATGAGGGAACATACTTCAACATAATGAAAGCCATATATAATAGGCCCATAGCTCATATCATAATCAATAGGGAAAAGCTGAAAACATTTCCTCCAAGATCAGAAACATGCCAAGGATATCTTTTATCAGCACTTAAAGTCAAATTGTATTAGAAGTCCTACCCATAGCAATCAGAAAAATAAATAAAATCATCCAAATTATAATACTATACATAGAAAACCTTAAAGACACCACCAAAAATCTACTAGAGCTCATCAATGAATTCAGTAAAATTGAAGGATACAAAATTAATATACAGAAATCTGCTACATTTCTATGCACTAATACCTATGACTAGAAGATCAAACTTTCCAGACTAGAAGACCTAACCCTCAAATTTATATAGAATCTGAAATGACCCCAAATTGCCAAAGAAATCTTGAAAAACAAAACAAAACAAAGTTATAGGTATCACACTCCCTGACTTCAGACTATTCTACAAATCTACAATAATCAAAACAGTACGGTACTGGCACAAAAAACAGACATAAAGAGAAATGAAACAGGAAAGAAAGCCAAGAAATAAATCCATAAACCTATGCTCAATTAATCTCTGACAAAGGAGTCAGGAATATATAATGGAGAAAAGACAGTCTCTTCAATAAGCAGTGCTCTGTAAACTGGATATGTAAAAGGATAAAGTTAGGACATTTTCTCATATTATATAAACTCAAAATACTATATGAAAAAAACCCTAAAAACACCACCAAAAATCTACTAGAGCTCACAATAAATTTAGTAAAATTGTAGGATACAAAATTAATATACAGAAATCTGCTTCATTTCTATACACTAATGAACTATCAGAAAAATGGGTTAATACACACCGAGGAAACCAGAACTGAAAGAGACACGTGTACCCCAATGTTCATTGCAGCACTGTTTATAATAGCCAGGACATGGAAGCAACCTAGATATCCATCAGCAGACGAATGGATAAAAAGCTGTGGTACATATACACAATGGAGTATTACTCAGCCATTAAAAAGAATACATTTGAATCAGTTCTAATGAGGTGGATGAAACTGGAGCCTGTTATACAGAGTGAAGTAAGCCAGAAAGAAAAACATCAATACAGTATACTAACGCATATTTTGGGGGGCTCCAAAATCAGTGCAGATGGTGATTGCAGCCATGAAATTAAAAGGTGCTTACTCCTTGGAAGGAAAGTTATGACCAGCCTAGATAGTATATTGAAAAGCAGAGACATTACTTTGCAACAAAGGTCCATCTAGTCAGGGCTATGGTTTTTCCAGTGATCATGTATGGATGTGAGAGTTGGACTGTGAAGAAAGCTGAGCGCTAAAGAATTGATGTTTCTGAACTGTGGTGTTGGAGAAGTCTCTTGAGAGTCCCTTGGACTGCAGGGAGATCCAACCAGTGCATTCTGAAGGAGATCAGTCCTGGGTGTTCATTGGAAGGACTGACGCTGAAGCTGAAACTCCAATACTTTGGCCACCTCATGCAAAGAGTTCACTCACTGGAAAAGACCCTGATGCTGGGAGGGATTGGGAGCAGGAGGAGAAGGGGACGACAGAGGATGAGATGGCTGGATGGCATCACGGACTCGATGGATGTGAGTTTGAGTGAACTCCGGGAGTTGGTGATGGACAGGGAGGCCTGGGAGCTGTGATTCATGGGGTTGCAAAGAGTCGGACACAACTTGAGGGACTGAACTGAGCTGAATGCATATATATGGAACTTAGAAAGATGGTAATGATAACCCTGTATGAGAGACAGCGAAAGAGACACATATGTATAGAACAGTCTTTTGAACTCTGCGGGAGAGGGCGAGGGTGGGATGATTTGGGAGAATGGCATTGAAACATGTATAGCATCACATGTGAAACGAATGGTCAGTCCAGGTTCAATGCATGATACAGGATGCTCGGGGCTGGTGCACTGGGATGACCCAGAGGGATGGTATGGGGAGGGAGGTGGGAGGGGGGGTTCATGATGGGGAACACGTGTACACCCGTGGTGGATTCATGTTGATGTATGGCAAAACGAATATAATATTGTAAAGTAAAAACTAAATAAATAAAAAGAAAAAAAAAAAGAAAAATGGGTTAAAAGCCTAAATGTAAGTGTGGAAACCATGAAATTCCTAGAAGAAAACATAGAACACTGACATAAATAATAGCAAAGTTTGCACACATCTGTCTCTAAGGCAAAGGAAACAAAAGCAAACTAATGGTTATCAGTGGAGCAGGGGAAGGGCACGATAGAGATATGAGATGAAGAGGTACAAACCACTATACATAGAATAAATAAATTACAACAATATATTATACAGCAAGGACTACATAGCCATTATTTGGTAGTGAGCTTAAAGGGAGTATACTCTATAAAAATACTGAATCACTATGTTGTACACCTGAAGCTAATGTAATACTAAAAATCAATTATACTTTAATTTAAAAAGCAAGCACTTGATTTTAAGATATAATATTTTAAATATTCTACAAGTAGAAATACACAGGTGCAGTCCCAATTAAGTGGCAACCATACACGCCACCCCAAAATGTGCCACCTGTATGTGGTATGTGGACTGTTTCGTGCTAAAGGCAATTAAGCCACCATAACTCTCAGGAACAGCTTTGTTCTCTCCCTTAATTGCCTAAAAGAATTACTAGGGGGCTTGGCCCAGAAACGGAGCTACTACCAGAGCTCACCTTTTATCCAAAGACTTAACTGCATGGCAGGCAAACATCTGATTACCACACATATACCCTTCTCATCCGCCTGTGAATTGTCTTCTCTCTGAAGCCGGGCCCATCGCACTCCTTAGCTCCCAGGACAGATAAGCCTCAGCTTACCTTTAGGTGTCATGTTTTTATAGGGCTTTTGTACTAAAACTTTTTCTCCTGCTAATCTGTCTTTTGTTGATTTAATTATTAGACCAAAGACCAAGAAGGGAAGAAGGGAAAAATGTTCGACCACTGAACAATCATCTAAGACTACATATTATTACCCTATTGAAAAATGCAGAAAATGAAGCAAAAAATAATTTGGTTATACTTGGAATATAAGAAATACATATTATATATAGGGCAAACAAAAGGCCACACAAACACATTCAGTCATTTGGTGAAATAGGGTTAAGTTAGAATGAAACTGAAGATGTTGAACTGGAAATGGAGAGTAAAGGGATGCCTGTAGAGTGGTTTCTCCAGGATGGTAGCCACTGGCCACACATGGCTATTTAATAAAATTTAAAATTCAGTTTTTCAGTTACCCTAGCCACATTTCAAGTGCTCAGTAGTGCTGAGTATATTGGACTGTGCAGGTTAAAATATTTACATCACCATAGAAAATTCCATTGTACTATGCTAATCCAGAGAGTGGCATATATGACAGAAAACAAAATAGGAATTAAGAGCTTCAGAAATACCCAGAAGAAAATATTTAGTAAGATGACCCAAAACAACACATGTTTACATATTGATATACAATGTGTTCAATACAAGTTAATAAAGTGAAATTTTTGACACTAGAAGACAAATATAATTCCATAGATATAATCATCAACTTACAGATGCAACTAAAAAATAAATACAGTCTTTATTCAAAATTAAAGGCTCTAATAGAAAATGTAAGCAACTCTGAATACTAAAGAGATAAGTGTCTATGAGAAAACCTTCAACTTGACAGTAATAAAAGTTAAATAATAATAATGATATGAACAATAACATAGAGAACAGAGTTGATATTCTGATGGGGTTTACATTGCATGGGAAGAGGACAAGAGATATGGCAGACAGCTAAAGAGGAAATGTGCCGCTTCAGATTAATCAGTGGCAAAAATTGGCAATGAATTTTTAAAGTATTATTTTTAATGTAAAACCTATGTATATAGTTATACTTAGGGCACCACTGTGATCAAATAAGGTTCATAAAAAAGTCATTTACTTGACTATTATCATTGCTACCAATGTTTCTATAATGTTTACTATGTGCCAAGCACTGCTTTAAGCATCCTGCAATTCTATGATGATCTAGAGTAAAGATATAATTATTAGCCTCATTTTACAGATAAAAAGGAACTGAAAACAGAGAGGTTAAGTAACTTGCCCAAGGTCACACAACTTAAAAGGGGTAGGATGCCATTTCAGCCCAGGCTCCACAGCCTGCGCTCTAAAACTATTAAGCCCATTCGTTAAAACAGACCAAGGACAACTGAAAATGCAATGTAGAAATTGGGATTTTGGCAAAGCAGGAGGCAAAGTCTCTGACAATGCCTCCTGCAGGCATCAGCCAGGTAACATCACTATTGAGCTTGTAACTGGCAAAGGTATCTCTGTTCTCCTCTCTCTTATCAAGCTATTAATCTTGGCATTATTAACAATTCTTCCTTGTGGGGGCTGTCCTGTATATTACAGGATGTTTAGCATCATCCTGGCCTCTACTCACTATTAGCCAGAAGCCAGTCTCTTCTACTGGAGAAGGCAATGGCACCCCACTCCAGTACTCTTGCCTGGAAAATCCCGTGGATGGAGGAGGCTGGTAGGCTGCAGTCCATGGAGTCGCTAAGAGTTGAACACGACTAAGCGACTTCACTTTCACTTTTCACTTTCATGCATTGGAAAAGGAAATGGCAACCCACTCCAGTGTTCTTGCCTGGAGAATCCCAGGGATGGGGGGAGCCTGGTGGGCTGCTGTCTATGGGGCACATAGAGTCGGACACGACTGAAGCGACTTAGCAGCAGCAGCAGCAGTCTCTTCTACACCCTCTCTGTTCTCAGTCTTGACAAACAAAATGTCTGCAGATATTGCCAAATTTTGCATGGATGGTGAAATTGTTTCCACCTCAGAGCTATTGATATGTATTATGAATATATATGCATATATAATACAGATTTGTGATATGAAATGTTACAGCAGGCTGAAACAATATGCTATAATAAACACCGTGGACTTGATTAAGAGTAATGTGCAATTTTGCTTCAAAGTTAATTCTGCAAGGGTTAGAGAACCCACTTAAAAATAAAAACATTAAAGGATCAGAAGGAAATATATGTGAAACATAGCTCAGAGCTCATGGTGAGTAAGGTGTTTAAATGTAGAGACAAAAGAAGAGGTTCATAATAAAAAATAATATATTTTACAAAATATTAAGTATAACCTTGTAAGGCAAAAATATTATAAACTAAAGGGTAAATGATAAAATGGGAAAAGCATATGATGGTTTAAAGTTTAACATCATTAGTACACAGAGGTTTTATCATTCATAAGAAAAACAATGACATACCAACTGGAAGTTGTGCAAAGGACACATTAGGCAACTACTCACAAGGAATACAAAAGAAATGCTAAATGACAATTGTGAATATTTTAACAGGTACTAATTCAACAGGTTATATATTGGGACTAAGTGAGCTCTAAAGCTTCTTTATTGTAAATTCTATCATTCTTTGAAAGCAGTGGGAGTTCTACATCCAGACAGAAAAAAAAAAAAAGATATTCAAGAATTGCATACTTAATAAATCCCAAACAAAAGAAAGTTGACAATAGTAACCAGCTGTTTCTTTCTTCCTCCATTGAGAAGAAAATGAGTGAAAACGAAACTATGGCTTTAATAAGCTAGAATTAAAGAAAATTTATTTGACACCAGAGGTTGTTAGACAGTAGTTCCATTTATATTTTTTCTCAGTGTTTAGATAAGTTCAAAAGCAGAAAAGATTCAAGAACAAAACCAACAGAACATCTCAGGAGATTTCTTTGAAAATACAATAAGTCATTGTAGTCTGACAAACCATAAATGTGATCCCAATCAAAGGAAAGAAGATAAATGAAAATTAGATTACATGAAAATTTTTCCAATACCCATTCTTTGATGAAACTATTTTCAAAACTATACCAAAATTTATGAACTAATACCTTTTGCAGCAACGTGGATGGACCTAGAGATTATCATATTAAGTGAATTAAGTCAAAGACAAATATCATATATCACCTACATCTGGAATGTAGGAATCTTTAAAAATGATGCAAATGAACTTACGTACAAAACAGAAATAGACTCACTATTATAGAAAATAAACTTATGATTACCAGAGGGGAAAGCACAGGGTGGGATGAATTAGGACTTTGGGATAAACATGTACAAACTCACTACATATAAAAAGACAAACAACAAGGACCTACTGTATAGAACAGAAAATTATATTTGATACCTTGTAAAAACTTGGAAAAGACTGAAAAAGGATATATACATATATTCTTTTTGCCCACCCGATATAATATATATATAATATGTAATTTATATATAATAATATCAGTTCAGTTCAGTTCAGTTCAGTCGCTCAGTCGTGTACGACTCTTTGCGACCCCATGAATCGCAGCACACCAGGCCTCCCTGTCCATCACCAACTCCCGGAGTTCACTCACACTCGTGTCCATCGAGTCAGTGATGCCATCCAGCCATCTCATCCTCTGTCGTCCCCTTCTCCTCTGCCTCCAATCCCTCCCAGCATCAGAGTCTTTTCCAATGAGTCAACTCTTCGTATGAGGTGGCCAAAGTACTGGAGTTTCAGCTTCAGCATCATTCCTTCCAAAGAAATCCCAGGGTTGATCTGCTTCAGAATGGACTGGTTGGATCTCCTTGCAGTCCAAGGGACTCTCAAGAGTCTTTTCCAACATCACAGTTCAAAAGCATCAATTCTTTTGCATCAACCCAATTTCATTTGGTTATAGATATATATATATATATATATATATATATATATATATATATACACATACACAAACATATATACATAATAATACATATTAATTATATATTGATATTATATATTAATTATATATATATATAACCAAATGAAATTGGGTTGGCCAAAGATTTCATTTGTCTTTCCATAAGATGCAATGCCAAAAAATGCTCGAATTACCACACAACTGCACTCATCTCACACACTAGCAAAGTAATACTCAAAGTTCTCCAAGCCCGGCTTCAACAATATGTGAACCATGAACTTGGAGAGGTACAAGCTGGTTTTAGAAAAGGCAGAGGAACCAGAGATCAAATTTCCAACATCTGTTGGATTATCAAAAAAGCAACAGAATTACAGAAAAAGAAAACTACTTCTGCTTTATTGTTTACACCAAAGCCTTTGACTGTGCATATCAAAACCAACTGTGGAAAATTCTTCAAGATGTGGAAATACCAGACCACTTGACATGCCTCCTGAGAAATCTGTATGCAGGTCAAGAAGCAACAGTTAGAACCAGACATGGAACAATGGACTGATTCCAAATTGGGATAGGAGTATGTCAAGGCTATATATTGTCACCCTGCTTATTTAACTTATATGCAGAGCACATCATAAGAAAGGCTGGGCTGGATGAAGCACAAGCTGGAATCAAGATTGCCAGGAGAAATATCAATAACCTCAAATATGCAGATAACACCACCCTTATGGCAGAAAGTGAAGAGAAAGTAAAGAGGCTCTTGATGAAAGTGAAAAAGGAGAGTGAAAAAGCTGGCTTAAAACTCAACATTCAGAAAACGAAGATCATGGCATCCAGTCCCATCACTTCATTGCAAACAGATGGGGAAACAATGGGAACAGTGACAGACATTATTTTCTTAGGCTCCAAAATCACTGCAGACAGTGACTGCAGCCATGAAATTAAAAGATACTTGCTCCTTGGAAGAAAGTGAAGTGAAGTGAAAGTCACTCAGTTGTGTCTGACTCTTCGTAACACCATGGACTGTACAATCCATGGAATTCTCCAGGCCAGAATACTGGAGTGGGTAACCTTTCCCTTCTCTAAGGGATCTTCCCAACCCAGGAATCAAACCCAGGTCTCCCACATGGCAGGCGGATTCTTTACCAGCTGAGCCACATGGGAAGCCTAAGAATACTGGAGTGGGTAGCCTATCCCTTCTCCAGCAGATGTTCCCAACCCAGGAATTGAACTGGGGTCTCTTGCATTGCAGGCGGATTCTTTATCAACTGAACCTAGACAGCATATTAAAAAGCAGAAATATTACTTTCCCAACAAAGGTCTGTCTAGTCAAAGGTGTGGTTTTTCCAGTAGTCATGTATGGATGTGAGAGTTGGACTATAAAGAAGGCTGAGCGTCAAAGAATTGATGCTTTTGAACTGTGGTGTTGGAGAAGACTCCTGAGAGTCCCTTGGATGGTAAAGTGATCTAACCAGTCCATCCTAAAGGAAATCAGTCCTGAATATTCATTGGAAGGACTGATGCTGAAGCTGAAACTCCAATACCTCGGTCACCTGATGGGAAGAACTGACTCATTCGAAAAGACCCTGATGCTTGGAAATATTGAAGGCATGAGGAGAAGTGGACAACAGAGAGTGAGATGGTTGAATGGCATCAGCGACTCAATGGACATGAGTTTGAACAAGCTCTGGGAGTTGGTGAAGGGAAGCCTGGTCTGCTGCAGTCTGTGGGGTCGCAAAGAGTCGGACACGTTTGAGGAACGGAACTGAGTAGCACTTAGTTGTCTTTAACTTAATTCAAAACAATTTTGTTAGATTGTATTGTGACAGTTGTCATATCAGTGTGCCTTAATAACTTACCAAAATTGGTGAATTTTTGTGTAGTCATTTTAATACTGATGATGGAAGGTAAAAAAGCAACATTCTGGCATACTATGCTTTATTATTTCAAGAAAAGTGAGAATGCAACTGAAAGGGGAAAAAAAATTGTTCAGTGTACGGAGGTGGTGCTGTGACTGAACAAATGTGTCAAAAGTGGTTTGTGAAGTTTTGTGCTGGCAATTTCCCACTGGACGATGCTCCACCGTCAGGCAGACAGACTATTTGCAGCTCATAGTGAACATATCAAGACTTGAGAACGATCAATGCGCACATATGTGGGAGACAGTTGGCATACTCAAGATATCCAAATAAAATGCTGAAAGTAATTTACACCAGCTTGGTTATGTTGTTCATTTTGGGTTCCACATAAGTAAAGGGGGAAAAGAAACCTTCTTGATCATATTTCTCCATGTGGTTCTCTGCTGAAACATAAAGAAAATATTCCACTTTTAAAACAAACTGTGATGGGCAATGAAAAGTGGATACTGTACAATAATGTGGAACTGAAGAGATCACGGGGCAAGTGAAATAAATCACTACCAACCACACCAAAGGCTGGTCTTCATCCAAACAAGGTTTTGTTGTGTATGAGATGGGATTAGAAGGGAGTTCTCTATTATGGGCTCCCTCCAGAAAACTAAAAGTTTAATTCCAAGAGATACTGCTCCCAATTAAACCAACCGAAAGCAGCACTTGACAAAAAGCATCCAGAATTAGTCAACAGAAAATGCATAATCTTCCATCTGGATTATGCAAGACCTCATGTCTCTTTGATGAGCAGTAAAAATGGTTACAGCTTGGCGGAAGTTCTGACTCATCCACTGTATTCAACAGACACTGCACCTTTGAATGTTCATTTATTTCAGTTTTTACAAAATTCTCTTATGAAAAAATTCAATTCCCTGGAAAGGCGTCTGTAAAACATCTATAACAGATTTTTGCTCAAAAAGATAAAAAGTTTTGGGAAGATGGAATTATGAAGTTGCCTGAAAAATGGAAGAAGTCAGTGGAGCAAAGCAGTGACTACTCTGATCAATAAAGTTCTTGGTGAAAATGAAAAATGGGTCTTTTATTTTCATGTAAAACTTGAAGGAACTTTTTGGGCACCCAAATACACACACACACAAAGGGCTTCCAAATACACACCCACCCCCACACCCCCACCCACACACACACACCCCCACCCCCACCCACCCACCCATACACACACACACACACACACACACACACACACAAACAGGGCTTTCCTGGTGGCTCAGCTAATAAAGAATCCCCCTGCAATGCAGGAGACCTGGTTTCGATCCTTGGGTTGGCAAGATCCCCTGGAGAAGGGAAAAGCTACCCACTCCAGTATTCCGGCCTGGAGAATTCCATGGACTGTATAGATCAGGGGGTCGCAAAGAGTCGGACACAACTGAGCAACTTATACTTCAATATACACACACACACACCCACCCCCCCATAACTGAATCACTTTGCTATACATCTAAAGCTAACACAATATTATAAATTAACTATAATTCAATTAAAAAATTGAAAAAAAAAACTATACCAAAACTTAATGTAGTTTGAAACAAAAATTGCAGTGCAGTGCCAAAATATTGCATTTGAGGTAAGTAGTGAAGCTCTTTTAGAGTTTGAATTAATCTATTATTATCCATAATGCAGATAGTTATTAATGTTACTGATATTTTAATAGATAGTAGCAATATTACACTAGCTTCCATTCTATGTGCTTTACTATTTGCCAGGCTCTGTGCCAAGCACTTTACATAGAGAGGGCTCATGTTAATTCTAGAAGTAACTCGGCAAGTTGCATGTTCTCATCGCCTTTTACTAATGACAAATCAACAGCTAACAGGACAAATGTAACTTTCACACAGCCGAAGAACTCCTCCTATCATCCCAAGTTATTTGCTCAGTTACTTTAGTTTCATGGGGATTTCATTCACTTGCTATCGTTTACCTTGTACCACATGCCCTAGGCTCAGCTCTCAGCTGAAGCTGACTTCAGTTCCTATGGATTCCTAGATGCTGTCAACATTTAAGGGGGTGGGAGGATTTAAGACCCCTTGAAGTAATCCTCTACCAAAGAATAATAAGAGTCAGTAGATTAATGTGTCAACTCCTCAGGGGTCCCCAGCAAGACTCAGCCTCAGTTGCCTACAATGATAAGCAGCTAAAAATGTTCCTTTTTTTTTTATTATCTATTTCTTGTTTCCTGACTTATTCTCCCCATCCCCTTACTCCTGTTTCTTGAGATCCCTCTCAAATAAACTACCTGCTTCTAAGAACTCAAGTGAGAAAAATGTCTATTAGCCCACAATGTCTTAATTTTTGCCCACATCCGTGATCTCTCACTTCAATTGCTGTTACCACCACTCTGAACACACTTGTTCTTGTCCCTCTGCCAGAGCCATCCTCAGTGAGTCCAACTGTCCACCTTCACTCTTGTTCTTTGGCTGCTGACTAATCCTAGAGAGAGTCACACAACTGGGCAGGTAAGTTCCACCGTAAAGCCATGATCACTAACCTCATTCTAGGTTCAACTACAGCTTCCTTCAAACCCTTGGTATGCAGACGCCTGCATTTTCTCTTCAATGACCATGCTTCCTACAGAGGCTGCCACACAAGCATTCCCTTAATGCCTTGAAATCCATGAATTCACTTACATCTATACTGTCCTTTCCTCTATTCTAAAGTATGGAAGAATTCTTTCACCCTCTGTTCCACCTTCTTGGTTCCACTGAAATACGCTGTTGAATCTTCTGTTAAAACAAAAATCTCTCAATTGCCTCTCTCCTGTCAGTTTCTGCTTCATCTGCTCCTTCCATTTCCAGATAAACTCTTGGAAACAGGTTCCCATACTTCCTGTCTTCCTTTTGTTACCTCTCATTCACTTTGCGGGCCACTCTAGCTGACTTGGAACCTCCCTGACGCTCAAAAACCACTCATGCTAAGGTCTTGTCTGACTGCTGAATACCTTTCAGTCTTTTTCCTCCTTTGATCCATCAGTAGCATTTGATATACTTTTAACCAGCTTATTTGCTTGTGAGACACTATATTCCCTTCATTGTTATTCTATGTCTGTAGCCACATTTTCTTTTTTTGCTGCATCGTCTAAATACTGCTATTCTACAGGGATCTGTAGAAAACAGTTTCTTCTGTTTCCCTTTTCAGCAGACTTTCCTGTGTCATCTCTACTTCTATAGCTAGAGTCATCTAGATGCTGGTGAGCCTCAAATTTCTGCTTACAGGCTAAACATCTTTTTAATAGTTTTATTAATCTATAATTCATATACCATAATATTGACATGCTTTATAGGTACAGTTGGTTTTTTGTAAATTTATATATTTCACCACAATTCATAAAATGCCCTCCTGCAGAAAAGTTCTCTTGTCCCCATTTGCTTCAGTTGCCCCTAACAGCTGCAGCTGAGGCAACTACCGATTTGATTTTAGTCTACAGTTTTGCCTGCTTCTTAGAAATTTTATATAATAGAACAACATAATAAGGAGTCTTTTTTTTTTCAGTCTGGCTTCTTTGATGCAGTATAATTCTGTTGCTACATGGGTAAGTAGTTCATTTCTTACTTCTGAGTAGTGTTCTTTATATGCATATATCACATTTAGCTTATCCACTCACCAGTTTCCCACTTTTCAGTAATTCTAAAAAAAAAATCTTCTATGGACAATGGCATAAACATCTTTGTATAGACATGGATTTTATTTCTCTTGGGCAAATGCCTAGGTGTGTAATAGCCAGGTCACATTGTAAGTGTATGTGTAACTTTTTAGGAAATTTCCAAACCAGTTTCCAAAGTGCCTGTATCATTCATCAATGTAAAGGTGTCAAATTACTACTGCTTCTCACCAGTAGTTGGTATTTTCAGTCTTTTTAATTATAGTCATTCTAGTGAGTGCATAGAGGTATCTCACTAGTTTTCAATTGCATTTTCTCAATAATTAATGATTTTTCTTGTGCTTATTACCCATTCTCATTATCTTTTTCAATGAAGTGTCCATTCAAATATTTTGCTTACTTTTAATGTTTCTCTTATTATTGAGCTTTAAAAGTTATTTGAATATTACATCTGTTGTTCAGTTGCTAAGTTTTGTCGACTCTTTGCAACCCCATGGTCTGCAACATGCCAGGCTTCCCTGTCCTTCACCACCTCCTGGAGTTTACTCAAACTCATGTCCATTGAATTGGTGATGCCATCCAACCATCTCATCCTCTGTTGTCCCCTTTTCGTCCTGCTGTCAATCTTTCCCAGCATCAGGGTATTTTCCAATGAGTCGTCTCTTCGCATCAAGTGGCAAAGTATTGGACCTTCAGCTTCAGCATCAGTCTTTCCAATGAATATTCAGGGTGAATTTCCTTTAGGATTGACTGGCTTTATCTCCTTGCAGTCCAAGAAACTCTCAAGGATCTACTCCAGCATCACAATTCAAAGGCATCAATTCTTCAGTGCTCAGGTTTCTTTATTGTCCAACTCTCACATCTGTATATGACTATTGGAAACCACAACTTTGACTATATGGACCTTTGTTGGCAAAGTGATGTCTCTGCTTTTTAATATGCTGTCCAGGTTTGTCATAGGTTTTCTTCCAAGAAAACCTTTTCATTTTGTGGCTGCACTCACCATCTGCAGTGATTTTGGAGCCCAAGAAAATAAAATCTGTCATTGCTTCCACATTTTCCCCCATCCATTTGTCATGAAGTGATGAGATCAGATGCAATGATCTTACTTTTTTTGAATGTTGTGTTTTAAGTCAGCTTTTTTCAATCTCCGTTTCCACCCTCATCAATTTCACCCTCTTTAATTCCTCTTGGCTTTCTGCCATGAGAGCTGTATCACCTGCATATCTGAGGTTGTTGATATTTCTCCCCTCAATCTTAACTCCAGCTTATGATTCCTCTACCCTGGCATTTTGCATGTTGTAATCTTCATAAAAGTTAAATATGCAGAGTGATAATAGACAGCCTTGATGTACTACTTTCCCAATTCTGAACCAGTCCATTGTTCCATGTCTGGTTCTAGCTGTTGCTTCTTGACCTGCATAAAGGTTTCTCAGGAGACAGGCTAGTTGGTCTGGTATTCCCATCTTTTTAAGAGTTTTCCACAGTTTGTTGTAATCCACACAGTCAAAGGCTTTCGTGTAGTCAAGGAAGCCGAAATAGATGTTTTTCTGGAATTCCCTTGCTTTCTCTAAGATATAATGAATGCTGACAATTTGCTTTCTGGTTCTTTGGCCTTTTCTAAATCTAGCTTGCACATCTGAAAGTTCTCAGTTCACATACTGCTGAAGCCTAGCTTCAAGGATTTTGAACATAACTTTGCTAGCATGTGAAATGAATGCAATTGTATGGTAGTTTGAACATTCTTTGGCATGTCCTTTCTTTGGGATTGGAATGAAAACTGGCCATTTCTAGTCCTGTGGTCACTGCTGAGTTTTCCAAATTTGCTGACATTTTGAGTGCAGCACTTTAACAGTATCAAGTTTTATAATTTTAAATGGCTCAGCTGGAATTCTATCACGTCCACTAGCTTTGTTCATAGTGATGCTTCCCAAGGGCCACTGGGCTTTATACTCCAAGATGTGTGACTTTAGGTGAGTGACCACACCATTGTGGTTATCCAGGTCATTTTGTTGGCTCAGACAGTAAGGAATCTGCCTGCATTGCAGGAGACCCGGGTTCAATCTCTGGGTTGGACAATCCCCTAGAGAAGGGAATGGTTACCCACTCCAATATTCTTGCCTGGAGAATTCCATGGACAGAAGAGCTTGGTGGGTTACAGTCCACTGGGTCTTGAAGTGGTGGACACAACTGAGCGAATAACACACTGACATTACATATGCATGTCATTTATCAGATATGATTAGTCAATATTTGCTCCCAGAATGTGGTTTGGCTTTTTATTTTTGTAATGGCATTTTTTAAACTTAAAAAAATTTAACATATTCACTGAGGTATAATTGACATACTGCAGATAATAAATATATGCAGTTATGAAACCATCAAACTAATTAAAATTATACCCATTTGTATAGTCTTTTAAAATTTGTTGATTTGTATTTCTATAGTGACTATATTGAGCATTTTTCCACATGTTTTGTGATCTCTATTTTTTGAGTGGTTTACTCAAATTATTTATTAATTTTAAAACTGGATTGTTTAGCATAATTCATATATTTTGGATAAATGCTCTTCACCTTATATTTGATTTGCAAAGATTTTATCCAGTGTGTGGTTTGTTTTTTCATTCTCTTCAGTTCAGTTCAGTTGCTCAGTCATGTCTGACTCTTTGCGACCCCATGAATCGCAGCAAGCCAGGCCTCCCTGTCCATCACCAACTCCCGGAATTCACTCAGACTCACCTCCATCGAGTCAGTAATGCCATCCAGCCATCTCAGCCTCTGTCGTAACATTCTCCTCCTGCCCCCAATCCCTCCCAGCATCAAAGTCTTTTCCAATGAGTCAACTCTTCACATGAGATGGCCAAAGTACTGGAGTTTCAGCTTCAGCAACATTCCTTCCAAAGAAATCCCAAGGCTGATCTCCTTCAGAATGGACTGGTTGGATCTTCTTGCAGTCCAAGGGACTCTCAAGAGTCTTCTCCAACATCACAGTTCACAAGCATCAATTCTTCGACACTCAGCCTTCTTCACAGTCCAACTCTCACACCCATACACGACCACAGGAAAAACCATAGCCTTGACTAGACGGACATTAGTCGGCAAAATAATGTCTCTGCTTTTCAATATGCTATCTAGGTTGGTCATAACTTTTCTTCCAAGGAGTAAGCGTCTTTTAATTTCATGGCTGCAATCACCATCTGCCGTGATTTTAGAGCCCAAAAAATAGTCTGACACTGTTTCCACTGTTTCCCCATCTATTTCCCATGGAGTGATGGGACCGGATGCCATGATCTTCGTTTTCTGAATGTTGAGCTTTAACCCAACTTTTTCACTCTCCACTTTCTCTTTCATCAAGAGGCTTTTAAGTTGCTCTTCACTTTCTGCCATAAGGGTGGTGTCATCTGCATGCTGCTGCATCGCTTCAGTCGTGTCCGACTCTGTGTGACCCCATAGACAGCAGCCCACCAGGCTCCCCTGTCCCTGGCATTCTCCAGGCAAGAACACTGGAGTGGGTTGCCATTTCCTTCTCCAATGCATGAAAGTGAAAAGTGAAAGTGAAATCATAACACGTGTAGGTAGACCAAAAATAAGATCTAAAGATGGGGGTGGAAATGCACTATTACAAATGCTGCATTTCTATAGAAAGACTTGCCCAACAGAATGATATACAGCTTATATAACAAGGTGTGGTTCTAGTTACAGTAGGTTTTGCCTTTCCAGATCATGCCTGGGTAGTTTTTCACCACTGCTTCTGCCATGGAGAGAGGTTAAATGCTTTTTGAGGGCAGATTTGTGCTTGAAATCCATGTCACAACAGTGGCATTTGTATGGCTGATCCTCACTGTGTATATTCAAGTGGTTCTGAAGTGTGCTTTTCACAGTAAATGTCTTCAGGCACACAGTACACTGAAAGGGCAGTATGCCCATGTGCCCTCGAATGTGCCTGTTGAGATTTTTCTTTTGTGTAAGTGTTTTCCCACACTGTAAGCACAAGAACAGTTTATGCATCTTAAGGTGGCACAGATAGTTCTCAACATGAAGAAACCTCGAGGGCACCGGTATCATCTGCATATCTGAAGTTATTGATATTTCTCCCGGCAACCTTGATTCCAGCTTGTGCTTCTTCCAGCCCAGCGTTTCTCATGATGTACTCTTCATAGAAGTTAAATAAGCAGGGTTACAATATATAGCCTTGACGTACTCCTTTTCCTATTTGGAACCAGTCTGTTATTCCATGTCCAGTTCTAACTGTTGCTTCCTGACCTGCATACAGATTTCTCAAGAGGCAGGTCAGGTGGTCTGGTATTCCCATCTCTTTCAGAATTTTCCACAGTTTATTGTGATCCACACAATCAAAGGCTTTGGCATAGTCAATAAAGCAGAAATAGATGTTTTTCTGGAACTCTCTTAACAAAGTCTAATCAAAGAGACAGTTTTAATTTTGAAAAGCTCAAGCAACTTTATCTCTAATGCATTGTCCTTTTTATGTCATATCTAAGAATTTATAAACAAACTTATTTATAAATAAATGGATAAGTGTAATAGATAATGTGGAAGACGTGGATTAAAATTATTCCTTTTTTGACGTTCCCATAGTCTTGTTGAAAAAACTATCCATTGACTGAATTGCTTTTGTAATTCTGTTGAAAATAAGTTGTACGTATATATTGGGGTCATCTCTGGATTCTATACTTTTCCAGTTGTCTGTTTGCCTGCTATTGCACTAACATTACCCTTTCTTGATTACTTTATCATAAATGTTGAAACCAGGGAGTTGTAGTCACTTAGTTTTGTACCCCCACTAAAGTTGTTTGTATACAAGGTCACTTGTATTTCTGTATGACTTTTAGATCATGTTTAATGTAATTATTGATATGGTCAATACCCATGTGCAAAAAATGAACTTTGATCCATAATATTATGCCCTACTCTGAGAATTAACTCAAATGGATTTTAGACTCAAATATAAAATCCAAAACTATAAAATTTTTAGAATAAAATATAGAAGAAATCTTTTGTGATACTGGGCTAGGAAAATGACTGTTTGACTTCAGTGTCTCATTCATTCACTCATTTGTTCTCTCTTTACTGCCTTAACTTGCTCAAAAGCATTTTTAACATAATATTTTAGTTTTATGTGAAATCAGATTGATTATATTCTTTGCAGCTGAAGGTGGAGAAGCTCTATACAGTCAGCAAAAACAAGACCAGGAGCTGACTGTGGCTCAGATCATGAACTGCTTATTGCCAAATTCAGACTTAAATTGAAGAAAGTAGGGAAAACCCCTAGACCGTTCAGGTATGACCTAAATCAAATCCCTTATGATTATACAGTGGAAGTGAGAAATAGATTTAAGGGACTAGATTTGACAGAGTGCCTGATGAACTATGGATGGAGGTTCATGACATTGTACAGGAGACAGGGATCAAGACCATCCCCATGGAACAGAAATGCAAAAAAGCAAAATGGCTGTCTGAGGAGGCCTTACAAATAGCTGTGAAAAGAAGAGAAGTGAAAAGCAAAGGAGAAAAGGAAAGGTATATGCATCTGAATGCAGAGTTCCAAAGAATAGCAAGGAGAGATAAGAAAGCCTTCAGTTTTCAATGCAAAGAAATAGAGGAAAACAACAGAATGGGAAAGACTAGAGATCTCTTCTAGAAAATTAGAGATACCAAGGGAACATTTCATGCAAAGATGGGCTCGATAAAGGACAGAAATGGTATAGACCTAACAGAAGCAGAAGATATTAAGAAGAGGTGGCAAGAATACACAGAAGAGCTTATAAAAAAGATCTTGATGACCCAGATAATCACGATGGTGTGATTACTCACCTAGAGTCAGACATCCTGGAATGTGAAGTCAAGTGGACCTTAGAAAGCATCACTACGAACAAAGCTAGTGGAGGTGATGGAATTCCAGATTGAGCTATTTCAAATCCTCGAAGATGATCCTGTGAAAGTGTTGCACTCAATATGCCAGCAAATTTGGAAAACTCAGCAGTGGCCACAGGACTGCAAAAGGTCAGTTTTCATTCCATTCCCAAAGAAAGGCAAGACCAAAGAATGCTCAAACTACCACACAATTGCACTCATCTCACACGCTAGTAAAGTAATGCTAAAAATTTTCCAAGCCAGGCTTCAGCAATATGTGAACCATGCACTCCCAGATGTTCAAGCTGCTTTTAGAAAAAGCAGAGGAACCAAAGATCAAATTGCAATATCCGCTGGATCATGGAAAAAGGAAGAAAGTTCCAGAAAAACATCTATTTCGGCTCTATTGACTATGCCAAAGCCTTTGACTGTGTGGATCACAATAAACTGGAAAATTCTGAGAGAGATGGGAATACTAGACCACCTGACCTGCCTCTTGAGAAACCTATATGCAGGTCAGGAAGCAACGGTTAGAACTGGACATGGAACAACAGACTGGTTCCAAATAGGAAATGGAGTACATCAAGGCTGTATATTGTCTTATTTAACTTATATGCAGAGTACATCATGAGAAACGCTGGGCTGGAAGAAGCACAAGCTGGAATCAAGATTGCCGGGAGAAATATCAATAACTTCAGATATGCAGATGACACCACCCTTAGGGCAGAAAGTGAAGAGGAACTAAAAAGCCTCTTGATGAAAGTGAAAGAGGAGAGTGAAAAAGTTGGCTTAAAACTCAACATTCAGAATACGAAGATCATGGCATCTGGTCCCATCATTTCATGGGAAATAGAAGGAGAAACAGTGGAAACAGTAGCTGACTTTATTTTGTGGGCTCCAAAATCACTGCGGATGGTGACTGCAGCCATGAAATTAAAAGACGCTTACTCCTTGGAAGGAAAGTTATTACCAACCTAGACAGCATGTTAAAAAGCAGAGACATTACTTTGCCGACTAAGGTCCATCTAGTCAAGGCTATGGCTTTTCCAGTAGTCATGCATGGATGTGAGAGTTGGACTGTGAAGAAAACTGAGTGCTGAAGAATTGATGCTTTTGAACTGTGGTGTTGGAGAAGACTCTTGAGAGTCCCTTGGACTGCAAGGAGATCCAACCAGTTCATTCTGAGGGAGATCAGTCCTGGGTGTTCTTTGTAAGGAATGATGCTAAAGCTGGAACTCCAATACTTTGGCTACCTCATGCGAAGAGTTGACTCATTGGAAAAGACTCTGATGCTAGGAGAGATTGGGGGTAGGAGGAGAAGGGGATGACCGAGGATGAGATGGCTGGATGGCATCACTGACTCGATGGAGGTGAGTCTGAGTGAACTCCGGGAGTTAGTGATGGACAGGGAGGCCTGGCGTGCTGCAATTCATGGGGTCGCAAAGAGTCGTACACGACTAAGTGACTGAACTGAACTGAATTGAATATGAGTTTCCATGTTACTCTTTCCATATATTTCACTCTTTCCTCCCCTCTCCCCATGTCCATAAGTCTATTCTCTATGTCTGTTTCTCCATTGCTGCCCTGTAAATAAAGTCTTCGGTACCATTTATCTAGATTCCATATATATGTGTTCAAATACGTATTTATCTTTCTCTTACTGACTCAGTTCCTTCTGTATAATAGGTTGTAGGTTCATCCACCTCATTAGAGCTGACTCAAATGTGTTCCTTTTTATGGCTGAGTAATATTCCATTGTGTATACACATCACAAGGTGGGAGATGGGAGGGAGTTCCAAAAGGGAGGGGATATATGTGTACCTATGGCTGATTCATGTTGAGGTTTGACAGAAACCAGCAAAATTCTGTAAAGCAATTATGTTCTATCACATAATCTGCAAATCTGCTGCTGCTGCTGCTGCTAAGTCGCTTCAGTCACGTCCAACTCTGTGTGACCCCATAGATGTTACCCCACCAGGCTCCTCCATCCCTGGGATTCTCCAGGCAAGAACACGGGAGTGCGTTGCCATTTTCTTCTCCAATGCATGAAAGTGAAAAGTGAAAGTGAAGTCGCTCAGGGGTGTCTGACTCTTTGCGACCCCATGGACTGCAGCCTACCAGGCTCCTCCATTCATGGGATTTTCCATGCAAGAGTACTGGAGTGGGTTGCCATTGCCTTCTCCAATATGCAAATTTAAATTATCACAATTTATTCTAGCTAATCTTGACTTAATTTCAGTGAACTATAGCACATTTGCTCCATTTCCTCCCCCTTTCTGTTACCGTTATTGTCATATATGTTATATACATATGTTATAAACCTAACAGTACAGTATTATAGTTTTGCTTTAAAATATGCTTTTAAAAATTAATAGAAAAGGATATAAACAGATAGGTAGAAATAGCTATACACAAAATCTTTTATATTTACCCATATATTTATAATTTTCAGTTGAAGCAACACAGCAGCTGAATGAAAATCCAGGTTTCTTATTAAAGAACCTGAAAGCAAGCCCTGCAGTAGACTGCTGAACTGTAAAAGTGTAATTTACCTAACATCCTGAGAAAGAAAATATAAGGAACACTCCAATTTTTCCTGAAACTTTAAAGAAAATGAATAGTATGACTCAGCACACACCTTCTTAGATGTAAAGCATCTCAGAGAGTTGCTAAAATTATTTTAAAACTCTAACCCTTTCATTCCTTCTATGGACTTAAGTCCACAGTTATCTGGTATCACTTATTTTATTTTTCAAAAAATGTTTGTTTATTTTTGGCTGTGCTGGGCCTTTGTTGCTTTGCACAGGCTTTCTCTAGTTGCAGCAAGTGGGCTTTGTTGTCATGTGTGGGCTTCTCAGCACAGAGGCTTCTCTTCTTGCTGAGCACAGGCTCTAGGCATGCAGGCTGCAGTAGCTGGGGCACACAGGCTCAGTCATTGCAGCTTGAGGGCCTAGTTGCTCCAAAGCATGTGAAATCTTCCTGGACCAGGGATCAGACTCATGTCCCCTGTACTGGCAGGTGGATTCTCATCCACTGTGCCACCAGGGAAGTCCTGATACCATTTATTTTAAACTTGAAAGACGTTCTTCGGTAACTCTTCTAGTTGTGTTTGCTAGCAAATAAGTAATTTTTGCTATTTGTTATCTTTACTTTTGTTTTCATATTTAAAATATGGTTTCAGTGTGTCTGCCCTCTGATGCCCTCTTGCAACACCTACCATCTTACTTGGGTTTCTCTTACCTTGGGCGTGGGGTATACCAGATGGGAATACCAGACCACCTAAGCTGCCTCTTGAGAAATCTGTATGCAGGTCAGGAAACAACAGTTAGAACTGGACATGGAACAACAGACTGGTTCCAAAGAGGAAAAGGAGTACCTCAAGGCTGTATATTGTCACCCTGCTTATTTAACTTATATGCAGAGTACATCATGAGAAACGCTGGATTGGAAGAAACACAAGCTGGAATCAAGATTGCTGGGAGAAATATCAATAACCTCAGATACACAGATGACACCACCCTTATGGCAGAAAGTGAAGAGGAACTAAAAAGCCTCTTGATGAAAGTGAAAGAGGAGAGTGAAAAAGTTGGCTTAAAGCTCAACATTCAGAAAACAAAGATCATGGCATCTGGTCCCATCATTTCATGGGAAATAGATGGGGAAACAGAAGAAACAGTGTCAAACTCTATTTTTTTGGGCTCCAAAATCACTGAAGATGGTGACTGAAGCCATGAAATTAAAAGATGCTTACTCCTTGGAAGAAAAGTTATGACCAACCTAGATAGTATATTCAAAAGCAGAGACATTACTTTGCTGACTAAGGTCCGTCTAATCAAGGCTATGGTTTTTCCTGTCGTCATGTATGGATGTGAGAGTTGGACTGTGAAGAAGGCTGAGCGCTGAAGAATTTATGCTTTTGAACTGCGGTGTTGGAGAAGACTCTTGAGAGTCCCTTGGACTGCAAGAAGATCCAACCAGTCCATTCTGAAGGAGATCAGCCCTGGGATTTCTTTAGAAGGAATGATGCTAAAGCTAAAGCTCCAGTACTTTGGCCACCTCATGCGAAGAGTTGACTCATTGGAAAAGACTCTGATGCTGGGAGGGATTGGAGGCAGGAGGAGAAGGGGATGACTGAGGATGAGATGGCTGGATGGTATCACGGACTCGATGGATGTGAGTCTGAGTGAACTCCGGGAGATGGTGATGGACAGGGAGGCCTGGTGTGCTGTGATTCATGGGGTTGCAGAGTCGGACACGATTGAGTGACTGAACTGAACTGATTTAAAATATAGTTTCACTGGATATAGAATTCTTGGTTGATATATTATTTTTGAATATGTCATTTTATTGCCTTCTTGTCTACAGTTTTTCTGAAGAGGTATTAGCCATTATTTTTACTGTGGTTCCATATACATGAGTTGTTTCTTGGTGCTTTCAAGATTTACTGCTTATCTTAGTTTTTCAAAAGTTGACTATGATGTGTCCAGATGTGGTTCTTTTTGTATTTATCCTACTTTGGATTTACTGATCTTCTTGGGTCTGTACCTTCATATTTTCCATCAAACTTGGGAAGTTTTTGACTCTTGCTTCTGGCTTGTTTAGCCATCGCTCTTCCTTCTGGGATTCTCCTTACATAACTGGCTTGTCTTGCTGAGATCACTCCTCCATCCAAATAGCTCAGTCATCATTCAGTGGTCTGAAAAGAGTTGTATTCTAGCACCTCAAGCCCATGAGGCTCTCATCCTTTCCTGATGGATACTTTGGAGAATGCATTCAAAGCTGTAGTCCTTTTTCAAGTCTTCTTTGGATTTTTCTTTTTATTGGGCTTATTTGGATTTCTCCTACATATGCATAGAGTTTCCCAACCATCCTTCCACCTTATATGTGTATTTTATGTTTCATATTACATAACCTTGAACAACAAAGGTTTGAACTGCAGGGGTCCACTTATACACAATTTTTTTTTCAGTGGTAAATATGTACAGTACTACAAATCTGTGGTTGGCTGAATCTGTAACTGAGGAACTGCAAATACAGAAGACTGACTACAAAGTTATACCAGAATTTTCAGCTGCACAGACAGCACCCCTAATACCTACAGTCATTCAAAGGTCACTCTGTGTGTGTATCAGTCTAAACCTTTAACAAAATAAACTTAATATGGGAGCTATCTGATTGATTATAATCTGGTCTATTGGAATGAAGATAAATCTACTCAATATAAATCAGAAACAATTAAAACACATTTTTTTTTGTGAAGAAACCTTAACAGCCTTCCTTGTTAAGGTTTAAAGCTTTCAAATAAGTTTGCAATGTAATTAATTTTTCAGTAATTTAAACCATTAAAATATATTGTTTTCCATTCACCATTAAGAATCAATAAGTTAAGCAATACCATTTTAAGCCAAATTCTTTTGCCTAAATGTTTCAAATTTGAAAACTAAAAGAATACATCTGTAGTATACAGTTGACTATTGAACAGTGAGGGAGTCAGGGGCACTGATCCTCTCAGCAATTGAAAATACATATGTAACTTATAGTTGGCTCTCCATATCTGCTGATCCACCATATCCAAGTTTCCACCTCCATGGATTCAACCAGCCAAAGATGGTGTAATACTGTAGTATTTACTGTTGAAAAAACTCATGTAAGTGAACCTGCACAGTTTAAAGGTAACTGCATTACTAACCTACATATGCATAGATTAGTTAATGAAAAAGAGTTACAAAATAGAACTTTTATTTTCCAAAAAAGAACTTCGTTTCTAACTTAAAATATCTGTGACTTAGCATCTTAAGATAGCTTACAATGGGTACCAGTCTTGTGGTTTGTTATTAGGGATAATGATGATGATAAAGATGTGACTAATTATGTCTCTACAGCATATTATAAAGCAGAGACATTACTTTGTCAACAAAAGTCCATCTAGTCAAGGTTATGGTTTTTCCTGTGGTCATGTATGGATGTGAGAGTTGGACTGTAAAGAAAGCTGAGCGCCGAAGAATTGGTGCTTTTGAACTGTTGTGTTGGAGAAGACTCTTGAGAGTCCTTTGGACTGCAAGGAGAGCCAACCAGTCCATCCTAAAGGAAATCAGTCCTGGGTGTTCACTCGAAGGACTGATTTTGAAGTTGAAACTCCAATACTTTGGCCACCTGATGCGAAGAGCCGACTCAATTGAAAAGATCCGGATGCTGGGAAAGATTAAGGGCAGGAGAAGGGGACGACAGAGGATGAGATGGTTGGATGGCATCACTGACTCAATGGACATGCATTTGGGTAAACTCTGGGAGTTGGTGATGGACGGGGAGGCCTGGAGGGCTGCAGTCCATGGGGTCACAAATAGTTGGACATGACTGAGCGACTAAACTAACTGAACTGAATTATGTCTCCAGCTAGAAACATGATAGATTCTCAAAAACTGCTGAGCCAGAGATTAAAGTTTCAGCTGTTATCTAGTGAAGTGAGTTTGGTACTAGGAAGTCAAAGGCCTGAATCTAACCACAAGAGTCTCCTTGTTGTTTTTCAGTCACTAAGTTGTGTCCTCCTCTTTGCCTCCCCATGAACTGCAGCATTCTAGGCTTCCCTGTCCTTCACTATCTCCTGGGGTCAGCTCAGACTCATGTCCATTGTGTCAGTGATGTGATCTAACCATCTCATCCTCTGCCTCTCCCTTCTCTTTTTGCCTTCAATCTTTCCCAACATCAGTGTCTTTTCTAACGAGTTGGCTCTTTGCATCAGGTGGCCAAAGTATTGGAGATTCAGCCTCAGCATCAGTCCCTCCAATGAATATTTGGGTGGATTTCCTTGACTGATTTGATCTCTTTGCTGTCCAAGGGACTCTTAAGAGTCTTCTCCAGCATCACAATTCAAAAGCATCAGTTCCTAAGCACTCAGACTTCTTTATGGTCCAGCTCTCACATATGTACATACTGCTGGAAAAACCATAGGTTTTCCTTTAGGTTCTCTTGATTATACAGACCTTTGTCAACAAAGTGATGTCTGCTTTTTAATATGTTTTCTAGATTTGCCATAGCTTTCCTTCCAAGGAGCAAGAGTCTTTTAATTTCATGGCTACAGTCACCATCAGCAGTGATTTTGGAGCCCAAGAAAATAAAATCTATCATTGCTTTCAGTTTTTCCCCTTTTGTTTGCCATGGAGTGATGGGACCTCAAGCCAGAATTCTCCTCTTTCACCTTCACCAAGAGGCTCTTTAGTTCTTCTTTGCTTTTTGCCATGAGAGTGGTATCATCTGCATATTCGAGGTTTTTTTCTCCCTTCATATTTCTCCCCTCAGTCTTGATTCCAGCTTGTGATTCATCCAGCCTGGCATTTTGTATGGTGTAATATTCATACAAGTCATATAAGCAGGGTGACAATATACAGCCTTGACATACTCCTTTCCCAATTTTGAACCAATATGTTGTTCCATGTTCAGTTCTAAATGTTGCTTCTTGACCTGCATAAAGGTTTCTCAGAGACAGACAGGTAAGGTGGTCTGGTATTCTCATCTCTTTAAAAATTTTCCACAGCTTGTTGTGATACATACAGTCAAAGACTTTAGCATAGTCAATGAAGTTGAAATGGATGTTTTTCTGGAATCCCCTTGCTTTCCAATATAATGAATGTTGGCAATTTGACCTCTGGTTCTTTGGCCTTTTCTAAATCTAGCTTGTACATCTGAAAGTTCTCATTTCACATACTGCTGAAACCTAGCTTCAAGGATTTTGAGCATAACTTTTCTAGCATGTGAAATGAACTCAGTTGTATGGTAGTTTGAGCATTCTTTGGCACTGCCCTTCTTTGGGCAGTCCTCTTTGCAGTTCAAGGGATTCTCTAGAGTCTTTTCCAACACCACAGTTCAAAAACATCAACTTTAACTAAGAGAAGCAAATAACTTCTCAACCTTCCTGAACAGTGTTCTTGCAATGATCTTATGAAAGAATTTATATGTAAAGTGCTACATTATGCATTACATTCCCAAGGTTCTTTTAAAATAATGACTTCCTAAGACTCAAAGAATGAATAGAGAAAAATCCTGGGACAACTTTGTATTCAGAGACAAATACCCCTGCTCTTTGAAGTCTCAAAGAGAGTTTGTCTTGATAAACTTATTTGTTATGTCACAAATTGTTTGAAATTCCTTTATCTAAATGGATAGGAGCCAAGATTGCTCACCTAATTGCATTTGTCACATAAACCTAATTATGTTATCTCTCTAAGAAGGATGAAGGACTTAACTTTAAAAAAATCACTTTATATCAAATTCCTTTAATAACTAAAAATGCAGATCTATTGATAATTATAGATTGTAAATTTAATTTGTTGCATATATCATATAAGAAGAGTAAATCCTTTCAAGAAACACTTTTACTGGTGTATCACTAATGATTTCCTCAGATCTAGTTGGTAGTCCATTACTGGATTGTCAAATAACTTTAAACACAAAAATGTAAGGATACTTAAAGAACTTAGATAGTCCTTGGAGTTCAAATTAGGAAGAAGTGGTCTATGTTTTGATTTACTCACAACAATGGCATACTGCTAAGTCACTTCAGTCATGTCTGACTCTGTGCGACCCCATAGACAGCAGCCCACCAGGCTCCCCCATCCCTGGGATTCTCCAGGTAAGAACACTGGAGTGGGTTGCCATTTCCTTCTCCAATGCATGAAAGTGCACTGGCATAATTCTGGTTAAACAAACATAACATATAGTTTTACATAAGCTTAAGTCAACCATTATCAAGTTTCCTTAGCTGTGGCTGACCAGTTAGCTGGCTAATTGCTGTGAAAGGAAAGAAACCCAGCTGATATTTGCATGAGGTCAAGATTCCCTCTAGAAAGCTAAGCCTTTGGAAAATCTACTATTAGGCAGTGGTGTTTTATGTTTGCCTCTGAATTTCCAAGCTTCTTAGAAACTGATTCTACAGTACAGGGACAAAGGAAACATTCAAAGGACTGATGCTGTAACTTCTACAGAAACTAACATATGACAGTAAACTCATGGATCTGCAGAGATGGTCCCAGGGTACCATGCTGACAATCTAGTATGGTACAGCCCACTCTCTTCCTTTGCCTAAAATTGTGGTGGCTACATTAGGAATGACAAATAAAAAGACACAGGTTATTTTTATGCTGACCGAGGGGAGAGAAAGATAGAAAGAATATGAATGAACCAGACTTTAAAAAGGAGGGAGCCACAACAGCAAGAATAATCCTGAGTCTTTGTGGAAGCCAGGCCTAAGGTGATGTGTGAGCAGGTTGACCGAGCCTGGACAGGGCATGAGGTTGGGAAGGATGTGAGATGTGCTCATCCCTTGGCAGCATGGGTTTGTCTGCCTCATCTCAGGTGCCTGCAGGCAGAGGCACAAAGTAGGCCTTCCCAAATGTCCCCTGTATGTAGTATCATCAGCAAGAATTCTGAGTAAAATAAAGGCGTTTTAAATGACAGTCTCAAAGGCCTATTTGGAGTACATGGAGAATGAATTCTCAAAACTACCAAATCATCTGTGCATTCGTGTGAAAATATTCACGTTATAGCAATGTCTGTAATAATATTTCAGGCCTGTGCAAAATTCTCCATTTCATTTCATTTTGCTGATGAGGAAAAGTGCTGAAACCTTATACTCAAATGCGAGAGACAGCTCAGTCCACTGCAGCTGCTTCCTGAGAACCCAGGGAGAATGACAGATCCTCAAGGAAACTCTCCACAGTCATCAAGGGCAAATCTCAACCAGCTCGATGACTCACTCTTCCCACGGCTGCCAGCTCTTGGCCTGACTAGGATGAAACTCTTCCTTGCTTGTTTTGAAAATAGACCTTCTATAAACTTTTCTATGAAGTCTCACTTTAATTAGAGTTAGCAAGATGTAAAGAGCCAAGAACTTAACCTCAGTAAAATCACAGCCTTTGTAGGCTTGTATCTTTATAAATGTGCATACGTGCTAAGCTGCTTCAGTCATGTCTGACTCTGTGCAACCCCATGGACTGTAGCCCACCAGGCTCCTCTGTCCATGGAGATTTGCCAGACGTGAATACTGGAGCGGGTTGCCATGCCTTCCTCCAGGGGATCTTCCCGACTCAAGGACTGAACCCTCATCTCATGTCTCCTGCACTGGCAGGTGGGTTCTTTACCACTAGCACCACCTGGGAAGCCCTAAGATGTCTTAGGACACCTAGAAAGATGAAAGACTGATTGAGATTAGTGGAAGAGGGTGACTGACATTAGGAAAGTTAAATAATTATGGCAATAGATTGAATGAAGGGATCAGAACAGACTTAGTCTAATAATACATTCTATCTCTTGGCTTGGTGTTGAGCTGCTGCCTGTGAAAGGTGCTTACAACCTGCCCACAAATGTTACTTTTTCATTAAATATCAAAACATGTAATAAATTAATGTAAACTTATGAAGCTGATAATTGTACTGTGGTTATATAAGAGAATAGCTCTATTCTTAGAAAATACACAATCAAGTATTCAGGGTTAAGAGGCTATGATTTAAATAACTTATTTTCAAGTCATTTGGAAAAAACTATATGTAAACATGATTATATAACATAAATATGTATAATATACAGACACATATCTTATATATTAATATTTATATTAGAATTATATTCACATTATAAAACATAATCTTTTATGTATACTTCACATGTAATATATTATGTATATTATGTAATACATGATATCAAATATGTTATATACATTTTATATATATATATTATATGTGTATTGATAGATATGAAGAGGGAGGGAGAGAGACATTAAGAGAGAAGAAGAATACAAATGACCTACCATAGGAGGTAAAGAATATATCAGTGTTTTCTGTAATATATTTTGTTTATAACTTTTGCTGATATTATTTTTATAAAGTTTGTCATTTAATTTTACTCATTGAATCTTGACTGAAGAAAGATTGTACACACAAGATCAGGATGTCTTAAACTACCAATACTTAAGATTCTCAAACCCTATAATAAGCAAGATTATTTCCATTAAATTATTGAAGGCTTATGTATTTTAAGTCTATGTAACTAGAAAAAATGAGGTAATCAAACTGATTCCATGATGACTACAATAGAGAAAAACAGACTCACAAAACTGAAAAGCAAAACAAAAAATAAGTGGTAAACACAGGAAGATACTAGAGAATCAGATTATTATTTTGAAAAAGGGTATAGGAATGGAAAGAATCAAGCATTTAGCAGGACTTTGCTGTGTGAGCCACACCACTGAGAAGTCAGAGAGCAGATGAGGGGAAGTTCCTCCCTATCGAAATATTCCAGCCAATAAATGTGGAGGGGATGAGGAAATTAAACTATTACCATTGTGCAACCCTAAATGAATTAATGGCATAGGTATTGATGATCAGTGGCTGCTATCCCCACAAAAAGAGGGATTTCCAGAGATTAGGTCTGTTCTGATAGGAGAATACCACACCACTTCTGAATTCGTCTTGCCCCAAACAACATGCCTAAGGCTGACCTAAGGCTCCATTTAAAGGAAACACACAGGAGAGAGGAACATATAAAATTACACCACGGAGATGTAACCAAATCCCCACTGGAAAACTTTTCAGTACAAACAGCTCTGCTTCTTTAACAAATAATATAATGAAAACAAAATGACACAGAGGGAGGAAATGACAGATTAATAGACACCTTAAAGCATGGTAACCAATTGGAATGTGTGAGTCTTCATTTAGATCCTGACTAAATAAAACTGTTTTTAAAAATTTATGACTTTTATTACATCCTTGGAAATCTGAACAACAAATGAGGACCTAATGATGCTAAGAAATTATTGTTTAAAATTTTAAGTGTGAAAGTAGTATAGTGGTTATGCTTTTTAAAAGCTCTCATTTGAAGACACTTACTGAACTGTTAATAGATGAAACATAGGGATCGTCCCACAATAACAAAGAGCTGAGACAAGATCAGCCAGGAGTCAAAGCCAGCTATGTACACAGGGATTCATAATCCTCCACTATTGACTTTTGTGACTTTTGAAATTGTCCTTAATAATTTCTTTAATATGCCTGAGTACTGGTCCTATATTTTACATAAAGATATGTGAAGTGTATTTTTTACACCACAAACAGTGACTGCAGCCACAAAATTAAAAGATGCTTGCTCCTTAGAAGAAAAGCTATGACAAACCTAGACAGTGTATTAAAAAGCAGAGATAACACTTTGCTGACAAAGATCTGTATAGTCAAAGCTATGGTTTCCCCAGTAGTCATGTACACATGTGAAGGTTGGGTCATAATGAAGGCTGAGTGCCAAAGAATTGATGTTTTTGAATTGTGGTGCTGGAGAAGCAAGAATATCAAACTAGTCAATCCTGAAGAAAATCAACCCTGAATATTCATTGGAAGGACTCATGCTGAAGCTGAAACTCCAAACTTGACCACCTGATACGAAGAACTGACTCATTGGAAAAGACCCTGATGCTGGGAAAGATTGAAGGTGAGAGGAAAAGGGGCTGACAGAGGATGAGATGGTTGGATGGTATCACTGACTCAGTGGACATGAGTTTGGGCGAACTCTGGGAGATGGTGACGGACAGGGAGGCCTGCCATGTGGCAGTCCATGGGGTAACGGGGACTTTGACAGAAATTGCTGCCTGGACAGCTACAGAGATAAGTTATATACTCATACATATTCATAATTAACCTTTCTGATACCTATATGAGAATTTGCTTAGAAGGTAAAGTTCTACAAATGAAGATTACAGCTACCTATTCACAATTGGTGTCTAGAATTTATAGAAGATCTTACATGCATGAGAAACCATTCTCAGAGATTTAACTTCGAGTAACTAATCTTCACCAGAGCAGTAAGTACTATTGTTTTCCCCATATTCTAGGTAAGGAAACTGAAGTAGAGTAAGATAAAATATCTTGGAGAGCTAGGGTTTGAACTCTAGCAGTTCCATTCTAGGGCTCAGGCTCTTCAATTTTAGTCTATATTCAACTTTGTACCTAATCTCTGGGCAAGTTTGCATGCTTTAGGCATGGTCCAGATCACAATAAAACAGGGAAGGCTCTTTCAAAACAAGGGAAAGGTAAGAATAAGGCAGAGAGCTAAAGACTAGCAGCTTCCTAGGTTTGGGTGAAGCACAGGATTCTGCACAAGATCAATGCTATGAAATGAAGTCAGAAGATAGGGAGGATTAAGTTGCAAAGGTAAGTTAGGGAATGAGGACGTCCTTGGGTAGCCATGGTGGAGACAATGAGTTTCTGAGCAGAAGATGGGCACTGTATTTTATGGAGATGAAAAGAGAGAGGCCTGTAGGACACATTCCTGCAACGGCGCAGGAATGAGAAAGCAGGGAAGCTGTAAGAAATGAGATGCCACTGAATAAAGAGAAAAAAGTTAACAAAAACTAGAGGTTCGGGCCTGCAGAAAACTTAGGAGGATGGTGAGGTCATTACTGCAAGCACAGAAGAGCAAGTGCAGGAAGCGAAGCAGATGGAGAGGGATGTGGAAGGGTTTTGTCTGGGGCACTGATACCCAGAAGAAGAGGTCTGTTTGGAAAGTGGACAAAACTCCGGGAGAGAACTCAGGTGCAGGGCATAGATTTGGGAATCATCCTCCTGAGAGGTGACGGCTGAACTGATATGACAAACTGAGTCTACCAAAAGGAAGCAGGGAGTTAGTTTGGTTTGAATTTCCAACAGTGTTATGAGTTTCCTAACACACAGAGTTTTTCCTTCAATATTTTTTATGGAAAGAAAGACTCTTTAAATTCTACACCATTTTACAATTTTCAAAAGTTTTACACACATGATTTCATATAATTCCATAACAATTTTTTTCCTACCGCTGAATTTTGGTTCTTTCCCCTCTCCTGACTGGTAACCCTTAGTTTTGTCCTCTACATCTGTGTCTGCTCCTTTTTTATTCACTAATTTGTTGATTTCTTTAGATTCCACTTATTTTCATCTGTCTGACTTTTTCACTGAGCACAATACTCTCCAAGTCCATCCATGTTGCTGCAAATGGCAAAACTTCATTGTTTTTTATGGCTGAAGAGTATTCTATTGTGTGTATGTGTGTGTATGGTATATATGTGTAATATATATGGAAGAAAGTGAAAGTGAAGTCACTCAGTCGTGTCCGACTTTTTGCGACCCCGTGGACTGTAGCCCTCCAGGCTCCTCCGTCCATGGGATTCTCCAGGCAAGAATACTGGAGTGGGTTGCCATTTCCTTCTCCAGGGGATCTTCCTGACCCAGGGATTGAACCCAGGTCTCCTGCATTGCAGGCAGACGCTTTAACCTCTGAGCCACCAGGGAAGCCCAAGTAATATATATACTACATCTTTATCCATTCATCTGTTGATGGACATGTAGATTGTTTCCATAACATATATTTTTTTTACAACTCTCCTGAATCATCTAGCATAGGACTCAGCAAATTCTCTTGTCTGATTCATAAGGAGATATGAGAGGTGCTAGGAGTCTTTTCATAAGCAGAGTTCTAATCTCCCAAATGATCTCAGTACAGCATTTATTTATCAATAGTGAGGGTGTTTTTTTTTTTTTTTTTTCTTACTGTTTCATCTGGGAACCAACTAATAGGGAAACCAAACCTGTAGTGCAGGACAAAGAACCCCTTCCAGATCATTCAGATATACAACTCTACTCTATATGGAGCCATCTTTATCTTCTGGCCTTTACTACTCAAAAAGTGATCACGTCAGGATTCACTATCGAATTGTTGGTCAAGTCTCACACATCACCAAGTAGTTGCTCAGTCATGTCCAATTCTTTGCGACTCCATGGTCTGCCAGGTTCCTCTGTCCATGGGATTCTCCAGGCAAGAATACTGGTCAAGTCTGCTACTGTTACTGCTAAGTCATTTCAGTCATATCCGACTCTGTGTGACCCCATAGATGGCAGCCCACCAGGCTCCCCCGTCCCTGGGATTCTCCAGGCAAGAACACTGGAGTGGGTGCCATTTTCTTTTCCAATGCATGAAAGCGAAAAGTGAAAGTGAAGTCGCTCAGTCGTGTCCGACTCTTATCGACCCCATGGACTGCAGCCCACCAGGCTCCTCCGTCCATGGGATTTTCCGGGCAAGAGTACTGGAGTGGGGTGTCATTGTCTTCTCTGACTGGTCAAGTCTAGCCAGTAGGAAAATCAGAGGAAATGATACAAGTTTTCACCTGTCTCTAACATAACAAACCACTGACAAGGCTGCAGTTAGTTAAGAATGAAACTACAGGAATGAGGAGAGAAAACTGTAAGAACTCTATGCTTTTGCACATTTAAATAATTGCTAGTTTAAGTTTAAAATCTTTAAGAACTAAAATAAAGGCCTGTTTCTAACAGCAAGGCCAACAGCAAATCACTTCTGAGTGTTTCCCGGAATTTATATGTCAGATACTTAGTTTAAAGCTTTAAGGGATCCAAATAATATATTTTTTGAACTTGGTTTATTCCTCCCATGTCAGAACTTGATGTTCATCCTTCAAACTTTTCACATTTCCATTTATTGCAACCTTGGGTTGTGAGAGCCCACGACTTTGCAAGATTTTATGGGGCAATTTTATGGTGTTAACAGCTCTGATAGGGGTTCTCCGCAGGGGAAGGAAGAGTATTATTCAGAGGGCTCCTAAGTAAGCACAGATGGGAATCCTTCTCCACAATCAAGAACCATCACCTCCCCTCCAAGGCAGTTAAGCACAGTCGGGAGGCATTTTGTTTGGTCCTGGTCCTAGAAGCCTATGAACTGAAGAGCTTTGATACCAATGGTGGTGCTTACGACTCTAACTTTTAGAAAGCTTCTCAAGCACATAAGTACCTCTGGATGATTTTCTCTGTTACAACCACTTTACTGTGAGTGAAACCAGTAACCAGGGCATCCTTTTAAGGACTTTAAGCCATTAGTGTGAAATTTGTTTTGAATTTATTTCAGCCATCAGAAGAGTTGATGCATCTCAGTAGCAAATGAGGAATTTTCCTTCAATGTAGCCCTGTAGCTGGGCCACAGATAAATGCAACTTTCACTGGTGAGAGGCTATCGCTTGTACTTCTAAAATAAGAGAATTAAGTGAAAAAATATAGAGATAGGGTTATTTGTTATTAATATAATTCAATTTCTGAGGAGGATGACAGAGTGAGACAACACAGCAGAGGTTTTGCTCATTGTGTCTGATGTTGGTGGGTCCAGTGGTATGTTATAGATGAGAGTCAGTGCCATCGCTGAACATCCTTAGGGCTTGAGTGGACACCTCTGGAGTGGTGTCTTTTGATTTTTAAGAATCAACATGATATGTATCCTGTGAAGAATGTTTAAGGCGTGATAGAATACACTCTGAGGTCCGAGTGCATGTGCAGGTAGCAGGGTTCAGTCCAGATAGGACTCCAGGGTTGGACTACATTATAGGTTTGTAGATTAAAATAACTGCTGCTCTCAAATTTTTCTTAATGTGCAAGAATCTGTGAGGGAACTGATTAAAATGCAAATTGCAAGGCATATGCCTAGACTTTTGACCCAGTAGACCTAGCTTGGGACTTAGAAGCAGGCATTTTAAGTACCCAGGAGGCCCTGATACAGGTGGTCTGAGGATCACATTCTGAAAAACACTGCATATAATTTACACTCAGTGATTTCATTAAATATACCCAATGATAAGTAACAATGAATAACCTCAGGTTAACCTGAAACACAGATACCTTCACATTTCTGACACACAGAAGGAAGACTTTTTTATACATAATAATAAAACTTTTACTGACAGCTATTATTTTCAATTGACCCTTTTCTCTGTATGTGATTTGAAACTAAAAACATTACAGTTGTTTGCAAAATTTGATTTCTTCTTGACTTAGACTGCATCACTGAAAAAAAATCTTACATTTCAATTTTTATTTTTAACTCAGCAAGACAAACACATTCAAGCTCTTGGTTACTAGAACAAATTCTCTAAATAGAATATGACACCAAGAGAAAATATGTTTTAGCAAGACCCTGAACTGTGTTTTTACAAAGACCCTAATATCCCCACTGTAGTTGTTACAATTTATTAAATTCAATTTATATAAGTGGAAAGCCCTTAAATATACATTTTATGATAATATGTGTTTAAGATGTCCCCTGATATATACTAGACATACTGCTAGACTATAAAGGCTGTTAACCTGGTAAAATTAATAACATGCATTTTAAATGACCTGAACTTTCAAAGACTCCCAGAAGATATTTTTAAGTGAAATTTTTGAAATAAAGTAAATTATTACAATTCTGAGGACAAAGAAATGTTTCAGGAACTTTTGAAGACGCTCAGTGATGGTGAAGGAACACAGGTTCCAGGGTCCCTGTGTGTCTCCACTTCCCATCGTCTTCACTCACTTTCCAGTGGTCCTGGCTTTTTTGGATTAAGCTCTCTCTCCAACAGACCTAACTGCAAAGTCTCTGTGTCTTCTCTCATCCTCATCTTCTTTTCTAACAATGCTGAACTCGCATTGCATCATGGAACTGGATGTCTGGATGGGTGTTTCTACTCAGAGGAAACAGTAAAGAAGTGATTGTTATGCTTCCATGTCTGGCGTTAGTCCTTCGCCACTGATTCACTTGGACTCTCTTCTGCTGAAAGTTAGAACCTGTTACAAGTGGAATCAGAAAGCAAAAGAATCCAAGACCACCCCACGCAATAAAACTCAGGTTAAATATAACATTTAACCTTGTACTGTCAGAATTTCAATAGTGAGAAACTCTTTTTCAAGTATAAAATGCCCAGGGGAAAAAAAGAATCTCTTCCCTAAAAGGCATGTTTGATGTATATTTTATATTTTGACCCTAACTCCTCAGGTAGGGAGACTTTTTGTACTGATACTTATACAGACTAAGTCTAAAAAACAATCAATTACCCTTAAGTGCTACCAGCTCTTAAATGAAGCTCTTAATTTGGTTATTGTATTTGCAATAACTCTTTCTTTAAAGTGAAGAAAATTATCAATGTCTTATGAAAAGGTTTTAGGATGGTCTCAGATAACATCACAGCAGCATTTTTGCACTGTTTGCAGATGGCATGACACTATGCATAGAAAACCATAAAGACAGTATCAGAAAATTACTAGAGCTAATCAGTGAATTTAGCAAAGTCTCAGAATACAAAATCAATATACAGAAATCACTTGCATTCCTATATACTAACAATGAAAAATCAGAAAAAGAAATAAAGGAATCAATCCCATTCACTGTTGCAACAAAAAGAATAAAATATCTAGGAATAAATCTACCTAAGGACACAAAAGAACTGTATACAGAAAAGTATAAGATACTGATGACAGACATCAAAGATGACATAAACAGATGGAGAGATGTTCCATGTTCCTAGGCAGGAAGAATCAATATTGTGAAAATGACTACACTACCAAATGCAATCAACAGATTCAATGCAATCCCTATCAAATTACCAATGGCATTTTTCATAGAAGTGAAACCAAAAATTCACAGTTCATATGGAAACACGAAAGACCCCACATAGCCAAAGCAGTCTTGAGAAAGAAGAATGGAGCTGGAAGAATCAAACTTCCTGACTTCAGATTATACTACAAAGCTACAGTCATCAAGACAGTATGGTACTGGCACACAAACAGAGATATAGACCAGTGGAACAAGATAGAAAGTCCAGAAATACATCCACACACCTATGGGTACCTTAATTTTGACAAAGAAAGCAAGACTACACAGTGGGGCAAAGACACCCTTTTCAATAAGTGGTGCTGGAGAAACTGGGGCGCTACATGTAAAAGAATGAATTAGAACACTTCCTAACACCATACACAAGGATAAACACAAGTGGATTAAAGACCTAAATGTAGGACCAGAAACTATAAAACTCTTAGAGGAAAACAGGCAGAACACTCGATGACATAAATCAAAGCAAGACCCTCTATGACCCACCTCCTAGAGTGATGGAAATAAAAATAAAAGTAAACAAGGGGGACCTGATTAAACTTAAAAGCTTTTGTACAGCACAGGAAACTATAAGTAAGGTGAAAAGACAACCCTCAGAATGGGAGAAAATAATAGCAAATGAAACAATTGACAAAGGATTAATTTCCAATCTACACAAGCAGCTCATCCAACTCAATACCAGAAAAACAAACAACCCAATCAAAGAGCGAGAAAAAAACCTAAACAGGCATTTCTCCAAAGAAGACATACAGATGGTTAGCAAACACATGAAAAGATGCTCAACATCACTCATTATTAGAAAAATGCAAATCAAAACTACAATAAGATTATCACTTCACACTAGTCAGAATCAAGTCAAAGTTAAAGTGAAAGTGGCTCAGTCATGTCTGACTCTTTGCAACCCCATGGACTGTATAGTCCCTGGAACTCTCCAGGCCAGAATACTGGAGTGGGTAGTCTTTCCCTTCTCCAGGGCATCTTTCCAACCTAGGAATTGAACTGGGGTCTCCTGCATTGCAGGCAGGTTCTTTACCAACTGAGTTATCAGGGAAGCCCCTAGTCAGAATGGCCATCATCAAACAGTCTACAAACAATAAATGCTGAAGAGGGTGTGGAGAAAAGGGAATGCTCTTACACTGTTAGTAGGAATGTAAATTGATACAGCCACTATGGAAGATGGTATGGAGATTCCTTTAAAAACTAGGAATAAAATCACCATATAACCCAGCAAACTCACTCCTAGGCATATACCCTGAGGAAATAAAAATTGAAAACCATACATGTACCCTAATGTTCATGCAGCACAATTTACAATAGCTAGAACATGGAAACCACCTAGATGTCCATCGACAGATGAATGGATAAAGAAGGTATTTTTCACAGAACTAGAACAAATAATTTCAAGATTTGTATGGAAATACAAAAAACCTCGAATAGCCAAAGCAATCTTGAGAAAGAAGAATGGAACTGGAGGAATCAACTTGCCTGACTTCAGGCTCTACTACAAAGCCACAGTCATCAAGACAGTATGGTACTGGCACAAAGACAGAAATATAGATCAATGGAACAAAATAGAAAGCCCAGAGATAAATCCACACACCTGTGGACACCTTATCTTCGACAAGGGAGGCAAGAATATACAATGGAGTAAAGACAATCTCTTCAACAAGTGGTGCTGGGAAAACTGGTCAACCACTTGTAAAAGAATGAAACTAGATCACTTTCTAACACCACACATAAAAATAAACTCAAAATGGATTAAAGATCTAAACGTAAGACCAGAAACTATAAAACTCCTAGTGGAGAACATAGGCAAAACACTCTCCGACATAAATCACAGCAGGATCCTCTATGATCCACCTCCCAGAATACTGGAAATAAAAGCAAAAATAAACAAATGGGATCTAATTACAATTAAAAGCTTCTACACAACAAAGGAAACTATAAGTTAGGTGAAAAGACAGCCTTCTGAATGGGAGAAAACAATAGCAAATAAAGCAACTGACAAACAACTAATCTCAAAAATATACAAGCACCTTATGCAGCTCAATTCCAGAAAAATAAACGACCCAATCAAAAAATGGGCTGAAGAACTAAACAGGCATTTCTCCAAAGAAGACATATGGATGGCTAACAAACACATGAAAAGATGCTCAACATCACTTATTATCAGAGACATGCAAATCAAGACCACAATGAGGTACCATTTTACACCAGTCAGAATGGCTGTGATCCAAAAGTCTACAAGCAATAAATGCTGGAGAGGATGTGGAGAAAAGGGAACCCTCTTACACTGTTGGTGGGAATGCAAACTAGTACAGCCACTATGGAAAACAGTATGGAGATTCCTTAAAAAATTGCAAATAGAGCTGCCTTATGGCCCAGCAATACCACTGCTGGGCATACACACCAAGGAAACCAGAATTGAAACAGACACATGTACCCCAATGTTCATCGCAGCACTGTTTATAATAGCCAGGACATGGAAACAACCTAGATGTCCATCAGCAGATGAATGGATAAGAAAGCTGTGGTACATATACACAATGGAGTATTACTCAGCCATTAAAAATAATACATTTGGATCAGTTCTAATGAGATGGATGAAACTGGAGCCGATTATACAGAGTGAAGTAAGCCAGAAAGAAAAACACCAATACAGTATACTGACACATATATACGGAATTTAGAAAGATGGTAATGTTGACCCTTTATGCAAGACAGCAAAAGAGACACAGATGTATATAACAAACTTTTGGACTCTGAGGGAGAGGGAGAGGGTGGGATGATTTGGGAGAATGGCATTGAAACATGTATACTATCATGTAAGAAACGAAGTGCCAGTCTATGTTCAATGCAGGATACAGGATGCTTGGGGCTGGTGCACAGGGATGATCCAGACAGATGATATGGGGTGGGAGGTGGGAGGGGGATTCAGGATTGGGAGCTGTGTACACCTGTGGTGGATTCATGTCAATGTATGGCAAACCCAATGCAGTATTGTAAAGTAAAATAAAGTAAAAATTAAAAAAAAAAAGTTGTGGTACATATACCCAATGAAGTATTACTCAGCCATAATAAGAAACACATTCAAGTCAATTCTAATGAGGTAGATGAACCTAGAGCCTATCATACAGAGTGAAGTAAGTCAGAAAGAGAAAGAAAAATATCATATACTAATGCATATATATGGAATCTAGAAAGACGGTACCAAAGAATTTATTTTCAGGGCAGCAATAGAGAAACAGACATAGAGAACAGACTTATGGACATGGGGAGAGGGGAGGAGAGGGTGAGATGTATGGAGAGAGTAACATGAAAACTTACATTACCATATGTAAAATAGACAGGGAATTTGCTGTATGTTTCAGGGAACTCAAAATTCAAACAGGCTCTGTATCAACGTAGGGGTATGGGATGGGAAGGGAGATGGGAGGGAGCTTCAAGAGGGAGGGGTCATATGTATACCTATGGTTGATTCATGTTGAGGCTTGACAGAAAACAACAAAATTCTCTAAAGCAATTATCTTCAATTAAAAAATAAATAAAATTTAAGAAATTTAAAAATAACCTAAAACATATGGAAATTTTATATAAATTACTAAACATGATCACATAAAATATATTTTAGATTTAAAAATGTTGTATAAAATATTTGAAATATTCTCAAAAATATATGTATCTGTAAATTTATATAATAGGTAAATATTTATACATATATGTTATGAGTATAAAATTTATAAGTATGATATATTAAATTTATAAATACAAAATGTCTCAGATATAAAATATTTTAAAATATAAAGTATACATATATAATGTAAATAATGAAGTATAACAATAAATAACATTCCTTTTCCCACACTTTTTTGTTTTTATTCCTTCTCTGAATCTTTGCTATCAACTTTGTAGGTAACCTTCCAAACTTTCCATCCAAACTCATATAATCATTGCTAGATACACACACACACACACACACACACACACATACACACAAGGGATTACACACACACTATGAATGTCATATGTCTTTTTGCCTTAAAATTGTTTATAATATACACATTTTCTGCATCTTATTTTCTCCCCCAACATTGCTTTCTTTTTCTTTTTTTTTTTAGATTTTATTTTTTAATTTTTTTTACTTTACAATATTGTATTGGTTTTGCCATACATCAACATGAATCCGCCACAGGTATACACATGTTCCCCGTCCTGAACCCCCCTCCACCTTCCCTCCCTGTACCATCCCTCTAGGTCATCCCAGTGCACCAGCCCCAAGCATCCAGTATCATGCATCGAACCTGGACTGGCAATTCGTTTCATATATGATATTATACATGTTTCAATGCCATTCTCCCAAATCATCCCACCCTCTCCCTCTCCCACAGACTCCAAAAGACTGTTCTATACATCTGTGTCTCTTTTGCTGTCTTGCATACAGGGTTATCATTACCATCTTTCTAAATTCCATATACATGCATTGATATACTGTATTGGTGTTTTTCTTTCTGGCTTACTTCACTCTGTATAATGCTGGAGAGGGTGTGGAGAAAAGGGAACCCTCTTACACTGTTGGTGGGAATGCAAACTAGTACAGCCACTATGGAGAACAGTGTGGAGATTCCTTAAAAACCTGGAAATAGAACTGCCTTATGACCCAGCAAGAACTGCCTTATGACCCACTGCTGGGCATACACTCCGAGGAAACCAGAATTGAAAGAGACACGTGTACCCCAGTGTTCATCGCAGCACTGTTTATAATAGCCAGGATATGGAACATTGCTTTCTATAAATCAATTTAGATTACCCAGTACAGTCCTAATATATTCTCTTCAATAGTTCCATAATATTCTCTGATACAAATGTACCATAATTTGTTCAAGTGATTTCTTATTAATGATTATTCTGTTTCCACCTTTCTACCACAACAAATTACACTGCAATAAACATCATACATACAGTATACTTCACCTAGATCAGAGTCTTAACATTAAGCATTAAATGTCTTTTAAAATAGATGTTGCCAAATTGTTTTCCAAAAGAGTCTGCAGCTCTAAACATACCACTAGCAATGTATGGGAATGCCTTTGTCTTTGAATCACATCCAGCAACAGGTGCCAGGCTATCGTGTAAAGTCATAACTCAAAATTGCTTTAAATTACATACTGACTACTAGCGAATCTGAGCCTTTTATATGTTTGTTAATATTTTGAGTTTTCTCTTTACTCAACAACCTGTTAATGTATTTTCTTCACTTTTGAAAATGAAACTGTTCATCTGATCTCATCCATTTATAAAAACTTTCTGAAAAGTTAATGTGTTAACAGGTTGCCTTTTAATTACAACATTACCAGAATAATTATTTTCTAATTGATTTTGACTACAATCCTTCACCATTGAAATGTTTAATTTTTATCTAATGTATTTGTCATTTACTTTACAGTTTTTGGCTTCACAATCATGGTAAATATATCCTTGTCCTTAGATTGTACAAATGCAAAATATTTACTCTTTTGTTCTGATTTTTCCATAAAAATGTTCCATCTGGAATTTGGTCCATCTGGAATTTATTTTTGTATGGGGTATAAGATATTTTTCATGTGTAGAGTCAGTGGTACCAACACATCTGTGGAATAATCCATCCATTTCTACTGAACCGAAATACAGTATTTATTAAATTCTCATAAAATCAGAGGTTAATTTCTAAATGCTCAGTTTTGTTCCACCTATATTTTACTACATATTACAACATTTATTTTATTATGGTAATTTATAGAATGTTATAATGTCTGGCAGAGCAAGTCTACCCTTACTATTGTTCTTAATTTTTTTTTCTTTTTTTACTATTTCTAGGTATTTATTTGGCCTTATAAATTTTAAGCAATCTTATCCAATTTCAAAACAAATACAACTTTAAAACATCTCAGCATTTTTATTTGTATTGCATCAAGTTTACATATTGACTTTGAATTACTGAACTTTTAATACTTAAACTTTTAAGGAAATTAGGTCTTCTTCATATGCTTTTTCTTTGTATATACCATATTCCTTTCTTAATCAAAATTCCCCAATTCTTACTTCATTTACAACTTATATTAATAGAATATTTCCTACTTACCCTTGTGAATGTTTGTAGTTAAGATGAAGAAAATCTATTGTTTTTTCAATATATCTCTGATATCTAACCAATTACCCAAATCTCTTAGAAATCGAAAAATTTTTTCCCACCAAAGTCTCTTAGGCTTTCTACATATGCAATCCAGATTTTAGTAAAAAAGGTAGAGGTTCATCTCTTTTCTCCAAAGTATGTGTGCTGTGCTGTGCTCTGTAGTCATGTCCTACTGTTTCGACAGCATGGACTCCAGCCCACCAGGCTCCTCTGTCCATGGGGATTCTTCAGGCAAGAATACTGGAGTGGGTTACCATGCCTTCCTCCTGGGAATCTTTCCAACCCAGGGATCAAACCCAGGCCTCCTGCATTGCAAGTGGATTTTTTTCCTATCTGAGCCACCAGGAAAGTCTTTCCAAAGCATACAAGTTATTTTATTTTCTTGTGATACAATGGTGATGACAATTTAACTCCTTTGATCTTAACTTTGCTTGTTGAATTTCTAATATAGTTTTCCCGATTTTATTTATTTTTTTGCTGTTGGAGTTTAGTAAAAATATTCCATCAATTCCTATTTTACTTGGAGATTTGATTATGAATGATTATTGCATTATTATGTATTATCCAAAGATTCTGTATCTATCTATATGCTCACATAATTTTTACACTTTATGTGGTTGATATCATGTAGTATGTTGATAAAATCCCTTAAATTGAATCACCCCAGACTTTCTAGTATTGAACTTTCCTTTATTGAATTGTTGAATTCTATTTTCTAGCATTTTAGTTTTAAAATATGTATCTATAGTATACTCATAAATAAAATTGTTATAGATTTTTTATTAGGCTTGTTATTAAAATTGTGCTGACCTCTTAAATTCTGTCCACCTTTTCTTTGGTTTAAAATAGCTTGAATAACATGAGCTAAATAAACCCTGCTAAGAAGTAAATTAGTCCTTGTCCTTATTTCAATGGTAGATCTTAAATCATCTCTTCAATTTCTTCCACACAATTAGTGAAGTCATAATTTCCAACTATTCTTGATATATTTTTTGTATTTTGGGGAGAAAATCATACATTTTTCCAGGTCATAAAAATCCTTTGTTTAGAATTACATATAGTAGTCTCTCAGAATTTTTTTAGTCCATATGGTATCTACCGTCAAATTTATATCTATAAATTTTCTTTCTTATTTCCAATTTGTCTCATTTCTTTTTTCAAATTTTCTATTTCCTAACTTAATTTTATTTATTTATTTTATTGGTCATTTTATTAAACTGGATTTTGGATTTGTTTATCCTTTTAGCAGTTAAAAAAAAAGTTCTGTTGGGATTAAATTCTGCCATTTGCAGCAGTGTGTACAGTCCTAGAAGACATTATACTTAGTGAAATAAGTTGCCAGATATATAAGTATTTGCATCTTATACCTTATATCACTTACACATGGAATCTAAAAAAAATAATATAAATGAATATATATAGCAAAACACAAGACTCACAGATATAGAAAACAAGCCAGCTGTTACAAGCAGGGAGAGGGGCAGAGAGAGGGACAGGTTATAGGTATGGGATTAACAGATACAAATTACTATGTATAAATTAGATAAGCAACAGTGATATACTGTATAGCACAAGGAATTATTATCTTTTAATAACTTTTTACTGGTATATAATAAATAAAATTACTGAACCACTATATTGTACACCTGAAACTAATATAATATTGTAAATCAACTATATGTCAATAAAAATTGTTTTATTAATTTTAACAATTATACTTATTAATTTCTTCTGCTGTTTTATTTTGATTTGTTGCTCTCATTTTTTATAAAAGTTTGTTCTCTTTATTTTTATATTTTCTCCTTTATACTTAAACATGTTTTGCCTTGTATATTTTCACCCATAGTATAGCTTTTTCATGTTTCATAATTTTGATATAAAGTATTTTCCTGTTCATTAATTTCTATGAATTATCTTTTTTACTAACTCTTTGGCCCAAGGGTTATATTTAAGAGTGTTTTTCTTCATCTCCTAATTCATTATTGTTTATATCCAGGAATGTATCTTTCAAAATGTCTGCCTTTTAAACTTGTTTTTCTCCCAAGGAATCATAATTTTTACTAAACATTCTATGAACATACAAAATGACTGTTTATTGGATAACTGACTCTCCCCCTTTGTTTCTCTGGCTGTCTCTCACTCCCAGCAATCAGTCTAAGGGAATGGAAATACAGAGAAACCTGCAGGAGCCAGCTCACATTAGACCTGAAATTTCTTCCTCTTCTTCTCAAGAACCAAAAGAGGGAAGGGCAGCAGCAAGACCTACTTACTCACACAGTGATCAGAGGTGACATGCTGACTCACACAGTGATCAGAGGTGACATGCTGACTCACACAGTGATCAGAGGTGACATGCTGACTCACACAGTGATCAGAAGTGACATGCAGAGAATTCCTGAGGGGCCTAGTGACAATTTTAGGAGGGAGATTACAAGAAAAGTCTCAACATCTGGTTAGTTAATCACTGAAATTTAGATCAGTAATTGGCTTTGTCTATAAAGAGGACCATGGCTATTTGTTAGCATGGGAATTCACCCCTTAGACTTTATGTTCAAAGGCTAAAAACTCATTTGACTCATAAAAGAAGTGGCAAAATTTCATGACCTTTTCTTTCTTTAATAGAATAAAGGATAAGCTAACTTAAATAGCCTCAGAACCACAAACAGCAGAATAAACCTAGACTACAGGTCAAATCCATTGTTCCTCTTAGGCTAAAACTGTTAGTTTTTATAAATGGCAAGAATAAAGAAATTAGAGAGCTTCAGAAATTCCTGGGACATGCCAAGCAAAAGGCTGAACTAGTCTTAATAAATCCAGCCTGAGTCTTTCATAGGGACACTGGCCTTCAGACGGGTGTTCTGGAGGGAAGGTTCTCTAAGAACAGCAAGGCTCCCCACTGTACTGACTGCCTGCGTGGGATCAGGCAGTGCTCCCACCAGGTAAGAGCGAGCTGAACTGGCCACTCAGAGGGAGTCTCTTGCTAGTCTCTGCTGACAATTCTCCTGCTCGAGTGCTCTGCCTGAAGCTGTGCTTTGGTCAGTTTTTCTTTTTTCCTAAGTTCTTTTTTTTTTGTTTGTTTGTTTTGTTTTTTCCTTCTGGAGGTCCTTGCTTTTCTTCTCTCTCTCTCTCTCCCTCTTTTTTTTTTTGATACAATACACTTTGTCTGGTTCCCCATTCAACTGATATTATTTGCTCCACTCTTGCCCTTTCAGTTTACTTCAGTTCAGTTCAGTTCATTTGCTCAGTCGTGTCCAACTCTTTGCGACCCCTTGAACCGCAGCACTCCAGGCCTCCCTGTCCATCACCAACTCCCGGAGTCTACCCAAACCCATATCCATCGAGTCAGTGATGCCATCCAGCCATCTTATCCTCTGTTGTACCATTCTCCTCCTGCCCTCAATCTTTCCCAGCATCAGGGTCTTTTCCAATGAGTCAGCTCTTCACATCAGGTGGCCAAAGTATTGGAGTTTCAGCTTCAACATCAGTCCTTCCAATGAACACCTAGGACTGATCTCCTTTAGGATGGACTGGTTGGATCTCCTTGCAGTCCAAGGGACTCTCAAGAGTCTTCTCCAACACCACAGTTCAGAAGCGTCAATTCTTTGGTGCTCAGTTTTCTTTATAGTCCAACTCTCACATTCATACATGACCACTGGAAAAACCATAGCCTTGACTAGATGGACATTTGTTGGCAAAGTAATGTCTCTGCTTTTAAATATGCTGTCTAGGTTGGTCATAACTTTCCTTCCAAGGAGTAAGCATCTTTTAATTTCATGGCTGCAGTCACCATCTGCAGTGATTTTGGAGCGCCCCAAAATAAAGTCAGGCACTGTTTCCACTGTTTCCCCATCTATTTCCCATGAAGTGTTGGGACCGAATGCCATGATCTTCATTTTCTGAATGCTGAGCTTTAAGCCAGCTTTTTCACTCTCATCTTCCACTTTCATCAAGAGGCTCTTTAGTGCCTCTTCACTTTCTGTCATAAGGGTGTCATCGGCATATCTGAGGTTATTGATATTTCTCCCGGCAATCTTGATTCCAGCTTGTGCTTCCTCCAGCCCAGCATTTCTCATGATGTACTCTTATTCTTTATAAGTGGACTATTCCATTTTCCTCTCCCTTGTTCTGGAGAACTCCTACGTATGCATTAAGACTCATTAGTGAGCCTTCCCAAGCTCCTTTCTGTCTGCCAGGCAGAGTTTTCTCTCCATTCTCTTCCTTCCACAGCATCCTATACAGACCATCCAGTACTTCACATATGCTCTCTGAATATGTGTTCTCTTTTATCTGTTGTACTAGTACTGAACACAGTGTCCAGAATACAATAGATTATATACAATCAAGTACATGGACAACTGAACAAACAAATGTGGTCTAAAATCTAGCATGTGTTTTGAAGGAAACAAGTATCAAGTTGGGTTCCAGTTACCATCAAATTACTTTGAAAATAAATTGAAGGCTTTTTAATTCATTGATTCTAAACAACTACCCTTGAGACCAAGACTGACATTAAGGTACAAGAAGATAGACTGACGACAGAAAACTAACAGCTCATGGGAATAAGCCACTGACATGAATTTTTGAGAATCTGGGAAAAAGAAAAAAAAATGTAGATCTAACAATATTTCCTCATTTTAAAAATATCAGTGAATAATGAAAAGATGAATATTGATTCTTGGCAAAATTCTAGAATTAGTTATTAACAAAATTGGTTTTATGCTCTTAGTAAAGAATAAGATGATTATCAGAAGATATATCATATCTAGAAACAAAAACCATGAACCATGAACTTCCAGATGTTCAAGCTGGATTTTAAAAAGGCAGAGGAACCAGAGATCAAATTGCCAACATCCGCTGAATCACTGAAAAAGCAAGAGAGTTCCAGAAAAACATCTATTTCTGCTTTATTGACTACACCAAAGGCTTTGACTATGTGGATCACAACAAACTGTAGAAAATTCAAGAGATGGGAATAACAGACCACCTGATTTGCCTCCCGAGAAATCTGTATGCAGGCCAAGAAGCAACAGTTAGAACTGGACGTGGAACAACAGGCTGGTTCCAAATCAGGAAGGGAGTATGTCAAGATTGTATATTGTCACCCTGCTTATTTAATTTCTATGCAGAGCACACCATGTGAAATGCCAGTGGATGAAGCACAAGCTGGAATCAAGATTGCTGGGAGAAATATCAACAACCTCATATATGCAGAAGACACACCCTTATGGCAGAAAGTGAAGAAGAACTAAAGAGCCTCTTGATGAAAGTGAAAGAGGAGAGTGAAAAGGTTGGCTTAAAACTCAACATTCAAAAAACTAAGATCATCGCATATGGTCCCATCACTTCATGGCAAATAGATGGCGAAACAATGGAAACAATGACAGATTTTTTTGTGGGTGGGGTTCCAAAATCACTGCAGATGGTTACCGCAGCCATGAAATTAAAAGATGCTTGCTCCTTGGAGGAAAAGCTATGACCAATCTAGACAGCATATTAAAAAGCAGAGACATTACTTTGCCAACAAAGGTCTGTCTAGTCAAAGCTATGGTCTTTCTGGTAGTCATGTATGGATGTGAGAGTTGGACGATAAAGAAAGATGAGCACCGAAAAACTGATGCTTTTGAATTGTGGTGCTGGAGGAGACTCTTGAGATTCCCTTGGACTGCAAGGAGATCCAACCAGTCCATCCTAAAGGAGATCAGTCCTGAACATTCATTGGAAGGACTGATGCTGAAGCTGAAATTCCAATACTTTGGCCACCTGATGGGAAGAGCTGACTCATTGGAAAAGACCCTGATGCTGGGAGGGATTGAGGGCAGGAGGAGAAGGGGACGACAGAGGATGAGATGGCTGGATGGCATCACCGACTCAACGGATGTGAGTTTCGGTAAATTCCAGGAGTTGGTGATGGACAGGAAGGCCTGGCGTGCAGAGTCCATGGGGTCACAGAGTCAGAGATGACTGAGCGATTGAACTGAACTGAGAAACAGAAATTATTCAATGTTAGAAGATTGGTTTATTTCAGGATTTTGACTTAAGCCACACTGAGCCTGTCCCTGCTCATGGCACACGTGGGATGATTTGGGAGAATGGCATTGAAACATGTATAATATCATATAAGAAACGAATCGCCAGTCCAGGTTTGATGCAGAATACAGGATGCTTGGGGCTGGTGCACGGGGATGACCCAGAGGGATGGTATGGGGAGGAAGGTGGGAAGGGGGTTCAGGATGGGGACCACGTGTACACCCATGGTGGATTCATGTTGATGTATGGCAAAACCAATACAGTATTGTAAAATAATTAGCCTCCAATTAAAATAAATAAATTTAAATTAAGAAAAAAAGGTTGGTGTATTTCATTCAGTAAGACATTTAACATAATTTCTTGGGATATCAGATAAATGTGGGTTATACTGCAGTGAGGTAAGTGCTTAAATAAACCAATTTTATATCCATTTATGTTTAGTTGTCATAGAAAGAGTACTCCAAGAGAGTGCTACAGAGCTGTGCACCAGGCCTCGTCTTATTCAATATTTATATCAGTTACTCAAAAACTCAGAATTTATGTATGCAAAATTAATGGCTGAAATTACAAAATTACAAAGTTGAAAAGTGACTATTGAATTGAAATAGATGTCAGAATCAAGAGTTAAAGTTTAAAAGTAGGAAAATCAGGGGGAAACCCCAAAATAAAAGCACATATAAATGCTTACACTTTGAGGCAAGCCATAGTACAGTATCACAATTACGATTGCCTGACAATAGTACAGATATTTTCTATTTTGAGATTCATTCTAGCTCCATACATTTGTGGTTCTTAGAGGTAATCTTGCCTCATCCTCTTCTTTAGCAGATGAGATTCTGAAACAGCCATGCAATCAGCTAGAGATGGAGCCAGGATTAGGACTCACCCACACTAAACCCATGTTCCTTCACTCTGTTTTACAGCCTGTATTACCCACTCCACACATACATCGGAAGAGCTTGTCAACTTGTAAGCATCACAGCAACAGTACCCTGATAAGCCACAGCATCACAAGGCGAAGGCTATGAGGGCTTATGGAACCATGAGGTATGAAAGAAAAACTTGACATCCTGACATAGAGTGTTTAGGAGAAGGCGTACACCATTGTCAATTCTTCAAAAGCCTGTCAGTCTCTTGAAGAACAATCTGAGAATGCTAAGGGCATAAATTGGTCAAACTGGGATAAACTGATTAAAATAACAGGGAATACCTTTTGACTTAAGAACTTAGAATTGTCTGTTATTACCATTAGTGAGCAGAGCCTGGAAGTTGTCAAAATCCAAACAAAGACTGAGTTTCCCCTAGAAGGAAGAGACCTTGGTTTGACCTCTGTCTACTGGGTGCTATTCAGGGACTTGGCCCTCAGTTTTCACCAGGACCCAGCCCCATGAATACACACAAATACACCTTAAATAGTAGGAAGGACCACTACCTGTGAGCCCCGGAACCCAGCCAGTGGGTGACGCCATCTGCATTGCCAGAGTCCACCCCAGGATGGGACAAGTGTGACTTAAAATGGCATTCCACAAAATGCTTGCCCAAAGCATTCATGCTTTACCATTTTGTCATCATTTTTGATCTCACGGTATGATTTGCAGCAGAACATGAAGAACATCAAGGAAGAACACAGAAAAGACAAAGCCAGTATTGATTGCTTTCTGTAGCTTCTCTCATTCATCCTCTATTGTTATTAGAACGGGTGATGGGAGTTACTTTAATGTCCTAGAAAAAGACTGTGAAGATTAGCAAGCAAAATAAACACTGAAACTAAATTCTTTAAGATATTAAACTCAGAAGCAATAGATGATCATAAGCCCAGGCAATAATTTGTTACATAGGCAGTTGTTTGTACAATGTCCACTAAGACAGCAGCTGCTTGAAACCTCTGCTTTCTGCGCAGTGGAATTCTGCTACGTCAGGCTGGCAGGACACTTGTTCAGTGAAGACTATACAGCAAATTGCTTTTACATTGACTGTGAGAGAAGCTCAGATGCCACTGGGTTCTAAATAAAAATGATGCACCTGTCATGTAATATTTGGTGACATTGAATTAATTATTTCCCTACCATCTGGAATCACCTCCAACAAAGAGATGTAATTAATGAGGTATATTTATTAACTGAGATTCAGTGCAAACAGTGAGACATTTTGAATATTTGATGATTATATTAAGCAGAAGCAATTGCCAGATTAATTTTTAAGTCCATTTATTTTTCTAATTTATAAAAACCACATGTTTCTTATATACTAAAATCTCTGTTACCTTCCTCTTAATTTAACACCTAGTTTGATTAAGGAATGCTCTCATATGGGAGGAGACCTACATGGCAGATGTTTACCTTGTTACTGAATCCACAAAATACTCAAGTCACCAGTTCATGAATTTATACGTTTATATTAAAATTTATCTTCCCTTCTCAGAGCTACCTGAAATAAAAATGGAAAGAAAGGAACTGGAAAAGAGACTCAGGCTTGGATGAAATGAAAGCAGAAGAGGTGGGAAAGAAAGCTGGAGAGGCGGCAAGATTATGGAGATGTTGTGGGAAAAGGAGCTGGGGAGAGTGGAGGAGACTGAATCTATGCAGAGGGTGACCCTGAGCAAGGGAAGGGGAGGGCTACAGCAGAGGAATGGATGCCTGAGCCAGCACCGGAGCCAGGAATGAAGAAACAAGATAACTGGAATAAAGGTCAAAACAAAAGCAAACTTCAAACAGTAAACCACCCCTTCAGAATGCTCAGCTCCTACTAATGCGAAAAACTATCCAAAGTCAAGTTGTCTCAATCATCATATAAACCAGGATTGTGGCTTGTCTACTCTCTTTCATTATGTGCCCTAAATTTCCATATTTCTTTGTCCTTAAATTACACAAAATAGTTATTAAATAAATTCCCTTGCAAAACCAACCTAAGGTCACTGTTATTAACAGTTCCAGAATTCCACTGTAATTGCAACTAAAAATTATGACACCAGACTCAACAGACCACCCTTAACACCACCACAAAGTTAAAAAGACACTGGTATTAAAAGAACTGTATTATTTTGTCATTTTAGAATAAGGAGCTAAACAGTGGCTGCCAAAGGCAAGGAGTGAAAAATGGACCTGTGTTAACTGATTCCTTCTCTGCACATTTTAGTATACTACTAAATATAGCCATGTTTTATCTACTGTCTTTTTTGAAACACAATTTCTTTTTTTAATTTATTTTATTGAAGTACAGTTGATTTACAATGCTGTGTTAGTTTCTGGGGTATAGCAAACTGATTCTGTCATATATAAGTATACATATATATATATGTATATGTATATATATATATGTATATACATATACCCTTTTTCATATTCTTTTCCATTATGGTTCATCACAGAAAATAGTTACTTATCCTATACAGTAGGACCTTGTTGTTTATCCATTCGACACACAACAGTTTGCAGCTGCCTAATCCTAATCTCCCTAGCTAACCCTTCCCCTACCCACCGCTTTGGCAAGCACAGGCCTGTTTTCTACATCTCTGAGCCTGTTTCAATTTCATCAATAAGTTCATTTGTGTCATACTTTAGACTCCACATATAAGTGACATCTTTGAAAAACAAATACCATAAAAAACAGAATTTTAAGTTTCAGTTCAGTTCAGTTCAATTCAGTTACTCAGTCGTGTCCGACTCTTTGCAACCCCATGAATCGCAGCATGCCAGGCCTCCCTGTCCATCACGATCTCCCGGAGTTCACTTAGACTCACGTCCATCAAGTCTGTGATGCCATCCAGCCATCTCATCCTTGGTCGTCCCCTTCTTCTCCTGCCCCCAATCCCTCCCAGCATCAGAGTCTTTTCCAATGAGTCAACTCTTCCCATGAGGTGGCCAAAGTACTGGAGCTTCAGCTTTAGCATCATTTCTTCCAAAGAAATCCCAGGGCTGATCTCCTTCAGAATGGACTGGTTGGATCTCCTTGCAGTCCAAGGGACTCTCAAGAGTCTTTTCCAACACCACAGTTCAAAAGCATCAATTCTTCGGTGCTCAGCCTTCTTCACAGTCCAACTCTCACATCCATACATGACCACAGGAAAAACCATAGCCTTGACTAGACAGACCTTAGTCAGCAAAGTAATGTCTCTGCTTTTGAATATACTATCTAGGTTGGTCATAACTCTTCTTCAAGGAGTAAGCGTCTTTTAATTTCATGGCTGCGGTCACCATCTGCAGTGATTTTGGAGCCCCCCAAAATAAGTCTGACACTGTTTCCACTGTTTCCCCATCTATTTCCCATGAAGTGATGGGACCGGATGCCATGATCTTTGTTTTCTGAATGTTGAGCTTTAAGCCAACTTTTTCGCTCTCCTCTTTCACTTTCATCGAGAGGCTTTTTAGCTCCTGTTCACTTTCTGCCATAACTAACTTTTATATCCACTTCACAAATTCAGTGGATAAAATCTGAAGAGGTAAGGTTTCATACTGACCTGAATAAATCAAAAGAACCATTATTAATACTTCAGAAGGTTGAAAGGAAACACCAAGCCTTGTCTACACTACTCTCCTCCAGCACTGAATTAACCAGCTGAATTCTTCTATGTACTCAGCATTACGTTGGTTGTCTGAGATAAAGATGTAAACAGACATGGTCTTTCTCTTATGAAGCTACTGTTCTACTGGGGAAAATAGAAAGGAAAAAAAAACAAACCCACGTGAGTAAATTTATGTGGTATAAGGGTGAAGTGTAATATCCAAGGTATAATGAAAAATGACATAAGAGGAGCTGATTTTCACTGGAATATCAATAAAGCCTACCCTGAGAAAGCGACTTCAAGGATGTGATAAGTAAAAGAGTGTTGCAATGGACAGTTCTGAGGCAGAAGGAAGGTCGGCGAGTTCAAAGAACTGAAACCAGGTCAGTGGCTGGAGCAGAAGGAGAAAAGAGGAGTGAATGAGCGATGAGAAACAACCACAGGAATTTGGGATTTTTAACTTAATGAGAAGCAACTAAATATTTCAAGCACAAAGGGCCCATGAGTAGCCTTGTAAGATCTGACTCTATGATCAGGGGATGGATGAGAGGAGAGCCAGAGTGAAAAGAGAAGATTAGCCAGGGGCTGATAAAATAGGATTACACTTCATTGGAATTGGAGGCTATGGAGAGAAATGGATAGAGTCAAATTTGGAAGGGAAATCAACATTTGCTGAAGATTTCAGAACACTGTTACATAATAATGGTGCTATCTTTTTCTTCTTGATTTTCACGGGAATTTCTTAGATATTATATTATTATTGGCATAAGTCCACTATTCTTCATTTACAGCTGTCAGCATGAGTGAGCTTGGTCCGTACTATTCTTCTGGGTTCCGTCTTCATCAAGCATATTTCCCTCTCAAGTTCTCATGCTTTGTTTGGATCCTGGTGCATTAAAGTTTCTCCTTCCATAATCCACACCCCTCAGCTACTGCTGTGCCCCCTTGGCAGACAGTTCTCAAGAGGGTTTTGTGCACGTCCTCTTCACTTTTCTACCTGTGACTTATTCTTCAACAAACTGCACTTGAAGTCAGTCCTTATTTTTCCCCTGAAGTCACCAGTGCCCTATAGGGACGATTTCACATGCTCATCTAGGGAAGCAGTGAGTTAGAGCTCTGGTGTCTCCTCTACGTTCTGCCCCGTTTTCTCATCTGCAGAATGGGGATAATAACAGCAGAGAGCTGTTGGGAGGATTAAATGAGGCAATAAGTTTTATGAAGCTCATAGAAGAAAAATGCCCATGTATAGTAAATGGTCAATAAATATTAGTTATAGATACATTACAGTCCCCTACGTATGAATGAGTTCCATTCTGAGGGCATGATCATAAGTCCAATACATTTGTAAGTCCAACAAAGTTATGCTAGGGACCCAACTAACCCAATTGGCTATATAATAGTGTACTGTAATTGATTTATAAGACTCTTCACACAAATAATATGTAAAAAACAAAAGACACAAAAAATAAGGCATCTTTAATCTTAGAGTACAATGCCTTGAAAAGTACGGTAGTGCAGCCAGCCCAGTGACTGGCATACAGGGGCTGGCACTGAGTGGACAGGTAAGAAGAGATACTGACTGGAAGGTGGAGAGAATGTGATGAGGGCAGAGCTGAGGGACCCTCAGCAATAGGAGACGGAGGGTAAGCTGCAGTTTCACACACATCTGACACGGGCGGGATGCGTGTTCACACCTTTGAAAGTGCACAACTTGAAGGTTCGTTTGTGGGGAACTTACTGTATTATGGTCCGATATGACCGCTAAGCAACATTTTGAACATCTAAACACTTTTTTTCTATGTGGCAACATATTTTGCTGATTTTCCCTGTACTTCCCCAGATGCATCTTCCCCATGCTGTTCTTCCTCCACTCAACTTCTGGATGTTTAAGCTTCTTGGTTCACAAGCATAGCACTTCGACTTCCAACTCCTTTCCTTATGCAATCCCATTTCTACAGCCTATCACCTCCCATTTTCAACTGGAGTACAGATTTTCCTTTTTCTGAATGCCAGGCTCAGATTTCATTAGATGCATTTACACACCTCAAACTCATGGTATAAACCATCACCCAAATTTGTTCATTTTCCAACATACAATGGCCAGAATGTGACAATAATCTCTTACCACCACCACCTTCTTTCTCATTCTCATATCACCAAAATCAGCTGGAGCTCTCTCCAAGTTATACTTGAAATCAGTCTACTTCTCTCCACCTCGAGAAAAATTACTAGCTGCAATTATCTCTTGCTTGGCTACTGCAGAATCTCCTAAGTATTCAGCCTACATGTACTCTTTGCATCCTGCCTTTTTCACCAGTCTACGGAAAGACATGAAACATGAAGGGAATCAAAACAATTGGAATAAAGAAGCTAAAATACGTATTCTCTATGACACTGTCACATACAGCCCATTGCTTTCAGTGGAAAAATTAATAGAATTAATAAAATGATCAACTAGAATCAATAAGAGAATTGGGTAAAGTGACTAGAGAGTAAATAAAGATACAAAAATCAAGAGCTTTCCCCTAGGTCAGCAATACTCAGTCCCATGACTGCATATTACGCTCTTCTCACCTTACACCCTGTCTTGAAAATTCTGTGCGCTCTCCGTAAGCTGGATGCAGGGCTTTCCTGACTCAAGTGATGGAACCAGACGTGCATCACCTACAGTCTCCATACTCAGAATATGGGCATGAGACCCAGTGACAGCAGTGCGTGATTGGCATGGGCTAATGCAGAAGTGCAAGCCGGGGAACAGGCTGCCACTCTCCCATCTAATACTAAGTGTACCAACGAGCAAGCAGAGTCAGGCTGTAAGACGAGCAGGAGAGCAGAGCAACTTCACACAAAAGGAGAGATTGTGCAGCCAGAGAAGAAAGTGGAGGAAGAAGTATCCTGGGTCTTAATGGCTCTTTAGTTCCTGATGCCAACCAAATCCTCTGAGGCTCAGCACACTCTGCTCTATCCCAAAACAATGTGTGTAGTTAAAATAAAACCAATAAAATTGCCAATAGTTATATTTTGGAACTAGGAGAACAAAATTAAATTCATAAAGAAGACAAAAATAAAAGCAAACATTTTTTTCAACATCTTACTCTATGCCAGGCACTGATTAGGATCTTTTGATGATAACAAAATTTAAGTTTGACACCAATAAAATAAGTATTATTATCATTCTCTGTTCAAGGATAAGGAAATCAAAGAGTGGGTAACCACCCAAATTTAAACATGTAGCAAGTAGCTCTATAAATGGGTGGAAAAAAAAAAACATTTTAAAAGAAGAGTAATGAAACTCTGTTTGCAGTGTGTTAGTTCCACAGTCATGTCTGACTCTCTATGACCCCATGAACTGTACCCCACCAGGCTCCTCTGTCCATGGGGATTCTCCAGGCAAGAATACTGGAGTGGGTTGCTATGCGCTATCGCCAAGGGATCTTCCTGACCGAGGGATCAAACCCACGTCTCCTGCATTGCAAGCAGATTCTTTACTGCTTGGGCTACATAGGAAGCTCCTTTGTTTGCAGTGTTAAAATGCATCATAAAAGTTAAAGTAATGTGGCAGAAATATAGCAGTTAACAGATAGATACCCTTAACATGATCTTAGTATGTAAGAATTAGTATTTGGAAAAGAAAGCATCATGAACAAATGTGTAAGGAAATTATTATCAGACAGGTTTTGAAGGAAAATTTGTTTCATTTTCATCTCAGTAAAGTCACCAAAATACATTTTAGGTGGAAGAAAGAGTTACAATGTGTAAAAGGAAAACTAGAAGGAAATGTGAGTGAGTATTTAATCGATTTCTTGAAAGCATGGGAGGAATTAAAGAATTAGAAAAGAAACACCATCAAAAAATCTAGAATTTCTGTATATCAATTAACAGTAAATACTAAAGGCAAACCTTATGATGAAAACAATATTCATAATATATCTGATGTAGAATTGTTGTATGTGTAAGTGCTTAATCTGATGTCATTAAAGAAATAAAAAGGTAAAGGGAAATACTGTTTGTCGACTAAAAATTGAAAAATGTAATACTTAAAGCTAGTTTGTAAACGGACTGAATAAAGCTCTGGTGAAAGTAATTTGAGTACATGTACCAAGAATCTTAAAATTTTGCATATTCATCAACCAAATAATTCCCGTTCCAGAAATCTAATCTGAAGAAAGAACAAGAGATATACTTAAAGATGCCTGTCAAAGTATGTTGGTTCTGCATTACATGTACTAGCTGAAGCAATCTAAAAAAATACAAACAGGAAGGATATATTTCCAACAAGGCATTGGTCAAATAAAATATTATATATCTAAACAGTGAAATATTAAGCAGTTATTAAAAATAATGTTTTAAAAGACTAATAGTCATGAAATAGAAAGCCCCGGATGGTTATTCTTCTCTTTTTCATATCTTGCTTTTTTGATATTTTACTTTTTCTATAACCACTATTAAAATATACAGCAACATATTTGATATAATCTAGAGTTATTCACTGGCCCTGTAAAGAATGAAAAAAATGATATGTGATCAGTGGAGACTAATGTTAAGCCTCCAGCTTGGCTGTGGGATTATCATTACACTTCCCCACTGCCTGCTGCCACGGCTAATTGAAAATTGGCATGGTTGCTCTCATACCAATTGGCATTGGCCACAGATAAATTGCTGTGTATTTTGAAATCATAGTTTTATTCTGCTCCATCTGTTCTGCTCATTTTTCAAGTCAGCTGTCAAATTAAATAAGTAAGCCCTTCCTAAAAGTTGCAGAAATGTTACATGTTACCAAGGTAAATGAAACCATTGTCCAACATCCAACATGTTCATTAGATTCTACAAGAGGAACCAAGAAAAAATTCATAGGAAATGAGAAGACACGTTGACAGTTGCTTTAAAGTGATGATAGGCAAGTACTATACTTATTAATAACAGTATTTAACATTCTTGCTCTAGTTTGAATACTAGGCATAATGGCCAAGAAAGCTTTAATGGTGAGATGTTACAAATACATTTCAACTCTGATCTGCTTTTTCCAGTTGTTCTGGTTTCAGTATTTAGCTAAAATTGATAACCACACGAGACTATGTAAAAAAGTACTGTCATTTTTTAGAGAGAATGAAAATTCTTAAAGAGATGGGAATACTAGACCACCTGACCTGCCTCCTGAGAAATCTGCATGCAGGTCAGGAAGCAACAGTTAGAACTGGATATGGAACAACAGACTGGTTCCAAATTGGGAAAGGAGTACGTCAAGGCTGTATATTGTCACCTTGCTTGTTTAACTTATATGCAGAGCACATCATGAGAAATGCTGGACTGGATGAAGCACAAGCTGGAATCAAGATTGCTGGAAGAAATATCAATAACCTCAGATATGCAGATGATACCACCCTTATGGCAGATAGTGAAGAGGAACCAAAAAGCCTCTTGATGAAAGTGAAAGAGGAGAGTGAAAAAGTTGGCTTAAAACTCAACATCCAGAAACCAGAAAATTAAGATCATGGCATCTGGTCCCATCATGGCAAATAGATGGCAAAACAGTGGAAACAGTGACAGACTTTATTTTCTTGAGCTCCAAAATCACTGCAGATGGTGACTGCATTGAAAGATGCTTGCTCCTTGAAAGAAAAGTGATGACCAACCTAGATAGCATGTTAAAAAGCAAAACATTACTTTGCCAACAAAGGTTCACCTAGTCAAGGCTATGGCTTTTCCAATAGTCATGTATGGATGTGAGAGTTGGACTATAAAGAAAATTGAGCGCTGAAGAATTGATGTTTTTGACCTGTGGTGTTGGAGAAGACTCTTGAGAGTCCCTTGGACTGCAAGGAGATCCAACCAGTCCATCCTAAAGGAAATCAGTGCTGAATATTCATTGGAAGGACTGATGCTGAGGCTGAAACTCCAATACTTTGTCCACCTGATGCGAAGAACTGACTCATTGGAAAAGACCCTGATGCTGGGAAAGACAGAAGGCGGGAGGAGAAGGGGACGACAGAGGATGAGATGGTTGGATGGCATCACCCACTCAATGGTCATGAGTTAGAGTAAACTCTGGGAGTTGGTGTTGGACGGGGAGGCTTGGCGTGCTATAGTCCATGGGGTCACAGAGAGTTTTACATGACTGAGAGACTGAACTGAACTGAACTGAACTGATAGGCAGGCAAAATCAATTATTTGTGGTACTAATATAAAAATGTTCAAGCTGGTTTTAGAAAAGGCAGAGGAACCAGAGATCAAATTGCCAACATCCGCTGGATCATCGAAAAAGAGAGTTCCAGAAAAACATCTATTTCTGCTTTATTGACTATGCTAAAGCCTTTGACTGTTTGGATCACATAAACTGTGGAAAATTCTTCAAGAGGTGGGAATACCAGACCACCTGACCTGCCTCTTGAGAAACCTGTATGCAGGTCAGGAAGCAACAGTTAGAACTGGACATGGAACAACAGACTGGTTCCAAATAGGAAAAGGAGTACGTCAAGGCTGTATATTGTCACCCTGCTTATTTAACTTAGATGCAGAGTACATCACGAGAAACGCTGAGCTGGAAGAAGTACAAGCTGGAATCAAGATTGCCAGGAGAAATATCAATAAGCTCAGATATGCAGATGACACCACCCTTATGGCAGGAAGTGAAGAGGAACTCAAAAGCCTCTTGATGAAAGTGAAAGAGGAGAGTGAAAAAGTTGATTTAAAGCTCAACATTCAGAAAACCAAGATCATGGCATCTGGTTCCATCACTTCAGGGGAAATAGATGGGGAAATAGTGGAAACAGTGTCAGACTTTATTTTGGGGGGCTCCAAAATCACTGCAGATGGTGATTGCAGCCATGAAATTAAAAGACACTTACTCTTTGGAAGGAAAGTTATGACCAACCTAGGTAGCATATTAAAAAGCAGAGACATTACTTTGCCAACAAAGGTCCATCTAGTCAAGGCTATGGTTTTTCCAGTGGTCATGTATGGATATGAGAGTTGGACTGTGAAGAAAGCTGAGCGCCAAAGAATTGATGCTTTTGAACTGTGGTGTTGGAGAAGACTCTTGAGAGTCCCTTGGATGGCAAAGAGATCCAACCAGTCCATCCTAAAGGAGATCAATCCTGGTGTTCTCTGGAAAGACTGATGCTGAGGTTGAAATTCCAATACTTTGGCCATCTCATGCGAAGAGTTGAATCATTTGAAAAGACCCTGATGCTGGAAGGGATTGGGGGCAGGAGGGAAAGGGGACAACAGAGGATGAGATGGCTGGATGGCATCACCGACTCAATGCACATGAGTTTGAGTGGACTCCTTGAGTTGGTGATGGACAGGGAGGCCTGGTGTACTCTATCTAATTCACGGGGTTGCAAAGAGTTGGACACGACTGAGTGAATGGACTGAACTGAACCAAATATAAAAATAGTTAATTTCTAACTTTTGTTATCAGTTAAATATAAAATTTAAATCAACATATGAGAAATAAATCAATAAAATACTACTACAGAAATGCCCATCATTCTCATTGTCTGTGTTCAATCACTCAGTCGTGTCTGACACCTTGTGACCCCATGCACTGCAGCATGTTAGGCTTCCCTGTCCTTCACTATCTCCTGAAATTTGCTCAAACTCATGGCCATTGAATCAATGATGCCATTCAACCATCTCATCCTCTGTCTCCCCCTTCTCCTCCTTCCCTCAATCATTCTCATTCAGTTCAGTTCAGTTGCTCAGTCGTGTTCAACTCTGTGACCACATGGACTGCAGCATGCAAGGCCTCCCTGTCCAACACCAACTCCCAGAGCTTGCTCAAACTCATGTCCATTGCATCTGTGATGCCATCCAAGCATCTCATCCTCTGGGGTCCCCTTCTCCTGCCTTCAGTCTTTCCCAGCATCAGGGTCTTTTCAAATGTGTCAGTTCTTCGCATCAGGTGGCCAAAGTATTGGAGTTTCAGCTTCAGCATTAGGCCTTCCAATGAATATTCAGGACTGATTTCCTTTAGGATTGACTGTTTGGATCTTTCTCATTAGCCTAGCATTTATGTATCGAGACAATATATGATGTGTCACAGATATATTTTTTACATTAAAAATAAAAAGCAACAGAATAACAGGAAATGGATTCAGTGTTGTTGCTCTTCAATATTCACTTGAGTGGAAACCAAGAGTTTATGAGTTATCAAAGAGATAGGAAGGATATTTTCTCGTAAGCATTTTCCATTTCTCCTATCACATCTTTAGAAGCACCCATCAAAGGCAAAAGGCTGAACTTCATACATAAAATCAACACTATGTCTAAATGCATATTTTATTCTAGGCTGGCCTACGAAAATTTGAGCTATGTCATCTGAAAATTAAGAAATACAAATGATTGGATGCAGAAAATTCTGGATTAATAAAGCATACTTAACTGTACATTACAGTAGGTATTTTAATAATTTTATTTATTTGAATATCACATTTTCTACAAAAGAATATTACAGATTATATTGCTTTTATGATGGTAATATAATACAACCATATTTGTTAAATAAATTCACTACAAACAGGCAACAGTGAGACTCTTTCCAGTGAATTTCTGTCAGATAAAATATTTGCAACAGCTATAAAACCAGAGTAATAAATATTTAAATGTGATTTTCTAGTTAAACAAATATATTTTAAGGTACTTTAGGACATAGACAACATTCTTGTTAGAAGAAAATAAAAATCACAAGTAAGTCACTGGAAATTTATAGCAACCTGTTTTCCAAAGTTTTAAGAGATGAATTAAAGCAGGAATCTTATGCTTTTGTTAGTTCTGCAGTTATTGTTATTAGTTTAACTCAGAGTAAAAGAAAAGATCATTGATTAAGATGCTGCCTCTAATTTTTAAAATGAGTTAGAACCTGCTGAATCATGAACACTCTGGGCTTCAGAATATGTCAACTCTTGCACACTGTCACATCTCCTGGAGCTGTGGACAAAAGTAATTTGGTGGTTCTTTTCCTTTTCACTAAACTTAGAAGATCTTGAAGAGATCAAATAAGTTTAATATCAAATGGAAAAGTCTCACACTTGCTGAAGCATCTGAGATCCTTATAAGAATCTGCTGCTATGTGTGCCCATGTTGGGCTTCCCAGGTGGTGCTAGTGGTAAAGAACCCACCTGCCAATGCAGGAGACGGAAGAGATGTGGGTTTGATTCCTGGGTGGAGAAGATTTTCTGGAGGAGAACATGGCTACCCACTTCAGTAATCTTGCCTAGAGAATCCCATGAACCGAGGAGCCCAGAAGGCTATAGTCCATAGGGTTGCAAAGAGTTGGACATGACTGAAGTGATTTAGCATGCACACATGTACCCATGTTATCTTAAATGTCACTGTTGAATAAACCAAAATGGGCAATATTTTAGCTATAAAATATCAGGAACACTGTGACCTGAGTAACAGTTGCTACTGCAGGCTTTTCATGATTAAATTATATTTAACAATAAAGTACAGCAGAATCAAGTTTAATGCTGAAGAAATTAGTTTTTAAACTTCAGTTAAGGTTTGATTGACAATATAAAAATGATAATTTTAAAAGCAAACTAAATTACGTGATCTGAAACAACTGTTTACAAATATTGAATTCTGTTTTAAAGAGGATGCTTACATTTGCTTTTCTATTTACTCTTTCCTTTCATTAATGCAGCCAAGTAATATTCCTATTTTCACAAAGATCTAAAGTAAAGACTGGGATCTAGGTTTAGGAATGAATATCACCTCACTGAACCTCTGCCAAATGGTCTTTTTCTAAGGTGATAATCATAGTCTAATTCTTACCTTTATTTCTGGTCATATAACAAGAAATGATTTGGCTACATCAAAAGAGTTGGTGGACTCTTCAGTACTTCATACCAGTTAGAAAGCTCATCATTAAAAAAATCTACAAACAATAAACGCTAGGGAGGGTGTGGAGAAAAGTGAACCCTCCTGCACTTGGTGGAAATATAAATTGGTGCAGCCACTAGGGACAGCAGAATAGAGGTTCCTCGAAAAATTAAAACTAAACTACTTGTGGTAGTTTAGTCGCTCAGTCATGTCCGACTCTTTGCAACCCCATGGACTGTAGCCCAAAAGGCTCCTCTGTCCATGGGATTCTCCAGGCAAGAATACTGGAGTGGGTTGCCGTTTTCTTCTCCAGGGGATCTTCCCAACCCAGGAATCGAACCCAGGTCTCCTGCATTGCAGGCAGATTCTTTACTGACTGAGCTATGAGGGAAGTCCAAAGCAATCTTGCTCCTGGGCATGTATCCAGAGAAGACTATTAATATAATTCAAAAAAGATATATATGCATCCCTATGTTCACCACAGCACTATTTACAAAAGCCAAGAAGCCTGGAAGTAACGTAAATTTCCATCAACAGAGGAATGGATAAGGAAGATGTGGTACATATATACAATGGAATATTATTTAGCCATAAAAAAGAATGAAGTAATGACATTTGCAGCAGCATGGATGGACCTAGAGATTATCATACGAAGTGAAGCAAATCTAAGAGAAAGCTAAATAAAAGTAAGAGAAAGACACATGGAATCTCAAATATGACAGAAAGGAACCTATCTACAAAACAGAAACAGAGTCACAGGCAGAGAACAGATTTGTTGCTACCAAGGGGAGGGGTTGGGGGAGGGATGGGTTAACAACTGGGATTAGCAGATGCAAGCTTTTACATATAGCATGAATAAACAGTAAGACCCTACCATATAGCACAGGGAACTACAGTGTCCTGTGGAACTTTCCATAATGGCAAAGCATACGAAACAGAATATATATATCTGAGTCACTTTGCTGTACAGCAGAAATTAACACAACATTGTGAATCAACTATACTTTAATAATATGAATTTAAAAAATAAGAGTGAACTCTTCTCTTTGTTTATTGCTAGCAGTAGCCACATAACATCTATGGTAATACTGAAGGAACCTAAGGAAAATCTCTCAAAGAAGGGATGGTTATGACCACTCTGACAGAAACAGAGAAATTCCAATGTAGACCTCAGCTGGGGGTCAGTTCCTCAGCCGGAATAGAGACCGCCCCCTTCCTGTCTCCTGGGCCATGCTATCAGAGATCCAGGGATCCCTGGGTGATGTTCTAATCAGGAACAGGGTGGTGAGTCAAGGTTGTTCCTAAGATAAACCAAAGCATGGTGACCCTGAAGAGGGCTGTCTTCTGGGAGAGTCCTACCAGTACCATAAACTAACCTCTGAGGGGAAGAATGATTCTCTCAAGTACTTTTCGCTTCAGGACTGACTTGTCTGGTCCATGTCCAGGTAATGAATTATTTATGTTTCTGTCATGTTATAAACTGCAATAGACTCAGAAATATGTTTTCAAATGAGGTCCTTTACACTTGTTCAAGTTTCACTGTGTGTGCGGTGTCTGAACTGAGTGCAGCATCTTCAATACGTTGAGGAACCATGTGACAGGTTTGGACTAAGCCACCCTGAAAGCTCCTTTTCTAGCCATAAAGAAAAGCAGCAGATTTCTCTACTTGGCTTATTATATTAGGTACAGAAATGTCACCTGAAAACCATCATGTAGCATTTTCTTTTAGTTGGTAAACTTTTCTTCTTTTGGTCAGTAGCCATGTGGCTGTAGTAGATATGATATCTCTAACAATAACTCCCTGAATTATTTCACTTTGCAACTAATTTTAAACACATTAAAGTAACTAAGGAAGAAAGGTGAGTCTTATTTCCCCTGCATACTCAGTTTTCCACAAAAAACTGAAACTCAAATGAAATTGACTTTGTTCAGAAAACAAATTGCGACAGAAGCAGTCCAAAACTTTCATTCTGGCTTCACACCGAAATGAGTGCCGCACATAATTTTCCTGTTGAACTAATACAGAAACAAAAAATTACTAATCTAGAAATGAAGGCTTGATATCAGTCATTTATCTTATGGAAAATTATGTGTGGTCATGTATCATAATTAAACAACATTAACACTGAAAAAACTAAAACATCCCACAAATGGTAAATAATAAAGCATTCTCTAACATAAGGATTGTTATATAAATCTTACATTTGACCATTAACCACTTGAGTTGTGCTTATCATTCAAGATATTGTCTTTTCTCTTTGATGCTTTCTTTCTGATATCTCAACCATATTCTCCATAAATATTTTCACTCTTGGTGAAACAGACTATTTGAAGGCAACAGTTACCAGATATAAGGAATTAGAAGGAAAATCTTTGAAGCCAAATGTATTGAATGTTTTCCTGTAACTCATAACCTGTGAGAAACTATTTATTACTGAGCAACACCAACTCTGTATGTAAAATATCAAAATAGCCACCAAGATTTTAGTGAGATGGTGACTTTAAATTACAGAGAATATATCTGTTTTTCTTGCTCATTCTCATTTATTCCTACAGGTAAAGTCCCATTAATAAAATAAGAATGTATGTAAATAAAGCATTCATTTAATGCCACGGTCTTGCAATGACCATTATTCTAAAGCAAAAATGTCCAAGAGACTCCTAAGAGAGAAGATTCTTTTAAAAAACAATTATCACTCAGTGGACTCCTCGGTTATAGGTTTATTGTATGGCTGTCCTGGCTCCCTCTCACTGTTCTGTGAGGAAACGTAATTACCAAATAGCTTATAACATGCATAATTTATCTTATAATTGTAATAGATGCTCATTCTCTCTATAAATACCTAATGAAGAAGCAAGTTACTGACCACTGCCCAGAAAACTCAACACAGGCCACCCAGTCTAATTTGAGATGATCTTTTCCCTCTTCCAGCCCCCGTTCTGGCTGTCCAATTACATGGCATTTTATGAAACACAGGAATGGTGCTGTTTTTGTTCTATTTGAAAATAAAGCTAGACATACGAAATGCAGAAGAATGCAAATGATTGTGTGAAGGGAAATTCTGGATGACTAAGACACTTCTATCCTATATAGTGGCTCAGTGGGAAAGAAGCCACCTGCCAAAGCAAGAGATGCAGTTTCGATCCCTGCATCAGGAAGATCCTCTGGAGTAGGAGATGACAGCCCACTCCAGAGTTCTTGCCTGGAAAATTCCCCTCTTACTCTGTTGGTGGGAATGCAAACTAGTACAGTCACTATGGAGAACGGTGTGTAGATTCCTTAAAAAACTGGAAATAGAACTGCCTTATGACCCAGCAATTCCACTGCTGGGCATACACACTGAGGAAACCAGAATAGAAAGAGACACATGTACCCCAGTGTTCATCGCAGCACTGTTTATAATAGCCAGGACATGGAAGCAACCTAGATGTCCATCAGCAGATGAATGGATAAGAAAGCTGTGGTACATATACACAATGGAGTATTACTCAGCCATTAAAAAGAATACATTTGAATCAGTTCTAATGAGGTGGATGAAACTGGAGTCGATTATACAGAGTGAAGTAAGCCAGAAAGAAAAACACCAATACAGTATACTGACACATATATACGGAATTTAGAAAGATGGTAATGATAACCCTGTATGAGAGACAGCAAAAGAGACACAGATGTATAGAACAGTCTTTTGGACTCTGTGGGAGAGGACAAGGGTGGGATGATTTGGGAGAATGGCATTGAAACATGTATATTATCATATGTGAAACAGATCGCCAGTCCAGGTTCGAGGCATGATACACGGTGCTCGGGGCTGGTGCCCCGGGATGACCCAGAGGGATGATATGGGGAGGTAGGTGGGAGGGGGGTTCAGGATGGGAAACACATGTACACCCGTGGCGGATTCATGTCAATGTATGGCAAAACCAATACAATACTGTAAAATAATTAGCCTCAAATTAAAATAAATAAATTTATGTTAAAAAAAGAGAAAATTCCATGAACAGAGGAGCCGGGTGGGCTACAGTCCATAGAGTCACAAAAGAGTCAGACACGACTTGGCAACTAAACAACTAAAAGACACCTCTATCTTCTGCACTTTCAGTTCAAAGCCCATTGCTTTGAACTGAAATTCAAATGATTTCAGCTTGAATTGATTCAGAAAGATTGCTTGAACAGAGGGGTTAACAACTTGCCTCAGCTCCAATCTGCGGCCCTTTCCACATGAGTTCTCTTTACCTCTGAGTCTGGTAACCAGCAGTTTGAGGGGATTTCAGGAGTTTCCTATGTCTGATCTGTGATATCACATGGTCTTGGTTTTCCAAAACATTGCCTCTGCCTTTTAAATATTCCCTTTATTCAACCCTTTCACACTGTTCTATTTTGAATGTGCCACCCATTTTCTGTTGGATCCTGTCCATTACAATTAATTTAGTTCTACCTATTTATTTCCTCAGGGAAAATTCCGCTGATGGCATATAAATTAAGCATTTATTTAGAGTTGGACACGTCATCATCCATCAGTGCTGTTATGACACAAAAACATAGTAAATATTTGAATCATTTCTGTATCAGTGGAATGATTTCACTAGAAATGTGTAAAAATAACTACCACCCAAACAAGTTTAGAAGGATGTCTGACAGTCACTGATTTGGTAAGTCTACTCTAAGTGAGACAAATATTTTACAGAATTTCTATAAAATCACTGAACTGATTTTATGGAAAGCACAAAATCAAATTAGATATTCTAGTTCAGAATGTTTTCAAGAACACAGCTTGTTCTCACAGTTAAGTATGAAAAGTGATCTTTACCTTCTCGCCAGTTTCTCCTTTGCTGCCTTCAAAACCTTGTTCTCCCTGTAGAAGAGGAATATGATGTGTATAATAATAAGTACACTTCTTTTAACACATGTAATTATTACAATAAAAGTAATAGTTTCTAAATTTGAAAAATCAGTAACTGTATATATTAAAATGTTTCTAAAATATAAGCTGAAAACCAATATTAAAGTTACACAAAATTTTAATTACTGACTGAAGGAATAATCTTCCAGGGTACAAGCTCTAGTTTCACTACTTCCAGTGCAATTTGATACCCATAAGCCTGAATTTCTCTATCCATAAGACCTTTCTCATAGGTTTTTTCACAATTGAATGCATCAAATAGTGTGCCTGGCAAAGACTGTCAGTCACTATTGCTATTACTACTCTCTCACTGTTTATGCCACTAGACCCAGTAGGAACGTCCTTCTCAAGCTGACTTCCATGAAGGCCATTCCAGGGAGAGGTGTGTGATGAATGAGCTGAGAGTTCTGGCTCCAGCTCTGAAGCCAGCACCAGGCTCTTTCCTGCCCAGATGGCCTGCCTCTCCAGCACAGAACAGGGTGGGCTCTCACTCACCATATTGACTCTGAGAGGTAGAAACTCCCTGTTCTTCCACTAAACCTCTCTGATCTGACAAGCTTATTTTCCCACTTAACTCTGTACAGATATTTAGAGCACCGATGTTTCATTCATACAATCAATAACTATTCATTGAATGCCAAACGTATGTCAGGCACTCATGACAATATAGCCAGCAAGGAAATGTTGGGGAGGGTCATACACACCCCTCCACCTACAAGAAGTGCTCAGTAAACATTTCCTGAGTGCACCAAGACAAGGCAATGAAGGGTTTTTTATCTCCAGTTTTTTTCTGCAATTCTTCAAACAAAGTGACACAATATAATTTACATTCATACATTAGAAAAGAAATGCAGGTTTTTAATATGTGTATATATAGTCTATGTATATTATATATAAAATCATATGTATGTGTGTGTATGGACACATATATACATCATTAAATAATTACTTCTGCTTCATCTGGTGTCCCATACGGTAAAGAATCTGCCTGCAATGCAGGAGACCCAGGTTCGATCCCTAGGTAGGGAATGTCCCCTGGAGAAGGAATAGTTACCTACTCCAGTATTCCTGCCTGGAGAATTCCATGGACAAAGGAGCTTGGTGGGCTACAGTCGACGGGATTGCAAAGTGTCAGACATGACTTAGCCATTAACACTTTGACTTTCTGCTTCATCTATACTCAAAAAGGTACCAGGAAAGAAAGCAAGTTAGATTTGGGTACATTTGCCACTGAATGTGTGGTCTTTTTCCTGCCATTTTTCCTAAAATATAGACTTTAACTTGATCTGTTGATTCAAGCTGACACGAAGCTGCTAAATGGCCCAGTACCCCAGCCACAATGCCAGCATGAGGCAGCCACCACAAACAACTGCTGGAAAGTCCAAAACTGTTTCCCAGCAGATAAATCTACACATGCTTTGGCTGGCAGCTCAACTTACAGATGCGGCGCATGCTGTATTACTAGGTTTTGTCTAGAACTGCTGGGAACAAATGCAGAGGCTTGCTGTTTCTTCTCTGCCAGATCAATCTTGGTATTTTCATCAAGCAAGTAAAGGAAGATTTCTTCAAAAGCTATCACTATAGATCACTGCCTATCTTTTATGGTAATTTTTTAGCTACAGAGCAAAACCTAGATGCTATAGTCACTTCTGACTTCTGGTTGCTGAAGTCTGTGAAACATCTCCAGAGCAAAGAGATGACATGACTGGTGGACATTTAATATCGCATCAATGATGCTCTCCCCTGTGGTGGGTTATCTGGGTGGTATCATGACAGCTGGCTCCACCCAAAGTGGCCCCTCATCTCTTCAGAAAACTGGAATAAGCCAGTCTCCGTGTTTCCAAAAATGCTGGTCACATCCAATCATATTTCTCCCCAGAAGAAACCAGCCTTTGGACAGTAAAGGATGAAATGAAGTTCACCTTGGTGAAAAGAAAGATTCTAGGCCCAAAGAATCTGGCCAGTACAAAAGTCCTTATTATTTACAAATTTATCATTCTGAAACATTTTTTGAGATCAGCTGCAACATCTTTGCAATATTTAATATTGTATGCCATTGTAACTATTACATTTAGCTCAATCTGGGAAATAACAAAAAGGGAAAAAAAGTAACCACAAATAGTCAAAAGCAGTCAATCCTGTTCTAGACTTCATTTAGCTTCCCTGGGGGCTCAGCAGTTAAGAATCCACCTGCCAATGCAGGAGACCTGGGTTTGACCCCTGGGTCAGGAAGATCCCCTGGAGAAGAAAATGGCAACACACTCCAGTATTCTTGCCTGGGAAATCCCACGAACAAAGGAGCTTGGCAGGCTACAGTCCATGGGGTCACCAAAGAGTCAGACATGACTGAGTGACTAAATACCACCAAAATTTAGACTCTTGGTGAAAACATTCCCAGAGCAGCTGTCACACTCCCAGGCCTCAGAAAGCACCACTACCCATTCTCCAGAGAAGCGTGTGGCCAAGCCCTTCTCAAAAAGCTCTCCCCTAGAGTAGCTCCTCTGAGAAGGGATCGCTACCATGGGTTCTCTTTGGGAAGAAAGATCAAGTAGTGGTTGAGTCAGGGGACTAATTCAGTCTCACCAAATTTCCTGTATATTCACTATATTATATGCAACTTCAACTTTTGAGATGTTAAAAGTTCTTAACTAACATGAAACATTAAAAAAAACTGTTTACCTTTTGACCAGGTAAGCCTGGAGTGCCACATAAACCATTTTCACCCTAAAAGAAACACACAGAATACATTTCATTAGTCACAAAACACAAACGAATGAAGAATTTCTGCATTTCTAACCATCTGTTCTAGAGTTGTGGGGCAAGGCAGCCTGATGCTGAATGTTAAGTGAGTACAAGGGCTTTGCATCCACCCCTCAGCTGCCAACTCCAGGACTAGCACTTTCATTTAGAAAATAAGAACGCGGAGGCTCTGACAGGTTTCACCTAACTAGGAGCATCACCTAAGATTTGAAGTAGGTCTCTCTGTTTAGACAGCCCATGCATTCCATATGCTACTTAGTGTGCTTCATTTTATTTTCCCTTTCGAATCTCTGGGCATAATGTTCTAGTTTGACACAGGTTCTCTACAGGCTAAGCACTGTTCTGACAACAAACTGTTATGACCATCTTCTTACAGGTGATTATACAATCAGGAGATAGAACTGGAATTAGAGTTCACATAATTCACTTCTGTACATCTAACTGCCCCTCATCATTGTCTCATGGAAAAGATTTTGTTCTGGTGACCTCTTATCTAAAAACTTATGTCTGTGTATCTATGTGTGTGCCTGTGTGTTTGTATATATATATGTTTGTGTGTATATATATAGCACCACCAGCTCAATGGACATGAATTTGAGCAAACTCAGGGGGATAGCAGAGAACAGAGGAGCCTGGAATGCTACAGTCCATGGGGTCACAAAGAGTTGGATAGAACTTAGTGACTTAATAACAACAGCAACAACTATATATATTCACACACACATATATACATATGTGTATAACCTCAGATATGCATGTGACACCACCCTTATGACAGAAAGTGAAGAAGACATAAAGAGCCTCTTGATGAAAGTGAAAGAGGAGAGTGAAAAAGTTGGCTTAGAGCACAACATTCAGAAAACTAAGATCATGGCATCCGATCCCATCACTTCATGGCAAATAGATGGGGAAACAGTGGAAACAGTGGCTGACTTAATTTTTCTGGGCTCCAAAATCACTGCAGATGGTGATTGCAGCCATGAAATTAAAAGATGCTTACTCCTTGGAAGGAAAGTTATGACCAACCTAGACAGCATATTAAAAAGCAGAGATATTATTTTGCTAACAAAGGTTTGTCTAGTCAAGGCTATGGTTTTTCCAGTAGTCATGTATGGATGTGAGAGTTGGACTATAAAGAAAGCTGAGCATAGAAGAATTGATGCTTTTGAACTGTGGTGTTAGAGAAGATTCTTGAGAGTCCCTTGGACTGCAAGGAGATCCACCCAGTCCATCCTAAAGAAGATCAGTCCTGGGTGTTCATTGGAAGGACTGATGCTAAAGCTGAAACTCCAATACTTGGCCACCTGATGCGGAGAGCTTACTCATTTGAAAAGACCCTCATGCTGGGAAAGATTGAAGGTGGGAGGAGAAGGGGACGACAGAGGATGAGATGGTTGGATGGCATCACTGACTCAATGGACATGGGTTTGGGTGGACTCCGGAAGTTGGTGATTGACAGGGAGGCCTGGCGTGCTGCGGCTCATGGGGTCGCAAACAGTCAGACACGACTGAGCAACTGAACTGAACTGAACGTTCAGTATACATACACATACGTATACATATATACACATACACACACACACATAAAGAGCATGAACTTTCTTGCTCGTTCCTGTCGATTGTCTTTAGATCAGTTTTAAAGACATGCCTGATGCTCTTTTACTTGAAACAATTACTTGGGAGAATTTTCAGTTCTTCCCAGTCCATCTGGTTCCTGTGCTGGGTCTGAAGGTTTTCAGCAGAGGCCTATCAGTTTCCATTACTAAAATTCACGGGCCATCTCTTTGACAAGCCCTGCTTTGCAAACATCACACGAGCTAGAATGAGATACCCTGGGAGGATGTGCACATTCCCAGTGGAGCCTCGGGAATTCAGCTGCTCCAAGGAAGTGATCTGGGCTCTCGTGTTTCCAGGTTTAGAAAGCTCAAAACAAACGAGCAAGTCTATTGACCACTTTATTACCAGCAAACATTTTTAAGACAATAGTTTTTTAAAGTATTACCCAGAATGAAGTTAGATATCACTTCTTAGAATTTTTAAAATAGAATTCAAATATATGAAGAAAAAAATAACGTCTTCAATTTTTAAAGTAGCAATAATATATTCTATTTAAGCCTAAAAAGATCTTTCTCATTTCATCCATTAGTACATTTCTGGAAAGGTTCCATCATTTTTAGCAGCAGCCTAGTGCTCTGTGTGTGTGCTCACGAATTCATGTCCAATACTTTGTGACCCCATGGATTGCAGCCTGCCAGGCTCCTCTGTCCACACGATTTTCCAGGCAAGAATACTGGAGTGGGTTGCCATTTCCTCCTCCAGGGGCTCTTCCTGACTCAGGGCCCAACCCCCCTCTCCTGCACTGGCAGGCAGATTCTTTCATCACTGAGGCACCTGGGATGCCCCATACTGCTATATACATGCACATAATTTTAAAGATGAAGGCTTTTCTTCAGTTAAATTAAATTATCTGTGTTGCACAGTAAAACTGCTATTATCACAGAATATACTGGAAAAGCAAAGGCAAAATTTTGTGGCTAAGTTTAAGAAGTGTTGAAGCCGCAATAAAATACAATGTACTTATCTATGTAATAAATTTATATTATTTAAAAAGGTATATAGTTTTAGACCTCAGGCATCCCACAATTACATTAGAAACTTCCCATTTTGTTTAATAAAGTGACAGTCAAAGCACATTCTGATTTGACCCCAGGGTGCATTTTATGGAAACAGCTTCTGTTACTCATCACAGAGCTATGCCCATTTGTCCATAAGGAACACAATTATTTTCATTGGTTGGTTCAATATAACGTTTTATATCATATTACAAGTTACACATGATAACAAGATATGGTATGTAATCCAGTAAAGCATGCTGACAGTGCACATTGCCAGAAATACTTTTTGGAAAAAAGAGAGTAGTACCAGTAGCTCCCTGCTTTCTTTGCTCACGGTTCATGCTTATATGCCGTGCGCTGTGAGAAATGTCACCTAAAGACCCACCTCTTGGGGTTATGTCAATTTAGGGTCACACCTGGATGACCTGGCAACTGGGTACCAAAAGTCCTTAAAGGGAAGAATGCTTCTCTTTTTGATGGACATTGGTCTTATGACTGTTATAATGAAAATGTTTTCCTATGGCCAGTGTTAATTGATCTCTGCTCTTTCCTGACCAAAAATTTGTTTTGTAAACATAATTCTAAACTCCATGATACCCCAACTGACAGCACTAATCACTCTCCAGGAAGTGAGTTGGCCTCACGTGACACAATAACATGTGAAAGATTTTGAGATATCAGGAAACTTCTGATGCTTAAAGTGTGCAAGTCTGGTATTCAGAAACATTTACTTTCTTCTCACAGATTTTCTCAAAGTTACCAGAGAGGTCTGACATAGAAACTTATAATCATTTAAAACCATTTGGCATTTTTCCAGTCCCTGAGGGACAAGTTAGCATATTGTTTTTGACTCTATCCCAAAATATTATTAAGTAGCATAACAACTGGCCTTCCCTGGTGGCCCAGCTGGTAAAGAATCCACCTGCAATGCAGGTGACCACATGTGATTCCTGGGTGGGGAAGATTTCCATGCAGGCGGGATAAGCTACCCGCTCCACTGTTCTGGGCCTTCCCTGACGGCTCAGAAAGTAAAGAATCCACCTGTAATGTGGGAGACCTTGGTTTGATCCTTGGGTTGGGAAGATCCGCTGGAGGACTGGATGGCACATAGCAACCCACTTCAGTATTCCTGCCTGGAGGGTCCCCACGGACAGAGGTGCCTGGAGGGCTATAGTTCATGGGGTTGCAAAGAGTCAGCCACGACTGACCGACTAAGCACAGCATAGCATGACAGCAGAAGGAAATAATAGTCTTAAAGCACAAAATTTTGTTTGAGAGATTAAGAGACCATCTTTCTCCTGTCAAGATTTTATCTAAAAGTTAATTTGTGTCAATAGAATGAACCTTCCTAACTCTGAATCACAGTTTCAAAACTCTTGTGCCCATGCAGCTTGGGATCTAATTGAATTCTATTCAATGAATGCCTGCTTGAAATTACTGGAGGAGCTGTCCGCTGTTTTTTCTAAACTCTTGCTGTCCCCCGGTGTTCCTAGTCTCAGCACAGGAAGAATTAAGAAACTTCTTTGGCTTCCCATCAATATTTTAGCCCATTATTGAAAGAAAATTACAATAAATGCTTCTTGTCTCTACTGTAATGTTCAAAGCTTATTTCTGTAGCATGTACTTTGTACTTCAGGTTTTTCCATCAAAGGGCCTGTGTTCCTTTCTTATTATGAATTCAAGGTTCAAATGGGCCACAGATGGATATGAGTAATAAAAAGCAGGGGAAAAAAAATCTAACATTGCTGCTGAGAGCATTGTCATTATGTTATTACTGCAACACATAGCGTGCCTTCAACTTCACAGTTCAGTTCAGTTCGGTCCCTCAGTTGTGTCCAACTCTTCATGACCCCATGGACCGCAGCACGCCAGGCCTCCCTGTCCATCACCAACTCCCAGAGCTTACTCAAACTCCTGTCCACTGAGTCAGTGGTGCCATCCAACCATTTCATCCTCTGTTGTCCCCTTCTCCTCCTGCCTTCAATCTTTCCCAGCATCAGGGTCTTTTCCAATGAGTCAGTTCTTTGCATCAGGTGGCCAAAGTATGGGACTTTCAGCTTCAGCATCAGTCCTTCCAGTGAATATTCAGGACTGATCTCCTTTAGGATGGACTGGTTGGATCTCCTTGCAGTCCAAGGGACTTTCAAGAGTCTTCTCCAACACCACAGTTCAAAAGCATCAATTCTGTGCTCAGTTTTCTTTATAGTCCAACTCTCACATCCAGACATGACTACTGGAAAAACGATAGCCTTGACTAGATGGACCTTTGTTGGCAAAGTAATGTCTCTGCTTTTTAATATGCTCTCTAGGTTGGTCATAACTTTCCTTCCAAAGAGCAAGCGTCTTTTAACTTCATGGCTGCAATCAGCATCTGCAGTGATTTTGGAGCCCAGAAAAATAAAGTCAGCCACTGTTTCTACTGTTTCCCCATCTATTTGCCATGAAGTGATGGGACTAGATGCCATGATCTTAGTTTTTTGAATGTTGCACGCTAAGCCAACTTTTTCACTCTCCTCTTTCACTTTCATCAAGAGGCTCTTTATTTCTTCTTCACTTTCTGTCATAAGGGTGGTGTCATCTAAATATCTGAGGTTATTGATATTTCTCCCGGCAATCTTGATTCCAGCTTGTGTTTCTTCCAGCCCAGCATTTCTGATGATGTACTCTGCATATAAGTTAATTAAGCAGGGTGACAATATACAGCCTTGATGTACTCCTTCTCCGATTTGGAACCAGTCTGTTGTTCCACGTCCAGCTCTAACTGTTGCTTCCTGACCTGCAGACAGGTTTCTCAAGAGGTAGGTCAGATGGTCTGGTATTCCCATCTCTTTCAGAATTTTCCACAGTTGATTGTGATCCACACAGTCAAGGCTTTGGCATAGTCAATAAAGCAGAAATAGATGTTTTTCTGGAACTCTCTTGCTTTTTTTATGATCCACTGGATGTTGGCAATTTGATCTCTGGTTCCTATGCCTTTTCTAAAACCAGCTTGAACATCTGGAAGTTCACGGTTCATGTATTGCTGAAGCCTGGCTTGGAGGATTTTGAGCATTACTTTGCTAGTGTGTGAGATGAGTGCAATTGTGTGGTAGTTTGAACATTCTTTGGCATTACCTTTTTTGTGACTGGAATGAAAACTGACCTTTTCCAGTCCTGTGGCCACTGCTGAGTTTTCCAAATTTGCTGTCATATTGAGTGCAGCACTTTCACAGCATCATCTTTTAGGATTTGAAATAGCTCAACTGGAATCCCATCACCTTTTCCCACTAATTAATTCATATTCATTAATAGAAAATTTACTTAAATTGAGTGTTGAGTGAAATAGCTCGAACATATATCTGAAGTGAAATGCCAGAATCCTAACATGAAAACCAATAAAGGAGGAAGCCAAAAGTAAATCTGATTTTGATTTTGTGTATCACTAACCTGACTTCTGGAGAAGGCAATGGCAACCCACTCCAGTACTCTTGCCTGGAAAATCCCATGGACGGAGGAGCCTGGTGGGTTGCAGTCCATGGGGTCACAAAGAGTCACACATGACTGAGCGACTTCACTTTCACTTTTCACTTTCATGTGCTGGAGAAGGAAATGGCAACCCACTCCAGTGTTCTTGCCTGGAGAATCCCAGGGACTGTGGAGCCTGGTGGGAGGCCGTCTATGGGGTCACACAGAGTCGGACCCAACTGAAGTGACTTAGCAGCAGCAGCAGCAGCAACCTGATCTCTGCATTTCCGACAACAGTCCTGCTGTACTTAGACCATAATCTTTCGTGATTGAATTTTTATATGGTTCTTACATTCCTGCCACTCAACTAAATATTTTAGGAAATAAAACATATACCTCCTATGTTTTTTTCAGATATTTCATCCAATCAGAGTCCTTTTATTTCAGGGAGGAGTATTTTTTCCTCCTATGTGTGAAGACTTCATTTCAAAAGCTAAATTGTTAAATTAAAAAAGCTATATACTGCATAGGATTGAAAACGTCAAACTTTTTTAACTCTTGTATTTGTTGGATCCTTTATGCAGCTAACACATGAAGATATATTCACATGAATGTTCAGAATAGGGCAAATTTAAAACATTCTTCATAAAAAAATGAATGAGATCCTATTATTACTTATTTTTGTGAATCTTTCAAAGAAGAGAAAGCCAGCCCACCAAAAGTAATACATGGTCAACACATGTCTTAATCACAGTAATATAAACATGGGGAGTTAGTAACAGGTGAATTCAACATCTACTGTTAGTAGAAACTTTTAACCTGAGTCTATGCATGTGCGTGTGCACAGTATATGCAGAGGAACACACTAGAAAACAAGCAGGGGGAGTATTCTTAAACACAGGGTCAGGGGTAAATTTATACATTTGTATCCACCAGTTTCACCAAAGAATATTAAGGTACTGACCCTATTGAAAGCTCTTTAAAGTCAGGCATGTTCACAGTTTACTTTGTATTGTGGACAACAAAACAACGCAGTTTGATGTGTGATACTGAAACAGTGTCTTCTGAGCCCCAAATTTCTGCCCACTGGTCTTATTTCACACAGGACAAATATCATATGGGTTTTACACACGACATCCCTTTCTGTCAGCATGAAGCTTATTTAGCAAGCCAATCATTTTTCAAATGAGTGTTTGGAGTCCTTCAATGTCACTGTAACTGTCCCCTGGGCACACACACTCTAAAATGTGGCACTGAGAACTCAGCACATTATTTATTCCACACATAATCTCAAGTGCACAGAGTAGAGATTAGGACTCACACACACACACACACACACACAATCTTGTTCTGGATACTACACAATATTTGCATTACTATGACTTGCTTTTTCAAGGCTAAATTGCTTGCATATACAGTAAATATGTAGTCAACTAAAACTGCTAAGTTCTCCTTTCAAAGAGGATATTTTTACAATCCTTTTTCAAATTACTGGAGTGCAAATTACACTGGAAAAAAGGAAAGAAAGAAAGTGAAAGTCACTCAGTCATATTCAACTGTTTGTGACCCCATCCACTGTAGCCCACCAGGCTTCTCTGTCCATGGGACTCTCCTGAAAAGAATACTGGAGTGGGTAGCCAGCCATTCCGTTCTCCAGGGGATCTTCCTGACCAAGGGATCCCAAGTCTCCTGCACTGCAGCCGGACTCTGTACCACATTATTCAAATATAAAACAAAAAATTTTGAAATAGTTTGGGGAAGTAAACATCTCTTTCCACTTATAGCCAAGTTAGGGATTTGAGTTTTGGCCAATGTTGCTGACCTCATTACAAAATCTGCGCTCCAGATTTATGTCATCAGAATGGCTTTCTTAAAGTGGATCTGTTAAGAATGAGTGTGTGGATGTTTCACTTTCTCGTGAGAGCAGCTGGAAGGCAGTCTTGACGTGATCTTGAAGCATCACAAAAGTACCAGGGAAACGGAAGACAAGCGGAGTGAATCATCCACTGAAATATCTGGAGAGGAGTAGCGGACATCTGAGTCACATATTCTAACACATGGAAGACAACTGAAGATATAACGAGGGGGACAGTGTCATCAGTAGGCTCCTGTTGGGGACAGTGAGACACCCATAACTGCAAACTACTTCCAGTCCGTAGTGCTCGTGTTGAGTAATTTATAGTTCTATTCCACATCAGTTAATTCAGCTGAAGACACTGAAGGCACCAGCTACTTATCCTTAGTCCTGAGGGAAATGGTTGTGAAAGTCTGGAGGAAGAACACATCTTTGCAATGTTGTAAGAAAGTCAGGAGATTTCCAAACCTAACACAGAGGACAAGACAGCAAGATCACCTGGAGATTTCTGCTTGAGAGAAAAGGGACAGCCTGCTTGCTCCTGGGGAGATGGGAAGCCAGTTCTGGGGCTGCACACTCTCCCCTCTGCTCCTGCTTCCCCAAACCCCACTTCTGCAGACAGTACCAGAGACTTTCACTGACGACTTTCAGCATCCAGGGGCCTTTCCAATCCTCCTCAGAATGATTTTCTAACAATCACCTTGTGTTTCTCTTCTTTATTGTCCTGGAGCTAAGTCCCCCTGAGTTCTGAACAACTCAACAAGCATTAGGCATAACCAAGCAGGTGCCACGTGCTGGCTGGGTGATGGGGTGATAGGCAGGAGGGGCACCCCTAGCCCTTGTTCTCTAGGAGCTCACATGGGGGACCAGGACACAGACTATGTGGGTAATGAAAATAAAGTGCTATGTGAGCAGACTCCAGGGCTCCTAATTCTGCCTTGCAGCCAAGAAGCCTTCGTGAAAAAGATGCAATTTTTCTTGTGTTTGAATTCAGTAATCTGTGAAAATGCAGTGATGGTGGGAGGAAAGAAACATACTGACTGTCTGTGGTTATCCTCAAGAACCTTCTTCTCTTACCCAGCAGGCTCAGGAAGGACCTTCCATGGGCTATAACGTCCCTGACCAAGCTGCTAAAATCTCGTTTAGAACCATCCATATTAAGAAAATCCTAATATCTGAGCTTGTAGACATCTATAGAAAATACCAAGTGCATCTCTAAACCCATTACTGCATATCTCAGAAATCTACACCAGGAATAAAATAATGAGGACAAAACTGCAGTTAGAAAAGATACATGCATCCCTATGTTCAAGCAGCACAATCCACAATAGCCAAGACATAGAGACAGGCTAAATGTCCACTGACAGATGAATGGATAAACAAGATGTGGTGCCCGTATAGAATGGAGTATTCTGGCATTTGTTGTTGTTTAGTCTCTAAGATTTATCTGACTCTTTTGCAACCCCTTGGACTGTAGCCCACCAGGCTTCTCTGTCCATGAGATTTCCCAGGCAAGAGTACTGGAGTGGGTTGCCATTTCCTTCTCCAGGGGATCTGTCTGACCCAGGAATCAAACCCACACCTCTTGTACTCTCAAAGAATTGGCAGGCAGATTCTTTACCACTGAGCCAGCAGGGAAGCCTCAGTTATAAAGTAAATTGAAATATGAAATAATGTCATTTGCAGCAACATAGATGAATCTAGAGATGATCATACTAAGTGAAGTAAGTCAGACAGAGGAAGACAAGTATCATACAATGTCACTTTTATGTGGAATCTAAAAGAATGACACATGAGAAGATATCTACAAAACAGAAACAGGCTCACAGACGTAGAGAACAGACTTGTGGGTGCAGGAGGGCAGGGGGGTGGGTGGGGTGGGAGGCTGGGACAGCAGATGCAAACTATTATATAGGAGGGCCACACAACCAGGTTCTGTTCAGCACAAGGAACTGAATTCAGTACCCTGTGATAAACCATAATGTGAAAGAATATGAAAGAGGAGGTATATGTGTGTATGTATATATATATGTATGTGTATATATATTATATGTATAACTGAATCAATTTGCAGCAATTAGCCCAACATTGCAAATCAACTATACTTCAATAAAATACATTCTAAAAAAGAATAAAACAATGTGTCACTCAACTACGCAGAGAAACAGAGACTGTGTAATCTTTTTTATGGCAATGTTTTAATATTTGTGTGCTAGATTCTCACAGTGCATTAAACCAAACAGGAACATTAGCAGACTAGTGTCTTAAAATCTGGCTAACTGTTTAGCAAATAAAAGTCGAGTGCATGGGTGCCAGAGAGACTGCATGTGTCCAGCCTGTCATCCATCTGTTGTGTTCTCTGCCAACTGCTCCACTTGGGGTGTGAGTGGAAGGCATTAGGAGGGAATAAGAAACCATTAAGAAATAAAATCAACTGCAGAGTGAGCAAGTTTCTTTTTCTCTTTCCTGTTCTTCTATTACCTCTGTCCTTCTCAGGTTTCTGTTTATTTTGGTGCTAGCTGTATCAATATACTGCCCACAGATAAGACAATTAAATGAGACTCACACTAGGTAAAGACAGTCACTTTTCACTGATAATTTAAGTATCATTCTTGTAACTTTAGTAAGTGAAGCCAACAAGTAGTCTGACAAAACTATTTTCTTTGTGGTCATTTTTTTTCCATAAATAGACATTGCTTATGATAAGAAGTTCAATCTTATGTCCAGATTTAACTATACCTTCATTTACTGCAGAATTCTCTGAAATACAAGAGTATACATGTGATTCTCTGTTAAGAAGTATTTTCTCTAACATAGAGCCCGTACCAGTTTTATAAATCTTGACAATTCATAGAACGGAAATATCCCATTTTTAGAATAAAGCTGTGTTGCACTTTTTTTCTCCTTATTTAGTTTGCAATTCAGACAATAAGTTGTCACATATAAATAGATATTTTAACTTTTTTAACTTGAAAATTCTTAATTTCACTGGCAAGCTGGGTAAAACCAGATAATACAGGGAGAAGGCCAAATGACAAAAATTCTGCAGTTTTCTCAAAACACTCCTGTAAGTTTCAGAGTTTCTCAGACATTAATGCTACATCTGGACCAGGGCTGCTGCAGAGTTCATTATAATTCAGAACAGCTACCACCCTTGTCTACGCTTTCATAAATTGTAACAGCATCTGCCTTTATTTCCTGAAGCTGCAGTCTTCTCATAAAATGTCTTTTTAAGGGAAAATTGAGATGCAAAGATCAGAGTCATTTCGTTTTCCAACAGAAAAGAAATACAAAGACAGTTAGAGAACAATGGGTTTGCCCAGTTTAGTCTCATCCTGCTACAAATACTGGGGGCTTCAGAGTTTACGGTAAAAAGACCCGTCACACAAAACAGATCACAGTGAGGATAGTCAGTCTGGCTATTTTTAAGAAGTGCAACTTGGCAACTCTCACCACGTTATCATATACACTACTCTGGCGCCTTAGTGCATGTGACTTTTTACCTCTAGAAGTTTGATTTTTTAAAAAAAAATAGTCATGACAGTAAGTGAAACACTTGTATTTTTGATCAAATGAATATCTAAATATTTTTGGTCAAGTGAATAAAAAATATACATATTTAGATATCAAAAGCATATTTGGTGGAGAGCATAAAGGGAGAATTTTTTGGTTAGATGTTGAGATTAGGTTAATCTGGAGAGTGTTCCCATGACTGGCCTGCCTGGAGGTGGACGTGCAGGACGGACAAGATCTCCAGAGAGTCAGGTGTGGCAAATTGAAAGAATATTTCAAATATAATTTGAATTTGGAAACCAAACAAAATAAAACTTTATTGTTTTCATAGTAGTACTTATTTCAGAAGGTAAAGCTACACAAAATCCTTTCATTGGGTGAAAAACATGCTGATGATTTTCGAGAGGTGGACATAATTTTCTGAGGTTGGGAGAGTTATCTCTAAGGACAGGCAGATTATTGACATTTCTCAAAAGAAGTCATACAAATGGCCAACATGTACATGAAAAGGTGTTCAGAATCATTAACTTAAAGAAATGCAAACAAAACCACAAGGAAATATCATTTAACATCTGTTAGAATGACTTTCATAAAAAAAAAAAAAGACGAAAGATAACAACTGTTGCCAAAGATGCAGAGAAAAAGGAACACTTATGTACTATTGGTTCAAATGTATTTTAAATAAGCAAACTAAATTTCACTTTTTTCCTACTAAATCAAAATATTGAGCCTAAAATAAGGGTCTATAGACTTCACATTTAATTTCCAAATACATGGGGTTTCTAAAGTATACTTGATATTTATTTCTCATTTTGATGGTAATTTTTCATTTAAATGTTTTTTTCTCTGCAATCACCCTCTGTGTTTTGTCAGTCTTTTAACTTTATTGAGGCTTTCAGTGGCTAGGCCAAAGATGTCTCTTGGTAAATGTCACATTGCACTTTAAATTATGTGGGCTATTTTCAAATATCTTTTGATATTGAATTTCTATAATAACATAATTCCACGGTAATAAGAGAACAGACTCTATGTGATTTCAATACCTGTAGACCATGAAGTTTTTACACCTTGTTTTGTCCCCCTGAATATATTCCAGTGTCTCTTGGTGTATGGGAACTTAGAATTTGTATCTTACTGTTGTATGAAAATTGTATAAATCTTAATTATGCTGAATTGGTTCATAGTGCATTTCAGGTCTACTATATCTTCTTACTTTTCTGTCCACTCTATACATTTTTGAGAGTTTGATAATGTCCAATTAAAATCTTAATTTATCTACTTAAAAAGTAATTGCAATATACAGTTGAACTGTATGTAACTTTCTTCTGCATTTTCCAAGTCTTCTGTAAATGTGCTATCATACTTTCATAATTTAAAAAAGAAAAAAGAAAGAATAAAAAAAAGGAACCCATAGACTTCAAGACAAGGGACACTGCTCTCCCTGGAACAGGAAGGAGGAAAGTCCCCTGTGCAGTTCCCTCTCTAGGCTGCAGGCAAACAAATTTAAGATCTAATTTGGAATTGTCTGCAAAAAAAAAAAAAAAAAAATCTGAGCAGCTCAGGGGCACTTCAGAGAAGAAAACATGGTAAAGGTGCAAGAACTATGGATTCATGTGGGTAGAGATTCAGATTCTGATTCCACTATTTATTCAGTTCAGTTCAGTCACTCAGTCGTGTCTGACTCTTTGCGACCCCGTGGACTGCAGCACGCCAAGCCTCCCTGTCCATTACCAAGTCCCGGAGTTAGTGGTGAAAATTTGGGGAAATTTCTCCATCTATGAGACAATGACAATAAATCATACCTCATAGAGATATAGTGGGGAATTAATGAAATAATGTAAAGAAGTCTCTTGACACATAATAACATTATGTGTTATTAGTTAACACATAATAATAATTTAGTTAATGGCTACTATTATTATTATTGTAAAAGTTTGTACTCGTGAAATTTTCGGTTAGGTTGAAAATTCATTAGAGTCCTAATATTCCGTTTGTTTTAAGAAGTCAAAGTTATCTAGGATATGCAACTTTTATTTTAAATTTTCCACTCAATATATTTTGAATAAATAATATATATTCCCTCAAATGAGTTCTAGTTTATCTAGTCTTTTAAATAACAAATTAATCAAACTGCTTTCTTTTAAAATTATTTCTATTGTTTACCAAATATTTATATATCAGGTCCTGAGCTAGGACTCTCATGAATTATTTCAGCTCATCTGTAAGACAAAATTGGATATTGATACAATATAATTTTTATTTCATAAAAAGAGAACTTGGAAATAATAAGAGACGTGCCCTAAATTACACAGAGCAAGGCTTTGAGCTGGGATTCAAACCCAAGATGTATCTAACTCTGGGTATTTAATAACTGAATGGTAGAACAATGATGGCTATCACTTACTGCACACTTGCCCCATGAAAAGTAAAATTAACATTCTAAAAGTTTTCCCTCGAAAATAAACATTTTAAGACAAATTCCAAATAATTCAGAAGATTAAAAAATTGGTTTTAGCATAAATTAGGCTCTATATTTATTCAATTTTTTACTATCACATTATTAGGATGAAGATTATAATTTTTCATATTTTAAAAAACCATCCTTAAAAAGCATATCTGATACATGAAATGGGGAGTGAAGCAGTTTTTTATCTGCAATATTCAAGTAATGAAGGCAAGCATGCTCTGAGTGAGAAGTCTGGAGGTAACACAGAGGGCAGGCTTTGCTCCCAGTGTCCAAATCTCATTTTTCCTCTGCACATCATGAGGATGTGAGTTGTGAGTACATGTACGTGTGTGTGCATGCTGTATATATGTATGTACACACCTGTGTGATCTTATTAAACCACTCACTCTTCCTGGAAACTGGACCATCCAAAGTCCTCGTTTTGACTGACAGCGGTTTCTATCCAAGTAAGCTTACCAGAAGTCCTTAGTGACTAACATCTAAGAACATTTGCTACATAGAGTAGATTTTCTTATATGAACCCAGAACAGGAAGCTTACCAAATCTCTTATGCAAAATCCTAGCTAAGCTGAATAACTGTAAAGGGAACAGTTCTTTTCCTGACATGTGTTGGCAGTAAGGTCACATATATTACCAGGTTAGAAAATCTATTCAAATCTGTGCAAGGTGATACATATTATAATTACAAAAGACCATAATTAAATATTATAGTTCTTATCTTTAAAGTCCTCATGATTCCATAATCCATCAACTGATTTCACAATGTAGTGTTCACTATACTATTTTTCTCCTGGGCCCCAGAAGAAAAATGCCACCTCAAGAAACTAATACTTTGTTCAGGGCCTTGATTTAAAAATATTTACTGCTAGCAAACTTCAAAGTATAGGTTTATTTTAGGATAATGGGATTTACATGCAAATCACTGAATTTAATTCAATGTTTGACGGGGAGCCTGGTGGGCTGCCGTCTATGGGGTTGCACAGAGTTGGACACGACTGAAGCGATTTAGCAGCAGCAGCAGCAGCAGCAGCACATAAATGCACAGTGCAGTTATTATACAAATTCTACTTTGTGCTGCTGAGGGTAGGCTTCCCTCCATTAATATGACTAAGGTTTTTAGTTTAAATATTAACCCTTAAAAAACTTCACTTTGAGAATATTATACCTGAGATATATGTTCTTTGCATATATATATATATATATGCACTTTGCATATGTTCTCATTCCGAGTGAACCAATTCACCTTGTTTTATTTTGCCTTGTAACAGAACTCTTAAGCAGTTCTAAGACAAGAACCCCAGAGAATCACAAACGCAGAGAAGCAGAGTCCGAGATGAGCTTGGAGATGCTGTGTGGTTACTTCAGGTGATGCGTTAAGACTGTGGGAGCACACCTTTGAGGATACATGATACTTTAGGAAGGATTTTTCTTTGGAAACTTAGAATCAAGTTATTTTCATTATAAAACAATGGAAATATTTTACCCCAGACATAAGTACCCATCTTTACAACATAATTTAAATTTTAATTTCTGAAAGTTTAAAATAAAAAAATTGATATATCTTCATTGGAGTCAAATATTTAAAACTTATGAATCATGCCATCAGATAACACAGCAGCTTTACTGCTCTTTTCATTTTGCATATATTTATTAGAGATATTTTAGATAAATGTGGATTACAGAAGTGAGAAAAACACTCTTGAGGTGACATTTCTTCACTGATGAGTGTTATAGCCCTTTAACAGCTACACACACGACTGAGTGACTGAACTGAACTGAACTGAACAGCTAAATGAATGACACGTTAGAAGCAGACCTAGCCCCATCAGTGGCTGTGTGACCTTGAAGAAAAGGTATGGTCAACAACTTGATGATTCTACAGTCACCGTGAAGGTCCCAGAAGATGCGGGAAAACGGGACCCAAGAGCTGAGCGCAGCCCAATACCGTGTTTAGCACCACAGGAGGCTTCACAGGTTCTCTGCTTGTCTGTGAGGCTCTTTGAGAGCAACTCAAGTAAGTTTGAGCCAAGCAAACAGCTGTAGGAAACATGAAAATGGGTTTGCCAGGGCAACCGCACCAGGGCTAGGACTCCTCTACCATGCTAGCTTTTAAGTTTCCCAGAGACGGTGTCTTCACTCAGATCTTGTGAGACTCACTCCTGTCATCTTTCTGACCAAATGGGCCCCTGGGGCTGAATATTCCTGTTCCCAGAAATATCAGGTCCAAATGAATCATCTCCAACTGGAATGTTCTCTTGTATCTATTGAACTCTTACTATAGGTAGAGTGTAGGATGAATCATGACATGCAATGTTCTCTATAAATTAGAGCTTCTAAAAAAAGCAGCAGCATATTGAATTCTGAGTCGTGTTTGTCTCCGTAACACCACATTTTGCTCCAGTTCCTTCGCTCAGCCTAAAATGTCCTCTCTTTTCTAAGAAACCCTGTATTTTTCTGCAGAGTTTCTTGACTTGCGTTCTTAACTTCCTTGTCTGCTGCTTTCGTACTCTCATGGCCCTTGATGAAGATGGATTTGATCAACTTCTGCCAGGGTTGAGCCTCTGAAGCTCTTGTACTGAGCTCCGTCTGCTGAGAGCATCTTTTCAGGAGTTGAGAGCCTTCTTCACAGACAACCTTATACCTAGTTTTATAAGTTTTGGAGTATCTACAAATAGGATCCAAGAAATGTCATCTTGGTGCACAGAATTCAATTAACAGTATTCAATACCAATCTTAGTAAATTATGTTTTAGAGTATAACAGGCGAATTTTATCTGCTTTCCCATCATTCATCATGTAAACACATATAAATCTTACTTTACACCCCACAATAAAGAAGTCTAATCATCTATTTTATAGTCCAAGTTCTCCAGTGATTCTGTACTTGGCTTAAAAAAAAAAGTTCGCATATTCAAGTAATTTTTAAAACCCCAATGATCTGAAATCTTAACAATCTGATTGTTATTTTAGGAAGAGACTGGTGAAATGAATGTACAAAGCAAATGTGGATGGAGCAATCTCTTTAAAGAGTTAGGAAATTCTGTAGTGTTCTCTGGAGGATACTGCATTTTGAAGGAATTAGACCTTTAAACAGGTGTCTGAAGGAACTTTTACTTATTGAAGAGCCTTCATTTAATGACAGCAGCCCAAATACCTTGCAGCAAGGTATCACTGTTTGACAAAGTTTGTTAGGTTTTACAGAGTTTGACATTTACAAGAGTAAATAATTTGCATATTAGACTGGATAATTCCTAAGAAAAACAAAGCAGCAACAAAGACTCATTCAGACATCAGAAACATGCTTAAGAAGGACTCAGAAAGTATCTTCTGAACCTCCTAGCACTTCAGCTTCACTCTAGTGACAATGTTAGGTTAATAACCACAGGGTCACAACCATCTAGATAATGAGGCAGTAATTAGTGCAGCTAGAAGAGCTATGGAAATTTATGTTAAATTTATTTTACTGAAGAAGAGAATTTTCTTAGCATCAAACATGTGAACTCTAATAATTTAACAATTTAAGTGAAAAACAAGACAAGGTAATTGCAGTTTAATTTACAAATATAGCATTTTTTTCACGTATGCTGAATAAGCATGATAACTTCTTGTGAGTAGATTCATTATTTAGAATCATCTTTACAATATTAAGGAAGACAATGTAAAAACTATTTTACTCATGGATTAAAATAGATTTCTTGTGTTGTTATTTATTATATCTCATATGGTACTATATTTTTAAATGTTTAGTTTATGTCTGCAGTGAAATGCATATTAAAAGATGCTATATCATATGGTTGCTTATTTGAGGATTCTAAAAAAAAAAGATATAAATTAACTTATTTCCACAACAGAAATAGAGTCACAGATATAGAAAACAGATTTATGGTTTCCAAAGAGGAAAGGAGGGGAGGGATAAATAAGAAGTTGGGGATTAACATACACATACTACTAGACATAAAACAGATAAACAAGGGCCCACACACAGCACAGGGAACTATATTAAATATCTTGTAATAATCTGTAGGAGAAAAGAAGCTGGGAAAGTGTAGATTTATTTTATTTATATATACCTATATAAATAGATATATCTATATACATATAGATATATATCGGTGTAACAGAATCATTTTGCTACACACCTGAAACTAACATAACCTTGTAAATCAAACAAAAAGAAAGACAGTGAAGTCCTTTAGTCATGTCTGACCCCATGAACTGCAGCACGCCAGGCTTCACTGTACATCACCAACCCCCGGAGCCTACTCAAATTCATGTCCATTAAGTTGGTGATGCCATATGACCATGCCATTCTGTGTCACCACATTCTCCTTCTTCAGTCCTTCCCAGCACCAGGGTCTTTTCCAATAAGTCAGTTCTTCGCATCAGGTGGCCAAAGTATTGGAGCTTCAGCTTCAACATCAGTCCTTCCGATTAATATTCAGGACTGATTTCCTTTAAGATTGACTGGCTGGATATCCTTGCTGTCCAAGGGACTCTCAAGAGTCTTCTCCAACACCACAGTTCAAAAGCATCGATTCTTCAGTGTTCAGCTTTCTTTATAGTCCAACTCTCACATCCAGACATGACTACTGGAAAAATCATAGCTTTGACTAGACGGACCTTTGTTGGCAAAGTGTCTCTGCTTTTTAATATGCTGTCTAGGTTGGTCATAGCTTTTCTTCCAAGCAGCAAGTGTCTTTTAACTTCATGGCTGCAGTCACCATCAGCAGTGATTTTGGAGCCCAAGAAAATAAAGTCTCTCACTGTTTCCATGGTTACTCCATCTATTTGCCATGAAGTGATGGGACCAGATGCGATGATCTTAGTTTTCTGAATGTTGAGTTTTAAGCCAACTTTTCACTCTCCTCTTTCACTTTCATCAAGAGGCTTTTTAGTCCTTTGCTTTCTGCCATAGGGTGATGTCATCTGCATATCTGAGGTTATTGATATTTCTCCCAGCAATCTTGATTCCAGCTTGTGCTTCATCCAGCTTAGCATTTTGTATGATGTACTCTGCATGTAAGTTAAATAAGCAGGGAGACAATATACAGCCTTGACGTATTCTGTTCCCAATTTGGAACCAGTCTGTTGTTCCATGTCCAGTTCAAACTGTTGCTTCTTGACCTGCATACAGATTTCTCAGGAGGCAGGTCAGATGGTCTGGTATTCCCATCTCTTTCAGAACTTTCCACAGTTTATTGTGAACCACACAGTCAAAGGCTTTGGGATAGTCAATAAAACAGAAGTAGATGTTTTTTTCTGGAACTCTCTTGCTTTTTTGATGATCCATCAGATGTTGGCAATTTGATCTCTGGTTCCTATGCCTTTTTTAAATCCAGCTTGAACATCTGGAAGTTCACGGTTCAAGTATTGTTGAAGCCTGACTTGGAGGATTTTGAGCATTACTTTGCTAGTGTTAGATGAGTGCAATTTTGTGGTAGTTTGAACATTCTTTGGCACTGCCTTTCTTTGGGACTGGAATGAAAACTGACCTTTTCCAGTCCTGTGGCCACTGCTGAGTTTTCCAAATTTGCTGGCCTATTGAGTGCAGCACTTTCACAGCATCATGTTTTAGGATTTGAAATAGCTCAACTGGAATTCCATCACCTCCACTAGCTTTGTTTGTAGTGATGCTTCCTAAGGCCCACTTGACTTCGTCTTCCAGGATGTCTGGCTCTAGGTGAGTGATCCTAACATCATAGTTATCTGGGTCGTGAAGATCTTTTTTGTACAGTTCTTCCGTGTGTTCTTGCCACCTCTTCTTAATATCTTCTGCTTCTTTTAGGTCCATACCATTTCTGTCCTTTATTGGGCCCATCTTTGCCTGAAGTGTTCCCTTGGTATCTGTAACATTTTTGAAGAGATCTTTCCCATTATACTGTTTTCCTCTATTTCTTTGCATTGATCATTGAAGAAGACTTTCTTATTGCTCCTTGTTATTCTTTGGAACTCTGCATTCAAATGGGTATATCTTTCCTTTTCTCCTTTGCCTTTAGCTTCTCTTCTCTCAGCTCTTTGTAAGGCCTCCTCAAGGCAGCCATCTTGCCTTTTTGCATTTCTTTTTCTTGGGGATGGTCTTGATCCCTGCCTCTTGTACAATGTCACGAACCTCTGTCCATAGTTCATCAGGCACTCTGTCTATCAGATCTAGTCCCTTGGATCTATTTCTCACTTCCAATGTGTAATCATAAGGGATTTGATTTAGGTCATATCTGAATTGTCTAGAGGTTTTCCCCACTTTCTTCCTCTCACCTTCTCCCCCCCTTCCCTCCTTACTTCTCCTTCTCCTTCCTCATGAACCCAGCAGGGCCAGAGAGACTGGCAGGTGGTTGTGACGAGGCATAACTGGAGGCCACGGCTTGGGGATGGCTGCGGGCTCAGAGTTGTCGATGCCAAACCAGGACCAGGGAACCTGGGAAACACACTTGCGTTCACAGTTGGCCTGTGGGTTTTACATCTCATCAGAGAGCTCTCCCCATGCACATCATGGAGTAGAAGGACATGTGCTCTTCTCCTGCAAGAACTCCAAAATTACACCTTGCTGCTAAACAACCATCTACAGGAGAATGTTGGATCCCACCAAAAAAATATACCCCACATCTAGGGGCAAAGGAAAAGCCACAGCAAGATGGTACGAGGGGCAAAATTTCATTTAGAATCAAACCCCATACCTTCCAGAGATGCTCAGGGGGCTCAACAGAACCTTGTGTGCACTGGGAGACTCCACAGACACTGAGCCAGACCTGCCTTTGAGTGTCTGAGTGTCTCCTGTGGAGGTCTGGGTCAGCAATGGCCTGCTGCAGGGACAGGGGCTCTGGGTGCAGCTAATCCGGATATGGCATAAGCCCTCTTGGAGGAGGTCGCCATTAAACCCGCCAGAACTTACACAGGACTGGGAAACAGAGACTTGGAGGGCACAAACAGAACCGTGTGCATACCAGGACCCAGGAGAAAGGAGCAGTGACTCCACTTGAGGCTGACTCAGACTTGCCCAGGAGTGTTCAGGAGTCCCCGGAGGAGGTGTGGGTCAGTGGTGGCCTGCTGCAGGGCCGGGGGAACTGCATACAGCAGTGCCTGCGTGGGACCTTTGGAAGGAGGTGCCATTATCTTCAGTACCTCCACCACTGGTCAAACAACAGGGAGGGGACACAGCCCCGCCCATCAACAGGAAATTGGATTAAAGATTTACGGAGCATGGCCCCGCCCACCAGAACAAGACTCAGTTTCTCTCTCAGTCAGTCTCTCCCATCAGGAAGCTTCCATCAGCCTCTTATCCTCATCCATCCGAGGGCAGACAGAATGAAAACCACAATCACAGAAAAGATACTATACCAAACATAAAATAGTGAAATTAAGAAGCCTTGGGTCTCTTAGAATAATGGCCAGTGTTCTGGAGCAACTGTTTTTTTCCAAAGGACCAGACAGCAAACGTTTTAGAATCTCTGCTACAATCACCAAATGCCGTTGTGTACCACAAAAGCAGCCTTAGCCTCTATGAAGACACATGAGCATGACTATGTTCCAGTAGAACCTGATTTACAAAATCGCACAGCAGGCATTTTTGGCAGCCCTCCGGCAGGGCCACAGTTTGCTGACTCACTTCCACCTCCTCCCAAATACCAGACTTTTCTGGGCACTTTCCCTTCCTATATGATACAGCTGAGTAAAACAGCCACAAAGTTTAATCAAGTAGCAGATCAGCATAGCTTTTCCCCAGGAATTCCAGGAGGACCCAATTCACCTTTAAGACCAACTGCACACTGAAATATAGGAATAGTCATTTGGAGTTTTTCAAATGTGTACTAACTGCTCAGGTTGTCATAGATGAGTTGCTTTTGCATGCACCAGAGAGTATACCTTAAGTTCTTTCCTCATATTATTCACAAATTATTAAATTACACTGCTGACAATAATCAATAGAAAGTTAGCAATAATTATCAAAGTGCTAATCAAAATGCAAACATTCTCCACACAGACATAAACAATTTAGCTTTGTTATTTCTTTTACATTTATCAAAGATAGGGAATGATTCTTTCTCTGTTCCTTCAACTAGTACCTGGTGCTTTCAAATTAAGTAAATTATGAAATTTCAGACTCCAAGATATCTATATTTTTATATTTAGTTTGCCTGACCTTCCATTGCATACTCCAGGAAAATCCCCAAAGCTGGGTTACTCCATTTGTCTGCTTCCTGCCCTTCCACCTGCCTGGAAAAATTTGGTCAGTGAAGCTGATGAGCTACCTTTAATTGCTTTGATGGCTCTTTCACAAATTCAGTATAATAAACTTATCCTTGAGACAGTGGAAACTAATGTAGACTCTTTGAATTTCTCTATCATTAATGCTTAGTAAAGATTAATAAATACCTCAGAATTTTATGAGTATATAATACCATTATTACACTGATATTACATGTTTATTTAAGGTACACAAATAAATGTCACCTTCAAGTTCCTACAGATTAGATGAGATTATATCAGATGCAGTTAAATTGCAAAAACAAAAAAGAAATTGTCAGTTAATCTAATACGTTCAATATTGGATTAGAAAGGACGAAAAAATATTCTTTACTTCCATAATGACATAGACAAAAAGTCAAAACCATAAATATTAAATCCTACTTCTTTGAGGTTATTACTAAGGGGAAAATATTCCTTTTTTAAATATTATGAACATATTTTGATTCAATTATTTATTATTGGTGTGGCGTGTCTTTGGAAGGGGCATATAAGTAATGCTGGATCAGAAATAAAGGGAAATTCACTAATAATCTCTGGGTTAACAGACTAGAGCACTCAGAGTGGAAACTTTCATAGACTGAGATTAGAGGGTAGGGGTAGTAGAAAAAAATCAATACTAAAGTTTTTCATTATAGAGTCAAGTAAGTTAACTTATTTCAGCTTAAATTATTTTGATTTTTTTCTGAAACTATACCAGCAAGGCAATTATTTCATAAAGCCTATACTTTGAGAGAAATGAACTTGATATGGAAGATAATAATACAAAAATAAATTGGAAAATTATTCCTCAAATAGACCTCAGATCATACTTCCCCTTAGGCTCAAGAACATTGAAATTGAGCTGCTCTTTTATAAAACTGAGGGAATTTCAACTCTGAAGTGGGTGAAGGTATTAACAAGGGTCTTAAAAAACTGAGAAAGTAAAGTGGTTGCTAAGTAATTAGGTTGCTAACTATACTTGCTAAGAAAAGGGAATTAAAAGATTTCACAAAATTACAATAATTGAGTCTAAATGAAAGAAAACCATTAATTATTATTTCATGTAATGTCATCCAGAGTTTAGTCTTGGAGAGAGGGCATGGTTAGAATGGTTTGATTAGGTGACCTGACACAGAGCGCTCACCACAGCTACGTGTCTTACGAGCAGTGGTTGAATTTCAAATCACCTTTCTCCATGAGAGCGGGTCATCAGCTTTATGAAGAGAAAAGCAGCCATTAATCAGACTAATGAAGCTTCACAGTGTGGAGGAGAAAACAGGCAGTACAGATACACGTTAAGTCAAGCCAAAATTGGGGGCAGTTTTCCAAATATTTCTGATTCTTCACTAACTAGTTGGCAATATCAAGCTAAGGCTATGTAAAAGTCTTTTCTAAAGCTTTTGCTTTTTAAAGGAAAAAGTGTAATAGAACATTAGTGAATAATATAACAGTTCTTTATGATTTAGCTTACCTCGATCTTTCTCTACACCTTGCCTGTCAAGGGCCCCTGGGCAACTGGGTACAGAATTCACAGGTTCTAGAAACATCTGGGTTGATGACTTAGACTTTCTTTGTGGTATACCGTTCATTCATTCATTCAACGTATTTTTAGTTCCTATTACGTGCTGTTCTATGTATGGTGCTTGCAGAACTCATATTCTCATGGGGAAATAAACAGAGGCATAATAATAACACGGCAAGTAACAATAAAAGTGCTATGAAAATAAAGAACATAGAGGCAGAATGAAAGGGTGCTTTTTACACAGCAATGTCAGAAAGACATTTCTATTTTAAAGTGATTTATGAGACAGAGCCTAAATGATGTGATGGAAAAAGCCAAGTGTAAATCTAGAAGAAAATTCCAGGTAAAGGTAGCCTGGTATATTGACCCTGGAACAGACATGAAAGGGGGGAGCGCAGGAGAGACAGTTAGTGGGGTAGGATGGGCTCGACTCATTGTGGGGAACGCTGTGGCCCATGGAAAGAGCTTCAGTACTACCTTGAGGGCAACAGGAAGCCACTGGTGGGTTTTGATCCATGTGAAACAGGATTTACTTACAGGACTATTCAGAACAGTCTAGCTCATAGCAAACTGGCATAAATAAAAGTAAAAATTGCTCTTTATGAAGCAGACACAGATTACAGTAAGGATTCTCAAAACTTAACACCTTTAGGAATATTGTAATGAGTAGTACATAAGTTGGAAACAGATTTGGAAATCGTGTTCTCAAAACCTGTTTCATTTTATCTCCTTGGGCCAAAAGTAAAGTTCACCAAAACACTAGTAACATATACCTTATAGTTAATGAAAAAAATTAAGTTACAGTTACCTCTGGATGGTTCCTAACCAGCATCATCTAAGCATAACAATGTAAGGAATTTCTTGAAAAACTAGAACACTATATTTAAGAAAAGTCTTGTCAAATAATATTGGGAACAAAATAAACACAGATTTGAATGAATGACTTAAATCATTGATCTTTGAAGAAATAACTATCATTAAATTATTAATATTTATTATAAGTAGCCATATAATAACAGCTCAAAATTTTTATAACCTAAAACATTTAATCAATTGAAAATTCTAAGCAACTCTTTCACAGAAATTCATTTGCTTTTGATCAAGCCACAAAGAAACTAAACTCAATGTAAAAGGATTATCTCCACCTCTCTTTCAACATGTAAGCAATTACACTGTAGATAGGAAAGCAGAGAAAACATACATATATTAAGTATCTACTCTGTGCCAGTTCCTAGTACTAAGTATTTCTTCCTCATAATAAGCTGCTGACTCAGCATTATAAAGCATCAGTTTCAAAGCAAGTCAGAGATAGACAGGATTGAATCCCAAATGATTCAGGCTCCAAAGTAGTACTCCTGCTAATACACTGCCCCAACAACCTCAGTATCCTTTCTTGTCTTAACAGACCAAAAGGAAAACTTTGAGAATACCATCTGGTTGCCTCAGTAACACTCTACTTCTGATCATTTCACAAAATTGACTATTCAATATGCCTAAGAGCAAAAATGACTTCTGATCTTCAAACTGTGCAGGCACTGATTTGAGCATCTACGCTAATAATGAAAATTATACACAAGACTCAAACACAGATGGAAAGCCATCTTTATTTACTGCACATTAAAGCCGCAGAATCAGAAAGTACAACAAGAACAGAAATTTACTCATAATCAAATCCTCAAAAGAAAACAATACACCTATGTATATTACAAGTGTGATAACATTCATGCTATGGTCATCTGAGTTCATATTTGCACAGCAAGGGTTATGCTGGCTTCATTAAAGGCTGGTGCACATACTGAAACAATAAAGTAAGTATATTGTTTACTTATTTGCCTTGTTCTCTAGATTATCAATATGTTTTATCCCATCTGTTTTTGCCTTGCCACAAAAATCTCTTGTCATTATGACTTTTGGGTAGTCTGGAAGTTAAAACAAATGTTAGTATTTTTTTAATGTATCATAAATAGAAAATTATTTAATACATTATAACTCATACAGTTTTGTATATTTTTTAGGCTTGACATTTAATAAACCTGCTAACAATTATCATCTGTATTTCTGTGATATCAGTTGTGACATGATCTCTTTCATTTTTTATTTTATTTGAGTCCTCTCTTTTTCATTTGTGAATCTAGCTAAGTATAGGCAGGTCAATTTTGTTTCTCTCTTCAGAAAACCAGCTCTTAGCTTCACTGATTTTCTCGATTATATTTTTATTCTCTATTTCATTTATTTCTGTTCTAATTTTTATTTGCTTCCTTCTACTAACTTCAACTTCATTCATTTTTCTTTTTCTAGCTTGTTAAGGTAGAAAGTCAGGTTATTTATTTAAGCCTTTTCTTGTTTCTTGAGGCAAGCACCTATCACCTCCCTTCCTGGAACTGCTTTTGTTGCATCCCACAAGTTTTGGTATGTTATATTTCCAGTTTTATTTGTCTCAAGGTACTTTTTAATTTCTCTTTTAATTTTTTTTCATTCATTGATTACTCAGTAGCATGCTGTTTAATCTCAACATCTATGAATTTTCCAGTTTTCTTTGTGTAATTAATTTCAAGTTTCATACCACTGTGGTCAGAAAAATATGCTTGATATAATTTCAATCCTTTTAATTCATTAAGACTTGTTTCATGGCCTAAAATACAATCTATTCTAGAAAATGTTCCATTTACACTTGAGAAGAATATGTTCTATTGCTTTAAGAGGGAATATTCTATACATATATCTTAAATTCATCTGGCTCATCTGTCATTTAAGGCTAATATTTCCTTATTGATTTTCTGTCTGCATGAGCTATCCATTGATGTAGTGGGGCATTAAAATTCTCTACTATTATTGTATTATTTATTACTTCTCCCTTTATATATGTTAATATTTTCTTAATATATTTAGCTTTATATATATTAGGTACATAAATATTTACAAATGTTACCTCCTCTTGTTGGGCTGATCACTTTATCATTACATAAAAGCCATCTTTGTCTCTTTTGACATTCTTTAAGGACTATTTTATCTGATTAGTACAGCTAACTCAGCTTTCTTTTGATTTCTATTTGTATGGAATACCTTTTTCCATCCCTTCACTTTCAGTTTATGTGTGTATTTACATCTAAAGTGAGTGAACTATAGGTAGTATTTAGATGGATCTTGTTTTCAAACCATATTATAAAGCTATAGTAATTAAAACAGTATGGTATTCACACAAAATAGACATATAGGTCAATGGAACAGAATGTTGCTATTGTTTAGTTGCTAAGTCACGTCTACCACTTTTGTGAACACATGGACTACAGCCTACCAGATTCCTCTGTCCATGGGATTTCCCAAACAAGAATATTGGAGTGCCTGCCATTTTGTTCTCTAAGGGATCTGTCAAACCCAGGGATCACACCTGCACCTCCTGCATTAGCAGGCAGATTCTTCACCACTGAGGCACCAGGGAGGCCCATGGAACAGAATAGTGAACCCAAAAATAAACCCGCACACGTATGGTTAATTAATTTATGACAAAGGAGTCAAGAATATACACTGAGGAAAGGACAGTCTCTTCAATATATAGTGTTGGCTACTTGCAACAGCTAAGACGTGGACAACTTAATCTGTCCATTGACAGAAGAATGGATAAAGAAGAAGGTCTTACTGTATAGCACAGGGAAATCTGCTCAATGTTATGTAGCAGCCTGGGTAGATGGAAAGTTTTGGGGAGAATGGATAAATGTATTTGCATGGCTGAATCCCTTTGCTGTCCACTTGAAACTACAACAACTTTGCTAATCAGTTATACTCCAATATAAAATAAGTTTTTAAAAAAGAAGATGTGGTATGTATACACAATGGAATATTACTCAGTCATAAAAATGAATGCAATAATGACATTTGTAGCAACAGGGATGGACCAAGAGATTAGGTCCACACTAAGTGAAGTAAGCCAGAGGGTGAAAGACAATATGATATGATATTGCTTATACATGAAATCTGAATGGAAATACTATTTGCAAATCAGACATCTAGTAAGGCATATATAATTTTATATCCAAAATGCATAAAGAGGCCATACAACTCAACAGAAAAAAAAAAGCACACAATCCTATTCAAAGTGGGCAGAAAATCTGTATAGATATTTTTCCAAAGAAGATATACAGAAGGCCAACATCACTAATCATCAGGAAAGTGTAAATCAAAACCACAATGAGATAACATGTCACAACTGCTAGAAAGGTTATTATCAAAAAGACAAGATATAACACGTGCTAGTGAGAATGGTTTGGTTGAAGCTTCCTGTGCAACTTTGATGGATCAGTCATTTAGCCAACTTCAGTCTCTTATCTTTTAAAATAAGAAGTCCATGTAGATTATGTAAATAATTTAAAACCATGGACTTCCAAGTTAAGACATGAAAAGAACTTAAGTCTGCTTTACCTTGGAAAACAGTAAAAACATAATCAATTCCTAACCTTAGCAGGAATTAATCTATCTAGTAGTTAGCTAAAAAAAGACATGACTCAGAGAGTGGGGAAGAAGATAGCTGCATTCTGAGAAGGATGGGGAGAAGGGAAGGTAAGTCTCTAAGCATGAATCCTGGCTAGAATCAGATCCACACCTATCTGGCTGTTACCGTCTCCTCCAGCACACTCTGTCTCCAGTCCACAGACTGTTCTCTTAGAGTCCCTGTGATCCTCTACAGGACCTACTACGTGTGGCCTTGTAAGGTCTTCTATCTCCTTGCAGATGTAAAACTCCTTGCGAACAGGGAACATATCCTATCCTTTCCATTCCCTATAACATCTAGTACAAGGCCTCATGCAGAGAAGGTGTTCAACAAAGGTAAGCTGCTGGAATTAAGTGATGAAAAATCTCCAGTGGAGACCTGTCAGCAAACAGGAGTTTGTCAAGTATTGGAAGAAGAAAATGCTAAACAAGGGTAAACCCAAGCTAAGAAACAGACTTTCTTGCTTCACAGTTTTGCTTGTGTTTAAGGTGCATTTTGAAAGTGAAATCGCTCCAACTCTTTGCTCCTCCATCCATGGGATTTTCCAGGCAAGAGTACTGGAGTGGGTTGCCATTTTCTTCTCCAGGGGATTTTCCCAACCCAGAGATAGAACCCAGATCTCCTGCATAGCAGGAGAATAGACAAGCCTAATTAGGAATGCAAAAACAGATTTACATGCTGATACAGTCTTCCATATTTCAATAACCAGCACTTAAATGTATTCAATAGATTTTTACAGAAATGCACATTTGTGTGGGATGCAGAAAAAATCAGATGGAAACAATTTTGAAGTCACCTTTGAGCACATCCTCTTTCATCCCGACAGCATTCAGTGGGGTCTTACCTGCTCTCCTTTCTGTCCAGGTGAGCCTGCTTCTCCCTGAGCAGAAATGAATTTTGTGTTAACACATATTCTGTCACACTGAACTAAATACATATAGTTTATAAATCAGCTGACAATAGTAAGACAAAGCTGTGCTCTCCTGGGAGTTGATGCAGACCCCTCTGCAGGGAGTCTCTTCCGCCCTCATCAAAGGTTCACTACCCACCTCTTCCAAACACCTGCCAGCATCATCTTCTGGAGACCTGTCATGGGCTGGGATATGCACTCTCCTCCATGCCCCCTATACCTCGTATAGCCTTTCTCATTGAGCTCACACTGTAGTACTGGTTGCTAGAGGAAATGTAAGGTTCCTTTAAATTTCTAACTTACCCTCCTCCCCACTCCTCCAGCCAGGACAGGAAGCCCTGAGCCTGAGCATGCAAGAAGTCACAGCACCTCAGACCTCTAGGAGCTAGGGCAAGTTTTCCTACCCTTGGGTACTGGTATAGGGGGAAGCTGTCCAGAGTTCACTCAGCCTACTTCAAGGACAGGTGTCACAATGCCATTAACATCCACAAAAGACATTCGTGTCCCTCAATGGACTCAGGCTTCCTGGCCAGGGAAGGGCAAGCAAAACAAATTCTTTGGGCAATAACAGCCCTTCTGCATTCCCCATACAACTCACAGCAGAGGGGAAATCTGAGTGGGTATTTGGAGTAGTGGACAGATACAGTCTCCACAAGACAGAAACACAGCATGTGGAATACCTTTGGGTATGTGTTGAAGGGCAGGCTCTGTGTTTCCCTCAACTTGTGAATTCCCATAAGTGAAAGTGAAGTGCTCAGTTGTGTCTGACTCTTTGCGACCCCATGGACTGTAGCCTACCAGGCTCCTCCATCCATAGGATTTTCCAGGCAAGAGTACTGGAGTGGTTGCCATTTTCTTCTCCAGAATTTCCATGACTGAAGTCTATTCCTGGCGTGTGTTTCATCCTCATACATAACTTGTCATACAGGTGGTTCCTCCCTTTATTTTCTTTTCATTCTACTTCCCACCCAGGAAAGAAGGTCAGATGACCTCGGAACTATCCAAATTGAAATCCAGGGGATCCTAAACCCAAGCCTTGCTCTTTAACTCCCCCAGGGACTGAGGGGTCCAGGCACCTGATTCAACTCGCACTAGAGGGCAAGCTGCGTTCTGTGCACCAGGGCCACACATAGGTCTGGCTCACAGTGTGGAGTGGCTTTCCTGTGGGCACAGGTGAAGGCGAGCATACCTTGTGTGGCATGCACTGGCACTGGTCTGTGAGTTCCTGCTTTGCTGGCAAAAATGCAGACATTCTGCTGGCATGAGCAGGTGCTGGTGATGCTGCAGTACCTCCAAAGCCAGGCTGCTCTGGGCACTGAAATCCAGAAAGAGGCTTTAGGATACAGAGTCAATTCCAAACACCGTGACATTCCCAGCACTGACTCCCACCAAACTAGGCGTGGTTGGGTTTACCTGCAAGAACTTCCTTCTAACAACCAAAAGCTCACACCAGCATGTGAAAGTCCATAATGACTTTGCCCTTTCACTAGCCTCCTAGTATCTATTACAACGACAACACACTAGAGTTGTATTAAAATGCCAGGTTTGGTGAGAAATTCTAAAGTGAATTTATGACAAGTACAGCAACATCAAACATTTATAAGAACTGAATTGTTACAGTGAAATGCTTTACACAAATAACACTGATAGATGTGTTCTGGAAACAAATTTAGGAAAAAAGAATGTAATTCGAACTTTTAAAACATTTACTTCAACAAGATGATGATAAAGACATATAAAAGTAAAAAATAAACTCTTTTATGCTCTAAGGTGGTATATATTTACTCAAAATATGTATATCTTATTCCATTCCATTGTTCTATAAAGTTATTAAAATCTTCCCTGTAACAAAGTGATGACTTTTATCACTTCTCCGCTGGGTTCATAACATGTGGGGCCACTTGAAGTAAAATTTGGTTTCAAAGCAATGAACTTTTTTCCTATCAAAAAATAAACCCAAATGGAGCATCTGAAGAAGATAAGTGTTTCCTTTCCCCTCAACATCATTTACAAGAGTCCGAATCTACATTCAGGGTTGTAATTCTGAATCTGCAATTTCATGAATTTACAATTTCATATCTCTGAATTCACAGTTTAGGGGGAAGGCTTCACACATTACTTTATATACTACAATTATATATGCCTGGGAAAGTACTGTCAGGATACAAAGTTAAAATATTGTCTGTGGTTATTTATCGCTGTGAGATCACAGTTGATATTTACTTTCTTCTTTGAATGTGGCTATATTTTCCAAATTTTATATAGGAAACATACATTGCTTTTCAAACAAAAAAAATTTGAAAAATGGGTATCATTCTAATGTTTTGAGCACAGTAAACACTATAAGAAAATAGCTCCCAGAAAAACTATAATTTTTTTTAATTTTTATTTTTACTTTATTTTACTTTACAATACTGTATTGGTTTTGCCATACATTGACATGAATCCACCATGGGTGTACATGAGTTCCCAAACATGAACCCCCCTCCCACCTCCCACCCCATATCATCTCTCTGGATCATCCCCGCACACCAGCCCCAAGCATCCAGTATCCTGCATCAAACATAGACTGGCGATTCGTTTTTTACATGATAGTATGTATGTTTCAATGCCATTCTCCCAAATCATCCCACCCTCTCGCTCTCCCTCAGAGTCCAAATGTTCCATGTCGGCACTTTTTGAAATGTGTGGGCAGCTTTATAGTGAAGCCTGAGACATGTTTTTAAAGTCATTTAAACCCCCAATGTAAAGTAGTGAATCAGTTCTCCAGAGCAAAACTGTGAGCTTTGACTGCATCTCGATTACCTTAACTGAACCCATGGGACACAGGGCAGGACTTGGCTGCAAAACTGTATCAAATCATATGAGATAAATGGACTGTTTTAGTGATAATCCTGTGTATTTAATTCTAATGTGATTTTTAGACTATAGACTTGGAAATTTAATGTCAACCACTAAATAGCTAATCATTAAATCTGAAGACAGTAAACTTGATTGTTCTATCACTAAAACAGTCCATTTATCTCATATGATTTGATACAGTTTTGCAGCCAAGTCCTGCCCTGTGTCCCATGGGTTCAGTTAAGGTAATCGAGATGCAGTCAAAGCTCACAGTTTTGCTCTGGAGAACTGATTCACTACTTTACATTGGGGGTTTAAATGACTTTAAAAACATGTCTCAGGCTTCACTATAAAGCTGCCCACATGTTTAAAAAAGTGCCAACATGGAACATAAGACATACAAGTAAGGTCCCCTTTCTTCATAAAACCTCTGGTTTTCATTACAGTTAATTAGCCTTCAACATTTTAATAATCTCTCTCATTTATTTTCAACAAATGTTGCTGATTTTCTCTTTCTCTCCTTATTTATTCTTCATTCTCTCTGTCTAGGTCTGTAGTCATGAAACTTTACTGCTTTAGAAAAAGAAAATCTAATTAATAGCAGCAAGGAAATATATTTATAGATTATCCTGCATAATTTCACTTTTGAAATATGCTATAAAATATTAATAACAGAAAGGATGTCTGAGTTGAAATTATAGGACAAAATTAGATTTTTAAGCAAGTACATTAAAACTTCCTAAGTTCAAATATTAAAAAAATATATAGTTGATGTCAGAATTATAGCAGATGTACTGAATTAGCTTTCCCAAACATACATTTCCATTAAATGTAAATGTAGCACATTCTATTTCCTGTTTAACATGAATATAATGGACGTGAGTCTGAGTGAAGTCCGGGAGTTGGTGATGGACAGGGAGGCCTGGCGTGCTGCAATTCATGGAGTCGCAAAGAGTCGGACACGACTGAGTGACTGAACTGAACTGAATGGTAATGTTGCCCAAAAATACTTGTGAGCAGAAAAAGAAGAAGTCTTGTATTATTTTTTCCAAGCTTGGAGATGAATTCATACCTTATTTTCTACTCTTTAAAACTAAATCTGTTTAAAACATGATTTTTTCATGTGTGGGATCATGTCACTGCTTTTAATTATCAAATCATACCATTGAATGCATTGCCTATTTCCTTAAACAATTTTCTTATAATTCAAGATGGAGTGATTGCTGGTCAAGAATATAATATTTAGGTACATCAAAACATCATTACATGAAAAATCAGAAAGAGAAATTAAGGAATCAATGACATTCACCATTGCAACTGAAAGAATAAAATATCTAGAAATAAACCTACCTACGGAGACAAAAGACTTGTATACAGAAAACTATAAGACACTGATGAAAGAAATCAAAGACAACATAAACAGATGGAGAGATATTCCATGTTCCTGGGTAGGAAGACTCAATATTGTGAAAATGACTATACTACCAAATGCAATCTACAGATTCAATGCAATACCTATCAAATTACCACTGGTATTTTTCATAGAACTAGAACAAAAAAAATCATAGTTCATGTGGAAACACAAAAGACCCCAAATAGCCAAAGCAGTCTTGAGAAAGAAGAATGGAGCTGGAGGAATCAACCTTCCTGACTTCAGGTTATACTACAAAGCTACAGCCATCAAGAGAGTATGGTACTGGCACAAAAACAGAAATATAGACCAATGAAACAAGATAGACAACCTAGAGATAAACCCATGCATCTATGGGTACCTTATTTTTGACAAAGGAGGCAGGAATATACAATGGGGCAAAGACAGCCTCTTTAATAAGTGGTGCTGGGAAAACTGGACAGCTACATGCAAAAGAATGAAATTAGATCACCACTTAACACCATATACAAAGATAAACTCAAAATGGATTAGAAGACCTAAATGTAAGACCAGAAACTATTAAACTTATAGAGGATAACATAGGCAGAACACTCGATGACACAAATCAAAGCAAGATGACCCACCTCCTAGAGTAATGAAAATAAAAACAAGTGGGACCTAATTAAACTTAAAAGCTTTTGCACAGCAAAGGAAACTACATACAAGGTGAAAAGACAATCTGCAGAATGGGAGAAAATAATAGCAAATGAAACAACTGATAAAGAATTAATTTCCAAAATATACATGCAGCTCATAAACTCAATACCAGAAAAGCAAACAATCCAATCAAAAAGTGGGAATGGGACCAAAAGAGACATTTCTCCAAAGAAGACATACAGATGGCTAACAAACACATGAAAAGATGTTCAACATCACTCATTATAAGAGAAATGCAAATCAAAACTACAATGAGACCTCACACCAGTCAGAATGGCCATCATCAAAAAGTCTACAAACAATAAATGCTGGAGAGGTGTGGAGAAAAGGGAACACTCTTGCATTGCTGGTGGGAATGTAAACTGATACAGCCACTATGAAAGATGGTACAGAGACTCTTTACAAAACTAGGAATAAAACCACCATATGACCCAGCAATCCCATTCCTTGGCATATACCCTGAGGAAATAAAAACTGAAAAAGATACACCCCAGTGTTCACTGCAGCGCTATTTACAATAGTTAGAACATGGAAGCAACCCAGATGTCCATTGACAGATGAATGGATAAAGAAGCTGTGGTACATATATGCAATGGAATACTACTCAGCCATAAAAAGGGACACAATTGAATCTGTTCTAATGAGGTGGACGAAACAGACAGAAGTAAGTCAGAAAGAGAAATATAAATATTGTATACTGATGCTTTTGAACTGTGGTGTTGGAGAAGACTCTTGAGAGTCCCTTGGACTGCGAGGAGATCCAGCCAGTCCATCCTAAAGGAGATCTGTCCTGGGTGTTCATTGGAAGGACTGATGTTAAAGCTGAAACTCCAATACTTTTGCCACCTAGTGCAAAGAGCTGACTCATTTGTAAAGACCCTGAAGCGGGAAAAGATTGAGGGCAGGAGGAGAAGGGAATGACAGAGGATGAGATGGCTGGATGGCATCACCGACTCAATGGACATGGGTTTGGGTGGATGTTGGGGGTTGGTGACGGACAGGGAGGCCTGGTGTGCTGCGGCTCATGGGGTTCCAAAGAGTCAGATACAACTGAATGACTGAACTGAACTGATACTGGCACGTATATATGGAATCTGAAGAGATGGCACTGATGAATTTATTTTCAAGGCATCAGTGGAGAAACAGGCAGAGAACAGACCTATGGACATGGTGGGAAGAGAGAAGGGAGAAGGAGAGATGTATAGAGAGAGTAACATAGAAATTTACAAATATGTAAAATGAATAGCCAATGGGAATTGGCTGTGTCACTCAGGAAACTCAAGTAGGGCTCTGCAACAGGCTGAAGGGTGGGATGGTGAGGGAGATAGGATGGAGGTCCAGGAGGGAGGGGACATGGGTATACCTATGGCTGATTCTTCTTGATGTATGACAGAAAACCACAAAATTCTGTAAAGCAATTATCCTTCAATTAAAAATTTTTTAAAAAAGAAAATGAAGCAATAATAAAAAAATCATTACATTACTTTTCAATCAAGGAAAATTATTAGTTTTAAGAGCTCTCACATAAAAGAAGCATAATTAATGAAAGAAAACTTTTGGAGAATTCACATCTTCAAGATTTAAATGTGTGGCTCCAGGAAGTCTAGGTATTTCAAGTCTGTATATTGGCATTCTAAATTATCTTTTCAGATATTTATAGAAAGATATTTGGCTGGCTTTCATTGAAATGAGAGCCATGAACTAGGTTGGATATACAATTTATTAAACCATGTTACATAAGCAAAATATACAATTTTTAGAGATTTAGCTATGCTTTGAGTCAGTTGGTCACATTATTATTCTACTACCAAAGTGAGTGATAAAAGTTTAAAACATTTTTAATTATGAAATTATTAATAAAATTTTATTTTCAATGGTTTAAGTGTGGAACTTTTGGGAAATCTGACACAAAGAATAATATTTTCACGTTTTGCTTTTACTTTTTATATATTCTTTCTGTTAAAGACTTCTTAGAATTAATCCCTTTCAAACCACAGTCAAGAAACAATGTTTTGACCCCTTTTACAAGCAAAGCACTAGGAATCATAAAAGAAGCATACAAAAGTATAATCCCGTCAATGAATTTAAAAGGTAGTTGAATAAACTAAAAACAAATACAAGTATATCTAATGATATAAGGTGCACACATGGCCATTGCAATAAGAGATACCTCAAGTACTGAACTGAGTACTTTTTGAATGAAAGGTTAGTACGAGAAAGCAATAGCTGTAGAGTTAGGTGGAGGATGTTAAGAATTAGAGGCTAAGAAACTGAATGTATAACTTGTGAACAGAGAGTGACCAAAGGCTTGGACAGTGGGATGAGTAGAGGACAGGGAATGCGCCTTATTCATGTTAGCTAGCCTGGTTTCTTAGCACAATGTCCAAAAGATAAATGCTTTCAAATAACAGATGTTCCGTGGAAGAATGTAAATGTATCTACAAAGCAGTGATTTGGAGACTTATTCTGGTTGTACTGGGGATGGGAAAGGCTGATGGCATGATAATGCAACAGTCTAGGCACGAAGTAAAGGCAGAAACAGGAGCAGGGGAAGATGCACTGGAAAAAAATCTCTCACAAAGGAAAACTGCCCAGAATGGGTGGCAGGCTGGAAGAGAGAAGTGAGTAAGAATAACATGATCACAGATGTAAAACCCCTATAACTGGAGAACGATGATCCTTCCGTCAGAACATGTCAGAACATAGTTTAGGAATAAAGGCATGGATGGATTCTCTTTTACTCATGTTGAGTCCAAAGTAAGGCCATATTATTCCTGAAGTTTGCGATAAAACACTGAGATTAAAATGGTGGCCAGAAATGATGGGAAGGCCTCAAGAGGGGTCTCTGGCTCAGAACTATTTGCTCAACTAGTTTTAACAGCACACATTCTGGGCTGCCCTACCTGTGACTCTACAGCCCAGGCAACTGGCCTTCTATGGTCTTCACACACCAGAAAATGAACTTACCTTAATGTCTGATATCTCGCAACATGTTTCTTGGGCTATGAAGTTCCAGTTACAGTAGATCTGAAGTTGGTGAAGTTCAATCTATTAAAAAATTAGTAAAAAGACATATCATTAATGTTGTTTGAAAATCACATTCGGGCATTTAAGAATGATGTTAACTGGAAAGAAAAAAATAAGTTAATACAAATAAATCACTGGCAGATATTTTGCATTTTATTTCATTTAGGATTCATGATTTTATGGACGATTTGAGAAACAGTAATGGACCCAGTTTTTGAGACAGATCTATATGTAAAGAAAATCAGTTGATAAGAGCAATTGCAACTCTTGGCTCCTTGTTTCAAACCATGAAAAAGAAGTATTTAATTAGAGACAATGCACACAATAAAGTATGCTCACAAAATGAGGAATATTTCAAAGTAAAAAAATTCTGGAGAAAAAGTAAAGTAAAAGATATGAGCTCATGATGGAAAAGCCTTTACCTGAAGTTCCAGACCTCCAACTTGAGAGACTAAAACAGATGCTCACTTCCCAAGGTGGGGGAAAAAACAGTATTTAGTTTTATCTATTTTTCATGGATTCTGTTTAATACCTATGGATTTTATGTTATATGGCATACTCCTGACCAAGACTCACAATCTTTTTGCAAAAATAATTGATTCTTCTCTTTGCTCAGCAAATTCACATCTGTTGGCATTTGGATATGAAATTAAAAGTAGTTTCAGGAAAGTGCAATCATTCCTGTAAAGGCAAGGTCAAATAACCACATCAGAGAAAGCAAATGGTACAGACTATTGACAAAATTTCAATATGATAGATGGGCAGAGGCACTGTTTTAAATTAGTCTATGGTTTCAAATTTAATAATTTATTAATAATTAATCATATGATGATTTGACATATAATATAGGCTATAAACAACCTCTTCCCCCCTTGACTTCTCTTCCTCCTCCCCATCTTTCTGTTTCTCTCCTCTCTTCCCCCTCTTTCTCTGTATCCTAATGTAACAGAGATAGATTATGTATTTCTTTGAGATCATTACTTTCTACAGTGAGACCCAACTGTAATAACATAAGAGTTAATTCTATGATAGCAGAAAGCAAATATCTGTGGTTAGCTCTGAATCTCTACCCCAACACCAAAAAAGCAAGAAAGGAGGAAAAAAGCCATAACTATTCTCTACACTGAAATGAACAGAATCATTTCAGCTCATAAAAAGCATTAAGAATGCCAGACATCTTTCGGATTCATGAGCAGCTTAAGATTTGCAGCCAATGCAAAATTCTGAGATGAAATGAAAAATGAAACATAATGATTTCTTCTCTATAACTTTTCCCAAGGTTATTGAAGTAAGCTTTTATGTATAAAGTTTAAATACACTGTCTTACATAGTCTAATGAAACATCAGGCAGTAACATACCCATTATATAGAATGAAGAATGAGGAGACTCACATTAATATTTTCCTTAACTAAAACTAATTTACCATCAACACTGTTGCCTGAATAGTCAATAAATACTGAAATTCTATTATGTATCATCCACTGTTCTAGGGCCTTCACATGAATTATTTTACTTAACTGAAGATAGATGACCAATTTTTCATGGATTAGAACCTAATAAAGTACCTATGACACTGAAACTACAATCAGACTAGCTTAATTGTGCTTTTTTAATTCATTAGTTACTTTAGAATCTTTCACTGACACAGTGCTTTAGAATAAAAAGAATACACTGACTCGGTCACAGGGAATTCTAAAACATACTTTTTTTAAAAAAATCAGTTATGTCACCTATTTCTCTACACAAAAGCACATGGGTAGTACACGTGCAATAAAATGCAATCACTAGAAGTTTTTTTTATCAATAAACTACATTCTGAATAAACAAAACATTTTCACATGACAACAGATCTTATAAATCACAGAGTTTGTATGGAGACGATAAAAATAATCAGTTCACTTACAGTTTTAGTAGGATTAACAATCTTTGAAAAATAAAATTTATTTTACTTGCCCAACTTAAATAGTGAATATCTCTTTTAAAAGCTCCATCATTGTGATAATGGCTTAATATTATTCTTAAGTGAACTAAGATTCACTTAAGATTCACTAAGATTCACTTAAGTTTCACTTATGGTTTACGAACATTAAACCATAAAACCATTGTAAAACTACAATGTTCACACTGTATCTTTTTATCAGGACACACAGAGATATTCTTTAGTCTCAGATTGTTCCCTTAAGTAAGAAGTTAATGAAACATGGGACACAATACTCAATCTCCAGAGCAGAGGTCTGAGCCAGAACTCACTCTTGCAATAACTTGTTCCTCTCTCATTGCAGCCTCTCCTTTAAAGGCTAGGCATTTATATCCTAATCCTAAAGCTCTTTGGTTCCCGCGGTTCCCCACTTTGCCCTCACTAGCCATCAGGAGATCAGATTCCACTCAACAGCAGTGTTTCCAGCAAGAGCAACCATCACTCCCTACTACTGTCCTCAGAATTCCCTGAGGATCATTTCCTATCTATCTACACTGGTCCCACTGCTGGAAGTCATGTCTCAGGTTTAGCTGCCGAGACCACTTCCTCCGCTGACTTTGGAGAGACCTTTCTGAAAGGTCTGCCTAGGACTGTCGTCATTCAGTTCAGTTCAGTTCAGGTGCTCAGTTGTGTCTGACTCGTTGCAACCCCATGTCCCACAGCACGCCAGGCCTCCCTGTGCATCACCAACTCCCAGAGTTTACCCAAACTCATGTCCATTGAGTCGGTGATGCCATCCAACCATCTCACCCTCTGTCGTCCCCTTCTCCTCCTGTCCTCAATCTTTCCCAGCATCAGGGTCTTTTCCAGTGAGTCAGTTTTTGCATCAGGTGGCCAAAGTATTGAAGTTTCAGCTTCATCATCACTCCTTCCAATGAACACCCAGGACTGATCTCATTTAGGATGGACTGATTGGATCTCTTTGCAGTCAAATAGCCTCTCAAGAGTCTTTCCCAACACCACAGTTCAAAAGCATCAATTCTTTGGCGCTCAGCTTTCTTTATAGTCCAACTCTCACATCCATACATGACTACTGGAAAAACCATAGCCTTGACTAAATGGACCTTTGTTGACAAAGTAATGTCTCTGCTTTTTAATATGCTGTCTAGGTTGGTCATAACTTTCCTTCCAAGGAGTAAGTGTCCTTCAATTTCATGGCTTCAATCACCATCTACAGTGATTTGAGAGCCCAGAAAAATTTAGTCAGCCACTATATAAAATATAAAATTAAAATATAAACAGCCACTGTTTCCCCATCTATTTGTCATGAAGTGACGGGACTGGATACCATGATCTTAGTTTTCTGAATGTTGAGCTTTAAGCCAACTTTTTCACTCTCACTTTCATCAAGAGGCTCTTTAGTTCTTCACTTTCTACCATAAGGGTGGTATCATATGCATATCTGAGGTTATTGATATTTCTCCCAGCAGTCTTGATTCTAGCTTGTGCTTCCTCCAGCCCAGCATTTCTCATAATGTACTCTGCATATAAGTTAAATAAGCAGGGTGACAATATACAGCCTTGACGTACTCCTTTTCCTATTTGGAACTAGTCTGTTGTTCCATGTCCATTTCTAACTGTTGCTTCCTGACCTGCATACAGGTTTCTCAAGAGGCAGGTCAGGTGGTATGGTATTCCCATCTCTTTTAAAATTTTCCAGTTTATTGTGATAAACAAGTCAAAGGCTTTGGCACAGTCAATAAAGCAGAAATAGATGTTTTTCTGGAACTCTCTTGCTTTTTCAATGATCCAGCGGATGTTGGCAATTTGATCTCTGGTTCCTCTGCCTTTTCGAAAACCAGCTTGAACATCTGGAAGTTCACGGTTCACGTATTGCTGAAGCCTGGCTTGGAGAATTTTTGGCATTACTTTACTAGCGTGTGAGATGAGTGCAGTTGTGCGGTAGTTTGAGCATTCTTTGGCATTGCCTTTCTTTGGGATTGGAATCAAAATGACCTTTTCCAGTCCTGTGGCCACTGCTGAGTTTTCCAAATGTGCTAGCATATTGAGTGCAGCACTTTCACAGCATCATCTTCCAGCATTTGAAATAGCTCAACTGGAATTCCATCACCTCCATTAGCTTTGTTCGTAGTGATGCTTCCTAAGGCCCACTTGACTTCACATTCCAGGATGTCTGGCTCTAGGTGAGTGTGAGTGATCATACCATCGTGATTATCTGGGTTATGAAGATCTTTTCTGTACAGTTCTTCTGTGTTTTCTTGCTACCTCTTCTTAATATCTTTTGCTTCTATTAGGTTCATCTGTCCTTTAGTGAGCCTTTTTTTACATGAAATGTTCCCTTGGTATCTCTAATTTTCTTGAGATCTCTAGTTTTTCCCATTCTATTGTTTCCTCAATTTCTTTCCATTGATCGCTGAGGAAGGCTTTCTTATCTCTCCTTGCTATTCTTTGGAACTCTGCATTCAAATGGGTGTATCTTTCCTTTTCTCCTGTGCTTTTCACCTCTCTTCTTTTCACAGCTATTTGTAAGGCCTCCTCAGATAGCCATTTTGCTTTTTTGTATTTCTTTTTCTTGGGGATGGTCTTGATTCCTGCCTCCTGTACAATGTCACGAATCTCTGTCCATAGTTCATCAGGCACTCTATCTATCAGATCTAGGCCCTTAAATCTATTTCTCACTTCCACTGTATAGTCATAAGGGATTTGATTTAGGTCATACCTGAATGGTCTAGTGGTTTTCCACACTTTCTTCAATTTGAGTGTTAATTTGGCAATAAGGAGTTCATGATCTGAGCCACAGTCAGCTCCCAGTCTTGTTTTTGCTGACTGTATAGAGCTTCTCCGTCTTTGGCTGCAAAGAATATAATCAATCTGATTTCGGTGTTGACCATAACAGTCAATTAATACTATGATTACTACTGGCAGCCACTATTTACTGACATAGACTAATTCCATCTTTACTGATACAGACTTAGTTTAAGACCTTTGAGAGAGGAGTGGTAGGCTTTGTTGTTGTTGTTGTTCAGTCTTTTATGCCAGGATTGAACAGCATGTGTTGTGCTGTGCTTAGTTGCTCACTCGTGTCTGACTCCCTGTGATCCCATGCAGATTCTCCAGGCAAGAATACTGGAGTGGGTTACCATGCCCTCCTCCAGGGGATCTCCCCAACCCAGCAATCAAATCCAGGTATCCTGCTTTGCAGGAGAATTATTTACCATCTGAGCCACCAGGGAAGCCCATCGAATGGCATATCAGGCCCTAAATAAATAAATAAATGAATATACAAAGAACTGATCAGTTCAGTTCAGTCGCTCAGTCATGTCCGACTCTTTGTGACCCCATGAATCGCAGCACGCCAGGCCTCCCTGTCCATCACCAACTCCCGGAGTTCACTCAGACTCACGTCCATCGAGTCCGTGATGCCATCCAGCCATCTCATCCTCTGTCGTCCCCTTCTCCTCCTGCCCCCAATCCCTCCCAGCATCAAAGTCTTTTCCAATGAGTCAACTCTTTGCATGAGGTGGCCAAAGTACTGGACTTTCAGCTTTAGCATCATTCCTTCCAAAGAAATCCCAGGGCTGATCTCCTTCAGAATGGATTGGTTGGATCTCCTGCAGTCCAAGGGACACTCAAGAGTCTTCTCCACCACCACAGTTCAAAAGCATAAATTCTTCGGCACTCAGCCTTCTTCACAGTCCAACTCTCACATCCATACACGACCACAGGAAAAACCATAGCCTTGACTAGATGGACCTTAGTCTGCAAAATAATGTCTCCGCTTTTCAATATACTATCTAGGTTGGTCATAACTTTTCCTCCAAGGAGTAAGCGTCTTTTAGTTTCATGGCTGCAATCACCATCTGCAGTGATTTTGGAGCCCCCCAAAATAAAGTCTGACACCATTTCCACTGTTTCCCATCTATTTCCCATGAAGTGATGGGACCAGATGCCATGACCTTTGTTTTTTGAATGTTGAACTTTAAGCCAACTTTTTCACTCTCCTCTTTCACTTTCATCAAGAGGCTTTTTAGTTCCTCATACTGCACATACTCTATGAAATTATAACCAGTGAGTCTATCAATATTATTTTATAACTAAGGATTCTGAGACTTAGAAAAAATAATAGGAACAAGATAAATTACCAGGTCATAAAAGCTAAGTGGATGAGCTACAATTTAAAACTCTATGTTTCTGATCCCCAAGCAAGCTCACTCTCTGTGATGCCAAGATGTCTTATCTCCAGAACTGGCCTCTGCTCTATCCTATTTTAATAATCATCAGTGAACCCTAGTTAAGACATTCTCACTGGTTTGTTCATTGTTTCTAAGAGAAGACAGCTTAAAAAATAATATTTTACTGGAGATATATATATATATATGTAATATCTGTCTCTATATCTATCTGTCATATATCTCTGATGGCTTCCACAGAAACTTTTAAAAATAATATGCTAGCCAAACATGTACTTGCACAAAATCATACTTTTGAAATAAAATCTAACTGTGAAATGCTTTGTGTTAACAATTCCTGTTGGTGGTCTGCACTCAGATTATTTGTATGGGTTTTCCCATCATTCCACCCATAAGAACACATGAAGTCATCAAATTTAGATATACCTCCCCTCCCCTTTTATCCAACAGAACTCTGAAAAACCATTATAAATTAATGAAAAATAGTCTGCAATACAAACACTTGTGAATCTGAGGATGAATAAATAGCCTAGTGTTCTTGAATGTAAACTTCAGATAATCTGGAACCATTTAACTTCATCTTTTTCCAGTCTTTCTATTCAAAGTGTATGAACTTAGATCAAACTTATGTGTATGTATGTGTCAGTTGCTCAGTCATGTTTGACTGTTTGCGACCCCATGGACTGTAGCCCACCAGCTTCTCTGTCCATGGGATTCTCCAGGCAAGAATACTGGAGAGGGTTGCCATTCCCTTCTTCAGGGGATCTTCCCCACCCAGGGATTGAGTCCAGGTCTCCCGCATGGCAGGCAGATTCTTTACCATCTGAAGTACCTAGGAAGCCCAGATCAAGCTTAGTTTTGTAGAATATTTTCAATTTTTACTAACATTTAATTTCAATAACTTTATTTTAAGGCACTACCTAGATCATTCAAATTCACAGGCTAGAGAAAAAGAAGTGAAAACAGATAGAAAATAATATAGGTGAAAATATGACGGGAAATACATAGCTATGCTCCACACATCTGATAGCAAATTAAGCAGTGTTAAGAAAGAAATATCTTATATAGCTATTAAAGGCAAAAAGGTTTTAATAAGACATTTTCTTTAAATTTATAAGTTACTAGTTCACAACTCACATCCACAGGTTTGCCATCTGAAGCTCGGGCAGCAATAACAGTCCTTCCATGGAAGTCCACGGTACCCTTTCCGTCAGTATGCCGACTTGCAACTAAGTTACAATCCACGTAGAGTGAAATGGCCTGGGATTGTATACCAAAGCCAAGTTTATGCCACTGACGATCAAACAAAGAACGGAGTTCTTGATTTTTAAAAATGTAGTTCAACACATCTCCCTCGGCAGCTTGGAACATCAATTCCACCACCTTCCTTCCACCATCAACTATTACAGAAACCTGCAAAATGCAAATTATCTTTAAATGTTTGAAATTCAGTTTTAAAAATTATTAAAGATACAAATAAAAACTCAGGTTTCATGTTAGTAGAACTGGGGCACTCAGTAAAATGTTCTAAATGACATTTGCTTCCATCAGATTTCTTAACACAAAAGAACAGTAAACATCCAGCTACAAAAATGATTTAAATATGTGGTATTTGGTGAGTGTAGTATGCTCTTTTTGTCAGAGGACATCTAGGAGTATGTGTGTGTGTGTGTGTGTATAAAAAACTCTGTATAAGTAATTCAAGAATTAAATGTTACTAATTTAAAAAGACTACGAAATGATCACTTCCCTTAGCATGGAAACTGAGATCAACCTCTTTAATCTTTGATGATTTGCATGGTGCAGAGAAAATACATTTTCACAGAGTACATATTCTTCCTGTTCAAGTCATATTTCCATCATAAAATTGTGACTATAATAACAGATATAAAAGATCAATAAAATGAAGAACATTAAAAATTTTTTTAAATTAATTTATTTATTTTGGATGCTAATTACTTTACAATATTGTAGTGGGTTTTGCCATACATTGACATGAATCAGCCATGGGTGTACACGTGTTCCCCATCTTAAACCCCCTTCCCTCCTCCCTCCCGACTCCATCCTTCTGGTTCATCTCAGTGCACCGGCCCTGAGCACCCTGTATCATGCATCGCACTTGGAGTGGCAGTCTATTTTACACATGGTAATAAAAACATTCTGATGGATATGTACAGAAATAGACACAGACAGATGATACCCATCAGTAACCGTGAGGTTTACCTTCACTCCCTGGAGTACCTGCTCCCTTCCTTTCTGACCAACCTCTCTCACCAGTGTTCCTAGATCCCTGCTCCCTTCATGGCCCATCTTGGGGGCATTGTCTCTTCCACGTGCCCACAGTTCTCACCCAACTCCAAACTGTCCTCGGCCACTGCTACCCTGCGATCGTGCTCCAATGTGGCATCCCCAGACCTTAGGCTCCCTGAAAACAGGAATCATGCTTTGCCAATTTCTTATTTTGTCACTAACGAGCATCTAGCATGTGTTCAATTTCTTTCTATTGATGGAATCAATATTTATATCTCATTCCCTAATTCTTTAGGGATGTCAGATGAAACAACGGCTTTTAAATATATGATAGGAGATATCAGAAATGATAGGAGATGAAGTTGTTAGTGAGATGCACTTGGTGTCAATGAAGCAGTTGTAAAAAAAGGGCAGTCAGTTTGAGTGTCTTCAGAACAAACAGGAATCCAGAAAAAAAAAAAAAAAAAAAACTCTAATCTTGTCTCACCCACCAGGCTAGCCAATTATGTATCTCAGTGAGACACCACCCACCACCCCATACTCTAAGAATACTTGCATTTCCTGTGGATGATTCCTCTAAAAGAATACTCTGATATGAGGTCTGCTCCCAAATTTATTTCCACAGTTTCAAGAGAGAACACTCATCAGCATACTTCTCTGGTTCCACCCTTACCTGTGGCATGTTACGCTGGTTTAAAACCTGCCACAGGAACCACCGTTCCTTCTTTGCATTCCTTCGCACCCGAAACATGGCAGCTATGGCGAACTCCTCAGGAAGGCCTTTGGGAAATATCTTACTGTGGGAGGAAAACAAAGAACCATTGTGTGGAAACTGAAGGAGGCAAGGACGGAATATCTCAGTATGAAGGTTTCTACAACTCAATATCTCAGCTGTATTTTCTCAATGAATTTATAACTCATTACAGTTATCTACCTAATGAACACGGAAACAGTCACACCTGCAGTCAACTATGGAATTTTTATCCTGTTCTTTCTCTTTTTATAAATTTCCTGATAAAGTGTTGCTAAAGCTTGAGGTATGTAAAAGTGAGCAACTTTCAGATTGTTGTACTGTGGGGTGATATTCCTTTACTCAACAAGATATTCCCAGAGAATCTTGGAATTCACTGCAGTCTTGCAGATAGTAGACACTTATAAAGAAAATAAATAATAACTTCTGGTTTAATTAGTAGAGAGAAGTACAGGGGATTTTAAAGAGCACTATTAACAATTACATGTATATTATTCCAAAGATGTTTTACCACATTAAACTCTTGCAAAATAAATTCCTAATTCTGATTTCCTAGGTATCAATTTAAGACTGAAACTAAATATCATAAAGGCATTTTAGTTCATTTTTTTATTCTTACAGGAAATAAAAATTCACAAATTCTTCTTAGGTAGCAGAGAGAAGCCTAAAGACAGTCTAAGTATAGTTTTGCCTCAATCTTGTTTCAAAGTGCTGGTCTCACTGGATCCGTGAAGAAACTTTGGGGAAAAAATTCACAGTGAACACATATCATATTTAGATTTTCATTGGAAAACATGGAGAAACATTCCTTCGCGTTGACTTTTAAACTTATCCACATTGTATATAAACACTCTGCAAGGCAGGAATCTTACTTTTCTTTTAAAAAATCACGAGTAGCAGATACAAATTCTCTTGAGGCTTACACAGCCAGAGGTTGTTTATATAGATAAAATATCATATATTGAGATAGTAACTACTAACTGGGATGTCCCTGGTGGCTCAGACGTTAAAGAATGTGCCTTCAGTGCAGGACACCTAGGTTCAATCCTTGAATCAGGAAGATTCCCTGGAGAACGGAATGTCAACCCACTCCAGTATTCTTGCCTGGAGAATTTCATGGACAGAAGATCCTGGTGGGCTACGGTCCGTGGGGTTGCAAAGAGTCAGACACTGGGAATATCACACCAAGCTCCACTGAAACTGACAACCAAACTTATGGAGAATTCTGAAACTTTGGTTTTACACTTTGTGTTAGAGACAAAGTCACATGTAGTAAGGAAATCAGGAAAAAATATGAAAAAGCTATGCTGGCCTAAAGTTCTTACTTGGCTAAATACACGTACACACATATTATGCATATATGTATATGTTCATACATGTACAGAAGCATACCTCAGGAATATTTCAGGTTTAGTTCCCGATTACTGGAATGAAGTGAATATCACAGTAAAGTGAGTCACACAAATTTTCTGGTTGCCTAGTGTATGTAAAAGTTGTATTTACAAAATACTGTATTCTATTATATCTGGCATTATATCTAAAAATATACATAAAATGTTATTGCTAAGAAAAAGCGCTAGCCATCATCTGAGAACACACATATGTCACAAACCTTCAATATGGAAAAAAAGAAGAATCAGCAATATCTGTGAAGGCAGGAAAGTGAAACACAATAAAAGGAGGTTGGTCTGTATATAGACAGATACAGATATAAACTCTAGTTTTACTTTCTTCACTAATCTGCTTACCTCCAGCCTGGAGGCTATCTGGCTCTCTTGTCTGGCTGGATGATGAATGAGGAAGTAACCCAGGATCTCATTTTCATCACACACGTGTGCACGTGCACAAGCACACACACACACACACCCTTTCCAGTGTCCACAGAGGCTCTCTGATTCCTCCCTGGGTTGAGCCTCTCCCAGTGCCTGGGGAAGAACCCTGGCCTATGTGCCAACAGCGCCCACCTAGCAGTTTCCTCTTCTCTGTGCTTGTGACTCCACCGCTTCCTGTCTTCCAAGAATGTATCATCTCTTTCTCTGTTGCTTCATCGCCCATTCTACAGTCATGTTTTTACTTTAGATGTTCAAACTCCATTTATGCCTCCCACCTCTCCCTCACCAATCCCCCTCTTATCTTGGTTTACAAATATATGCATATCTTCATCCTCGTCCCTGCTGTAAAACAGACAAAGCTCTCTCCATCCTCACTACCGCATTAGATTAATATTACCTGTATATATCCATCAGACCTCTTAAATGAGTACTGGGAATACCTACACTGTCATAGCCCTCAGTTGTCAGCCGTCCTGCAATCTGGAAGCATTGCTCTCTGCTCTCATGAGGATGCTCAGCCCACTCCTTCCCACGACGACCATCACGTGATACAGCCTCACCAAATCAGCAGGTTGCTGTTTTTCCAGCCAAATCAAAGGACTCTCCTCAGTGGACCAGCAAGTGGCAGCGACCTTCTGAGGCTAGCTCCAGAGGAGCTGGGAGCTGCCGCATCCACCAACGGCAAAGACAGACCAGCCTGTTCATTCAACTGCCATACGACCCAGCAATCCCACTGCTGGGCATACACACTGAGGAAACCAGAATAGAAAGAGACACATGTACCCCAGTGATCATCACAGCACTGTTTACAATAGCCAGGACATGGAAGCAACCTAGATGTCCACTGGCAGACAAATGGATAAGAAAGCTGTGATACATATACACAATGGAGTATTACTCAGCTATTAAAAAGAATGCATTTGAATCAGTTCTAATGAGGTGGATGAAACTGGAGCCAATTATACAGAGTGAAGTAAGTCAGAAAGAAAAACACCAATACAGTATACTAACACATATATATGGAATTCATAAAGATGGCAATGATGACCCTATATGCAAGACAGCAAAAGAGACATAGATGTAAAGAACAGACTTTTGGATTCTGTGGGAGAAGGCGAGGGTGGGATGATTTGAGAGAATAGCATTGAAACGTGAAGTAGATCACCAGTCCAAGTTCAATGCATGAGACAGGGTACTCACGGCTGGTGCACTGGGATGACCCTGAGGGATGGGATGGGGAGGGAGGTGGGAGGGGGGTTCAGGATGGGGGACACATGTACACCCATGGCTGATTCATGTCAATGTATGGCAAAAACCACCACAATATTGTAAAGTAATTAGCCTCCAATTAAAATAAATTAATTAATTTTAAAAAGAAGATAATATAAGAGCCAGATGCACTTATTTCCAAATGGAATAACTTTGGGATTTGTACTGTTCACAGAACCCATTAGAAAATCTTCTTTGAAATTCTATTTTTTTAAATCATTTTTATTTATTTTTTTACTTTACAGAAATATCCCTGCTGTGAAAGCATGCCAGATTTTTTGTTTGTTTCGTTTTTATTTTTTGTCTCTGCTTTTAATTGGGGTGTTGGAAAACAATGAAATAACTAAAAGATAACCCCCTTTTAAACTTTATTATATCCTTCTCACCCAGACATTGGCAAGCTGGTTATTTTGGAGCATGTGGAATATTGAAGCACTATCTGTCACTCCATACTTGCACTAAAAAGATGACCTCCTTCTCTTTCGGTTTCCACCATTCCTGCGCCTAAATCTCCTCCAATAAGAAAACTGACAACCCTGGGCACTCTCTTCGTGCACCTCTACATCAAGTGCCCGAGTCTCGAGCGCCTTTGAGCCACTTGACGACCAGGGGTCAGGTGGGATCTGACAAAGATTTTAGGCCGAATCTTGGCCTTGGGAAGGGTTCTTTGGGTAGCTCTTGAAGAAGGCGAGTTGAAAATGCTGTAGGCGAGGCCATGGTCACCATGAGGTCAAGTGACCCACCAGACAGCACAGTGGCTGCAGTGAACTGAATTCTGCAGGAAGATGTCACTGGGGTCACAGGAGAGGCTGGAGGTGCCGTGGCAGCTGAAGGCCAGGCAGAAGGCCCGGCTGACATACCCTGAGAAGGCCCTTTTATGCTCGATGCAGACCGAGGAGGGAGCAATGATCGAGGGAGTGGAAGAGCAGAGTCTTTCCCAAGCTGCCCGGGGCAGCGACTGCGCTCAGGGAGGACTGGCCAGAATGGAGCTACATACGTCCGAGGGACAGGGAGCATGGCGGGATGCCCCGGTGACCCAATCCTGGGGCTTGTCTCCTTCCTCCACACTCCAGACCCGGCATGCCTGGGACGTGGGCTCTGGCCCCAGAGGACAGTGACCTGAGCCACTGTTCCCAGAGTGCAGCCCCAGAGAAGTGTGTCCCAGGGCGTGGTGCTTGAGCTCCTCCTCCCCACCCAAGCTCCCACACGGCAGTACTGCAGCGCCCGCCACTTCCCACCCCCATGCAGACCCAGGGTGAGTACTCCCCCAGTCCAGCACTGCTGGAGTCCAGACGACTCGGAGTTCCGTTCCTCACTCTTCACCCAGGGACACTGTCACCCAGATGGCTAGTGGCAAGGGAGTGGAGCCGCAGGCCATTTCCTGTGACTTCTGATGCAGAGTTCTTTCTGACATGGAAAGTCATTAGGAGCTTGCAATCTTTGTGTACATGGCCATGTGCTGGTGGTTCTGCGCTGGTGCTGCCCAGGTAGCCTTGTTTACATCTAAGTAATGGTGCCAGTCACCTTAGCCACATAGTGACTGATGGGTGTCAGAGGGCGGCTGGGACCTTTAGCTCCCTGCACATCACCTATTCCAACACAGACTGCAGGGCTGTCGCTAGTAAGCAGCCAGTAAGATTGCTGAAGAGACTGCAAGACAGTGGGAAGAATGAAAGGGGGCACTCTATAGGGTCAGCTCTGGTCAGCATGGCTGCCCAACTGAAAAATCTCACCCAGAGTGAGGAGGGCAGAAGGAGAGATCTGGCATCATGTTTAAGAACCCACAATGTTGACTTTGAAAGTGTCTGTTTCTGTTACTAGCTTCTGATCAGCACGATGGCAGATGTCTCTGTGCTGATCTGTCTTTAATGTCCTTTGAGTAAAACTAATCAAATCATTCAAGAACCAACCCCCCTTACCCCCCACCTATGAAATAAATCATTCCCAATCACCTAACCCACTGGTCTCTTCTCAATCCTCACTATCCTCCATCCTTCTGAAGGTTTAAACACTGGAGACATCCTTCCCTTGCTGATAAAAACCAAGAGTCACAACCACATGGCTTTAGAGCCCAGCCAGGAAACTAGAATGTAAGCTTCCTGAGGTTCTTTGTCTATCCTATTCACCAGCATCTAGAATAGTAGGCAAGGTGGGCACTCAATAAATATTATTAAAGGAGTCAGTTTATGAACATAATTCAGATTTAAATATCTGAAAACAAAAACAACACATGGCCCCTTCTAAGTCTAGCTTTAGATTTGCTAGTATGAATAAAAGTGTGCATATAAGAAATTTTCACTTTCTTCATAAGAATTCTATAAGAAAAGTAAATAGAGAAAGTGAGTTGTTAACAGTATTGGTAGCTGTCCTCATGTAGAGGACACACATGTAGACTAAGGGAAAGGTAGAGCCCAGCCCATCCACAGGAACAGTTGCTAATTAGCTTCAGCCAGCTCTTACCATATAGGGAAGCAGGTCCAGTATTGCCAGTTCAGCCCACTTTTTTAAGACAAGCCAAAAACCCAGATTTTTTTTTTTTCTGAAAAGCTTAGAGTTTTAATTTTGGCAACTATTTCGGATTGTTCATAAACACTGTCCAGACCAATATCATGCAAAACAAAATCAACGACAAAATCAACGACTGCTAGTTAGCAGAGTTTGGATATGCACAAATGTTTCTTGAATGCCCACAGAGGTTTATAATGATGGTAAAAGGGAATTTCATGCCTAAATTGGTTTTTAAAATCAGTAGAGGAAAAACATTCACAGAAAATAAAAGGAAATTATATAAATTGGGAGACAGTAGGTAAATACAGTGCCTGGACAAAATTAGAACTCAAGATTATGAATGGAGAAAGTATTATTAGGAATGGGATTGCTTTTAAAATCCTATAATAGTGGGAAGGATTCAGTCCTTTTAAATCATTGAGCCTTTCTTTTTATAACATAAAAATATATGGCTTACTCTGGAGAAAGTGCAGTTGAAAAAAATGTGTATTGTTCTGTTGTTGGGTGGAATGTTCTACAGTCTGTTAGGTCTAATTGGCTTGTAGATTTGCTCAAGGCTTCTATTTCCTTACTAATCTCTGGTCTAATGTTCTATTGATTTTTAAAATGGGGTATTGAAGTCTCCAACTATTACTGTTGAATTGTTTATTTCTCCCTTCAGTTCTGTGAGTTGACTTGGTGTACAGTATAAGTTATATAGTTGATGTACAGTATATCTTGCTTGCTTGCTTGCTAAGTCACTTCAGTCGTGTCCGACTCTGTGCGACCCCATAGACGGCAGCCCACCAGGCTCTGCCATCCCTGGGATTCTCCAGGCAAGAACACTAGAGTGGGTTGCCATTTCACAGGTGTGCAACATAGGGATTCCCAATTTTTAAAGGTTATAATCTTATTATGGTTACTATTATAAAATATTGGTTATATTCTCTGTGTTGTACTTATTCTTATAGCTTATTTTTTCCATTGCTGTCTTTATTTTTTATTTTATTGAAGTATTCTTGATTTACAATATGGTGTTAATTTCTTCTGCACAGCAAAGTGACACACTTACATATATATATATATGTGTGTGTGTTATACAATATGTATATGTATTATACATATATTTATTCTTTTTCACATTCTTTTCTGTTATGGTTTGTCACGAGATACTGGATAGAGTTTCCTGTGGTATGCATTAGGACCTTGTTGTTTATATATCCTATATATAATAGGTTGCATCTGCTGGTCCAAAACTTCCAACCTTTCCCTCCCCTACCACTTATCTGCCTTGGCGCTACAAGTCTGTTCTCTGTATCTGTGTATATGGTTTTATTTCATAGATATACTTATTTGTGTCATATCTTAGATTCTACATGTAAGTGACATCATAAGGTATTTGTGGTTCTCTTTCTGACTTAGGACACTTCAGTTTGGTTTAGTTCAGTCACTCAGTCGTGTCTGACTCTTTGCAACACCATGGACTGCAGCACACCATACTGCCCTGTCCATCACCAACTTCCAGAGCTTGCTCAGACTCATGTCCCTCGAATCAATGATGCCATCCAACCACCTCATCCTCTATCATCCCCTTCTTCTCCTGACTTCAATGTTTCCCAGCATCAGGGTCTTTTCCAATGAGTCAGTTCTTTGCATCAGGTGGCCAAAGAGTTGAAGCTTCAGCTTCAGCATCAGTCCTTTCAATGAACACCCAGGAGTGATTTTCTTTAGGATTGATTGGTTTGATCTTCTTGCAGATAAGGGACTCTCAAGAGTCTTCTCCAACACCATAGTTCAAAAGCATCAGATTTTTGATGGTCAATCTTCTTTACACTCCAACTCTCACATCCATACATGACTTCTGGAAAAACCATAGCTTTGACTAGATGGACCTTTGCTGGTAAAGTAATGTCTATGCTTTTTAATATACTGTCTAGGTTGGTCATAGCTTTTCTTCCAAGGAGCAAGCGTATTTTAATTTCATGGCAGCAGTCACCATCTGCAGTGAATTTTGAAGCCCAAGAAAATTAAGTCTGTCACTGTTTCTATTGTTCCCCATTTATTTGCCATGAAGTTTTGGGACCAGATGCCATGATCCTCATTTTTTGAATGAGTTTTAAGCCAGATTTTTCACTCTCCTCTTTCACTTTCATCAAGAGGCCCTTTAGTTCCTCTTAGCTTTCTGCCATAAGGGTGGTGTCATCTGCATATCTGAGGTTATTGATATTTCTTCCGACAATCTGATTCCAGCTTGTGCTTCATCCAGCCTGGCATTTCACATGATGTACTCTTCATATAAGTTAAATAAGCAGGGTGACAAGGTACAGCCTTGATGTATTTCTTTCCCAATTTGGAACCAGTCTTGTTCCATGTCTGGTTCAAACTGTAGCTTCTTTATCTACATACAGAATTCTCTTTAAGAATGTTCCACAGTTTGTTGTGATCCACAAAGTCAAAGGATTTTAATGTAGTCGATGAAGCAGAAGTAGATGCTTTTTTGGAATGCTCTTGCTTTTTCTATGATCCAGCAGATGTTGGCAATTTGATCTCTGGTTCTCCTACCTTTTCTAAATCTAGCTGGAACATCTGCAACTTCTCAGTTCAGGTACTACTGAAGCTTAGCTTGAACAATTTTGAGCACTACTTTGCTAGCATGTGAGATGAGTGCAATTATGTGGTAGTTAGAATGTTCTTTGGCATTGCCTTTCTTTGGGATTGAAATGAAAACTGACCTTTTCCAATCCTGTGGCCACAGGTGAGTTTTCCAAATTTGCTGCCATATTGACTGCAGCACTTTCACAGCATCATCTTTTAGGATTTGAAAGAGCTCAGCTGGAATTCCATCACCTCCATTAGCTTTGTTTGCAGTGATGCTTCCTAAGGCCCACTTGACTTCACACTCCAGGATGTCTGGTTGTAGGTGAGTAATCACACCTTTGTCATTATCTGGGTCATGAAGATCTTTTTGTATAGTTCTATGTATTCTTGCCAACTCTTCTTAATATCTTGTGCTTCTGTTAGGTCCATACCATTTCTGTCCTTTATTGTGCCCATCTTTGCATGAAATATTCCCTTGGTATCTCTAATTTTCTTGAAGAGATCCCTAGTCTTTCCCTTTCTATCATTTTCCCCTATTTCCTTGCACTGATCACTTAAGAAGGCCTTAAAAAAATTTTTTTTAATGTCTCCTGAATAGTCTTCAGAACTCTGCATTCATATCTTTCCTTTTCTCCTTTGCCTTTTGCTCCTCTTCTTTCTCAGCACTTTGTAAGCCCTCCTCCGACAACCATTTTGCCTTTTTGCATTTCTTTTTCATGGAGATTGTTTTGATCACTGCCTCCTGTACAATGTTATGAACCTCCATCCATAGTTCTTCAGGCGCTCTGTCTATTAGTCTATCAGTTCTAATCCCTTGAATCTATTTCTCACTTCCACTATATAATCATAAGGAATTTGATTTAGGTCATATCTGAATGATCTAGTGGTTTTCCCCACTTTGTTCAATTTGAGTTTGAATTTGGCAATAAGGAGTTCATGATCTGAGCCACAGTCAGCTCCTGGTCTTGTTTTTGCTGACTGTATAGAGCTTTTCCATCTTTGGCTGCAAAGAATATAATTAATCTGATGTCAGTGTTGACCATCTGGTGATGTCCATGTGTAGAGTTGTCTCTTGTGTTGTTGGAAGAGGGTGTTTGTTATGTCCAGTGCGTTCTCTTGTCAAAACTCTGTTAGCTTTTGCCTTGCTTCATTTTGTGCTCCAAGGCCAAACTTGCCTGTTAATCCAAGTTTCTCTTGACCTCCTACTTTTACATTCCTGTCCCTGATGATGAGAAGGACATCTTTTTTGCTGTTATTTCTAGAAGGTCTTGTAGGTCTTCATAGAACCATTCAACTTCAGCTTCTTCAGCATTAGTAGTTGGGGCATAAGCTTGGATTACTGTAATACTGAGTGGTTTGCCTTGAAAACAAACAGAGATCATTCTGTTGTTTTTGAGATTGCACCCAGGTACTGCATTTTGGACTCTTTTGTTGACTTTGAGGGTCACTCCATTTCTCGTTAGGGATTCTTGCCCCCAGTAGTAGATACAATGGTCATCTGAATTAAATTTGCCCATTCTCATCCATTTTAGTTCGCCGATTCCTAAAATGTTGATGTTCACTCTTGCCATCTCCTGTTTGACCACTTCCAATTTAACTTGACTCATGGACCTAACATTCCAGGGTCCTATGCAGTATTGTTCTTACAGCATTGGACTTTACTTCCATCACCAGTCACATCCACAACTGGGTGCTGTTTTCATTTTGACTCAAACTTTTCATTCTTTCTGGAAGTATTTCTCTACTGTAGCTTATTGGGCAATCTGAGGAGTTCATCTTTCCGTGTCCTATCTTTTTGCCTTTTCATACTGTTCATGGGTTCTCAAGGCAAGAGTACTGAAGTGGTTTGCCATTCCCTTTTCCAGTGGACCACGTTTTGCCAGAACTCTCCACCATGACTCATTCGTCCTGGGTGGCCTTACATGGCATGGCTCATAGTTCATTGAGTTAGACAAGACTGTGATCCATGCGATCAGCTTGGTTAGCTTTCTGTAACTGTGGTTTCCATTCTGTCCACCCAATGATGGATAAGGGTAAGAGTCTTGTGGAAGCTTCCTGATGGGAGGGACTGGCTGTGGGGGAATCTAGGTCTTGCTCTGATGGGTGGGTCCATGCTCAGTAAATCTTTAATCCAATTTTCTATTGATGGGTGGGGCTGTGTTCCCTCCCTGTAGGCCTGAGGCCAAACTATGGTGGGGGTAATGGGGTCAAAAGGACATATAGAGTCATAACTCCTTCCAAAGGATTTATGCCAGGACTGTTGTATTAAATACCCTGACCCCATGGCAGACCACTGTTGACTCACATCTCTGCCAGAGACTCCTGGGCACTCACAGGCAAGTCTGGCTCAGTTTCTTGAGGGATCACTGCTCTTTTCTCCTGGGTCCTAGTGTGCACAAGGTTTTGTCTGTGCCCTCCAAGGGTCTGTTTCACCAGTCCTATAGAAGTTCTGTAATCAAACTGCACTGGCCTTCAAAGTCAAATTCCCTGGGGGTTCTCCGTCCCTTTGCAGGATCCCCAGGTTGTGAAATCTGTTGTGGGCGCTATAACTTTTGCAACAGTGCAAGAACTTCTTTGATATAATTGTTTTCCAGTTTGTGGGTTGTCTGCTCAGTGGCTCTATGGTGGGGCTCACACGCCACCCCCCCCAAGTCTGCTTCAGTGAGAGTTCCTGTCCCCGCAGCAGACCACTACTGACCTGTTCCTCCGAAGGTGACACTCAAACACTCAAAGGCAGGTCTGCTCAGTCTCCTGTGGTGTCCCTGGGTCCTGGTGCACACAAGGTTTTGTGTGAACCCTCCAAGAGTCTCTGGAGGGTACGGGGTTTAACTCTAAATGTGATTTTGCCCCTCCTAACATCCTGTTGGGGGGTTTCTCCTTTCCCCTAGGATGTGGTATCTTTTTTTTGGTGGAATCCAACATTCTCCTGCTGATGGTTGTTCAGTGGTAGTTGCATTTTGGAGTTTTCACAGTAGAATTAGCACACATCCTTCTACTTTGCCACCTTGTGAGTTTGCTCAATTAGTATGATTTACTTCATTTAGTGTGATAATCTATATAGGTCCATCCATCTTGCTGCCAAAGCAAAAACAACACCCAGTTGTGAATGGGACTGGAGATGGAAGCCGGGTTCAATGCTGTAAAGACCAATATTGCATAGGAACCTGGAATGTTAGGTCCATGAATCAAAGCAAATTGAAAATGGTCAAACAGGAGGTGACAAGAGTGAACATAGACATTCTAGGAATCAGTGAACTAAGATGGACTGGAATGGGTGAATTTAACTCACCCATTAATTTAATTAATTTAATTTAACTCACCCAGTAATTTAATCTACTACTGTGGGCAGGAATCCCTTAAAAGAAATGGAGTAGCCATCATAGTCAACAAAAGAGTCTGAAATGCAGTACTTGGATGCAATCTCAAAAACGACAGAATGATCTCAGTTCATTTCCAAGGCAAACCACTCAATATCATGGTAATCCAAGTATGCCCCAACCAGTAACGCTGAAGAAGCTGAAGTTGAACAGTTCTATGAAGACCTACAAGATCTTCTAGAACTAACACCCCCAAAAGATGTTCTTCTCATTATAGGGGACTGGAATGCAAAAGTAGGAAGTCAAGAAACACCAGGAGTAACAGGCAAATTTGGCCTTGAAGTACAAAAGGAAGCAGGGCAAAGACTAATAGAGTTTTGCCAAGAGAACGCACTGGTCATAGCAAACACCCTCTTCCAACAACACAAGAGAAGACTCTACACATGGACATCACGAGATGGTCAACACCAAAATCAGACTGATTATATTCTTTGCAGCCAAAGATGGAAAAGCTCTATACAGTCAGCAAAAACAAGACCAGGAGCTGACTGTGGCTCAAATCACGACCTCCTTATTGCCAAATTCAGACTTAAATTGAAAAAAGTGGAGAAAACCACTAGACCATTCAGGTATGACCTAAATCAAATCCCTTATGACTATACAGTGGAAGTGAAAAACAGACTTAGGGGACTAGATCTGATAGACAGAGTGCCTGATGAACTATGGATGGAGGTTTGTGACATTGTACAGGAGACAGGAATCAAGACCAATCCCAAGAAAAAGAAATGCAAAAAAGAAAAATGGCTGTCTGAGGAGGCCTTACAAATAGCTGGGGAAAAGAAGGGAAGCGAAAAGCAAAGGAGAAAAGGAAAGATATGAACATCTGAATGCAGAGTTCCAAAGAATAGCAAGGAGAGATAAGAAAGCCTTCCTCAGTGATCAATGGAAAGAAATAGAGGAAAACAATAGAATGGGAAAGACTAGAGATCTCTTCAAGAAAATTAGAGATACCAAGAGAACATTTCATGCAAAGATGGGCTCAATAAAGGACAGAAATGGTATGGACATAATAGAAGCAGACGACATTAAGAAGAGGTGGCAAGAATACACAGAAGAACTGTACAAAAAAGATCTTCATGACCCAGATAATCATGGTGGTGTGATCACTCACACTCACCTAGAGCCAGACATCCTGGAATGTGAAGTCAAGTGGGCCTTAGAAAGCATCGCTATGAACAAAGCTAGTGGAAGTGATGGAATTCCAGTTGAGCTGTTTCAAATCCTGAAAGATGTTGCTGTGAATGTGTTGCACGCAATGTGTCAGCAAATTTGGAAAATTCAGCAGTGGTCACAGGATTGGAAAAGGTCAGTTTTCATTCCAATCCCAAAGAAAGGCAATGCCAAAGAAGGCTCAAACTACTGCACAATTGCACTCATCTCACATGCTAGTAAAGTAATGCTCAAAATTCTCCAAGCCAGGCTTCAGCAATACATGAATGGTGAACTTCCAGATGTTCAAGTTGGTTTTAGAAAAGGCAGAGGAACCAGAGATCAAATTGCCAACATCTGCTGGATCATCAAAAAAGAGATTTCCAGAAAAACATCTATTTCTGCTTTATTGACTATACAAAAGGCTTTGACTGTGTGGATCACAATAAACTGTGGAAAGTTCTGAAAGTGATGGGAATACCAGACCACCTGACCTGCCTCTTGAGAAACCTGTATGCAGGTCAGGAAGCAACAATTAGACTGGAAATGGAACAACAGACTGGTTCCAAATTGGAAAAAGAATATGTCAAGGCTGTATACTGTCACCCTGCTTATTTAACTTACATGCAGAATACATTATGAGAAATGCTGGGCTGGTGGAAGCACAAGCTGGAATCAAGATTGCTGGGAGAAATATCAATAACCTCAGATATGCAGATGACACCACCCTTATGGCAGAAAGTGAAGAGGAACTAAAAAGCCTCTTGATGAAAGTGAAAGAGGAGAGTGAAAAAGTGGGCTTAAAGCTCAAAATTCAGAAAACAAAGATCATGGTATCTGGTCCCATCACTTCATGGGAAATAGATGGGGAAACAGTGGAAACAGTGTCAGACTTTATTTTTCTGGGCTCCAAAATCACTGCAGATGGTGACTGCAGCCATGAAATTAAAATGTGTTTACTCCTTGGAAGGAAAGTTATGACCTACTTAGACAGCATATTCAAAAGCAGAGACATTACTTTGCCAACAAAGATCCATCTAGTCAAGGCTATGGTTTTTCCAGTGGTCATGTATGGATGTGAGAGCTGGACTGTGAAGAAAGCTAAGGGCTGAAGAATGGATGCTTTTGAACTATGGTGTTGGAGAAGACTCTTGAGAGTCCCTTGGACTGCAAGGAGTTCCAACCAGTCCATCCTAAAGGAGATCAGTCCTAGGTGTTCATTGGAAGGACTGATGTCCCTCCAAGCTGAAGCTCCAATACTTTGGCCACCTGATGCAAAGTACTGACTCACTGGAAAAGACCCTGATGCTGGGAAAGATTGAGGGCAGAAGGAGAAGGGGATGACAGAGGATGAAATGATTGGATGGCATCACTGACTCCATGGAAATGGGTTTGTGTGAACTCTGGGAGTTGGTGATGGACAGGGAGGCCTAGTGTGCTGCGGTTCATGGGATCACAAAGAGTCGGACACGACAGAGTGACTGAAGTGAACTGATGGCTGAGAAGTATTCCATTGTGTGTGTGTGTGTGTGTGTGTGTGTGTGTGTGTGTGTGTGAATGGATAACAAAGTTCGTTATCCATTCACCTACATTTGGACACGTAGGTTGTTTCCATGTCTTGGCTAATGTAATTAATGATGCTTTGAACATAAGAGTGCATGTCCTTTTGAATTATAGATTTGTATGTACGTATGTCCAGGTGTGGGATTGTGGGACCATATGGCAACTCTATTTTAGTTTTTTGAGGAACCTCCATACTGTTCTCCATAGTGACTGCAACAAGTTACATTCTCACCACATCCCCTCCAGAAGTTGTTGTTTGTAGACTTTTCATGATGGCCATTCTGAGCAGCGTTGGGTGACACTTCGTTGTAGGTTTGATTTGCATTTCTCTAATAATTAGCATGTTGAACATTTTCCTTGTGTCTGTTGGCCATCTGTATGTCTTTGGAGAAATATGTATTTAGGCCTTCTGCTCATTTTTTGATTGGGTCTGTTTTTTTGTTGTTGAGTTGTATGAGTTGTTTATATATACTGTAAATTAATCACTTGTTGGTCACATCATTAGCAAATATTTTCTGCCAGTCTGTAAGTTGTCTTTTTGACTTTGCTTATGGTTTCCTTTTGGGCTTTCCTTTGCTGTGTAAAAGTTTATAAATTTTATTATATCTCATTTGTTTATTTTTGCTTTTATTTCCATTGCCTTGGGAGACTGAACTAAGAAAACACTGGTACAATTTATGAGTTTTATGGTGTATTGTCTTATATGTAGGTCTTTGATCCACTTTGAGCTTATTTTTGTGAATGGTGTGAGGGGGTGTTCTAACATCATTGATTTGCATGTGGCTGTCCAGCTTTCCCAAAACCACTTGCTGGAGAGACCGTCTATTCACCATTGTATATTCTTGCCTCTTTTGTTGAAGATCAATTGACTCTAAGTGTCTGGGTTTATTTCTTTGCTCTCTATTCTGTTCCACTGATAGGTACGTTCGTTTCTGTGTCAATACCATACTATTTGATTACCATCACCTTATAGTATAGTCTGAAGTCTGTGCGAGTTATGCATCTTGCTTTGTTCTTTTTCCTCAGGATTATTTTTGTAATTCTGGTCTTTTATGATTCTAGGTAAATTTTAGGATTACTTGATCTATTTCTGTGAAAATATCATGTGTAATTTAATAGGGATCACATTAAATCTGTAGACTGCTTTGTGTAATATGGCCATTTAAACAATATTAATTCTTCCAATCTAAAAGCATGGGATATCTTTTCATTTCTTTAAATCATCTTTAATTTCCTTTACTAATGTTTTGTAGTTCTCAGCATATAAGTTCTTCACCTCCTTGGTGAGGTTTATTCCTAAGTATTTTGGGGGGAGGAGGGGTGTGATTTAAAAGGCATTTTTTTTTTACATCCCCTTTCTGATATTTCATTGTTAGTGTAAAGAAATGCAACCAAATCCTGTTAATCCTGTAAATCTTGTAACTTGCTACCTTGCTAAATTCATTTATCAGTTCTAATAGCTTTTATTTGGAATCTTTAGGGGTTTCTATATATATTATCATGTCAACTGTATATAATGACAATTTTACCTCTTCCCTACCAATTTCAATACCTTTTCTTTTTCTTGTCTGATTGTTGTGGTTAAGAATTCCAATACTATGTTGAAGATGCCATGAGAGTAGGCATCCTGGTCTTCTTTCAGATTTTAGCAGGGAGGAATTCATACTCTCACCATTAGGCAATATATTGACTATGGGTTTGTCATAAACAGCTTTTATTATGTTGAAATACATTACTTCTGTACCCACTTTCATAAGTGTTTTATCATGAATGGGTGTTGGATTTTATTGAATGCTTCTTCTGAATCTTGATCATGCAGTTTTTGTCCTTTCTCTTGTTGATTGGTGTATCACATTGATTGATTTGCATATATTGAACCATCTTTGTGACTCAGATGAATCCAACTTGGCCTTGGTATATGACCTTTTTGTTGGATTCAGTTTGCTAATATTTTCTTATTAATTTTTGCATCTATGTTCATCAAAGATATTAGTCTATAATTTTCTTTCTTTTTTTTTTTTAGTAGTGTCTTTATCTGGTTTTGGTATCAGGGTGATGGTGACGTCATAGAATGTCTTTGGGAGTGTTCCTTCCTCTTCAGTTTTTTTGGAGCATTTTGAGAAGAATCAGTATAAGCTATTGTTTGTATATTTAGTAGAATTCCACAGTGACATCATCTGATCCTGGACTTTTGTTTGTCAGGAGCTTTTTTAAAATTTATTTTTAATTGAAGAATAATTTCTTTACAATATTGGGTTGATTTCTTTCATACATCAACATGACTCAGCCATAGGTATACATATGTCTCCTCCCTCTTGAACCTTCTTCTCCTCTCCCAACCCACCCCATCTCTCTAGGTTGTCACAGAGCCCAGTTTGAGTTCCCTGAGTCATACAGCAAATTCTTACTGGCTTTCTATTTGACATAAGGTAGTGTATATATTTCCATGCTTATTACAGTTACTATTTCATTTCTATTGATTGATTTTTTCAAATTATCCATTTCTTTTTGATTCAGCTTTGGTGGCCTCTGTGTTTTTAGAAAGTTGCCAATTTCTTCTGGGTTGTCAAATCTTTTGGCATATAATTGTTCATAGTATTCTCTTAAGGTATTTTTAGTATTTCTGAGGTATCAGTTATGATTTATCCTCTTTCATTTCTTATTTGGGTCTTCTCTTTTTTCTTCTTGGTGATAATGGCCAGAGGTTTGTCTATGTTATTTGCCCTTTCAAAGAACCAGTTCTTGGTTTTATCGACTTTCTATTTTTTAAATCTCTACTTTAATTCCTTTCTGATCTTTATTATCTCCTTCTTTCTGCAGATGTTATGTTTTGCTTGTTCTTCTTTTTCTAATTCTTTTAAGTGGTAGATTAGGTTGTTTGAGATTTTTCTTGTTTCCTAAAGAAGAGCTATATCCTTATGAGCTTCCCTCTAGAACTGCTTTTACTTCACCCCATAGAATTTGTATGGTTGTGTTTTCAATGTCATTTGCCTCAAGGTATTTTTAAATTTCTTCTCAATCTTTATCATTGACTCATTGGTTTTTTAATAGCATGTGGTTTAATCTACATGTAATTGGGGTTTTATCTGTTTGTTTATTTTTCCGTGATTGATTTCTAGTTTCATATAATTGTGCTCAGAAAAGATACTTGAAATAACTTCTATACTCTTAAATCTGTTCAGGCTTGTTTATGTCTTAGTATGTGGTTAATCCTAGAGAACCTTTCATGTGGACTTGAAAAGAATGTGTATTCTGCATTTTTTAGATGTAATATATTTTGTCTATATGAGTATTGTGACCCTTATTTCTTGTTATTCCTATTTGCATGAAATATCTTTTTCCCCTCCCCTCACTTTTAATCTATGTGTGTCCTTTTCCATAAAGTGTGTCTCTTCATGTTGTATGCTCTTTTTCTTTTTTTTAATTCAATTTGCCACTCCATATCTTTTGAATGGAGCATTTAGTCCATTGACATTTAAGGTAATTATTGATAGATGTGGCTCAGCAGTAAAGAACTGCCTGCAAGGCAAGAAATCCAAGTTTGATCCCTGGATCAGGAAATTCTCCTGGAGAAGGAAACGGCAACCCACTCTAGTATTCTTGCTTGAGAGGATCCTGCGGACAGAGGTACTTGGTGGACTACAATCCAGGGGGTTACAAAAGAGTCAGACATGACTTAGTGACTAAACAACAACAGTGTATTTATTGCCATTTTAAACCTTGTTTTCCCATTGATTTTATATTTCTTTTCTCTTTTTTCCTTTTGTGTTTTGATGATTTTCCTTTTGTATTATGCTTTGTTCTCTTCTTTTTGTCTTTTGTGAAGCTATTGTATTTTTTTTATTTGTGGCTATCCTGTTTTTCAAGTATGTTAACCCCTTCTTATATCTGCTTACTTTTAGATTGGTAGTCATATAGGCCCCCACATGTTCTAGAAAAAATATCTACTTTTTCTTGCTCTCCTCCCATACATTTTATGATTTTGAAGTCCTCTTTTGCATCCTCATGTTCATCTTTTTACAGTTCACTCTTGTTATCATCACTTTCCAAGAATTTTTTTGGTTTTTGTTTGTTGTTTTATAAATCTGTATCCTGCCTTAAGTGATTTAGTTCATAGTTGCAATTTTCTCTTCCCTGTGTATTCTTACTTCTTTTCTACTTATAGAAGACTTTTTTCAATATTTCCTTTAGGGTAGATTTATTTAGTATTGCTGTATTCTTTTAGTTTTTGTTTGTCTGAGAAATTCTTTTTTTCTTCTTCTATTCTAAATGTTAATCTTGCTCGGTAGAATATCCTAGATGGCACATTTTTCCCTTTCAGGACTTTGACTATATCTTGTCACTTCCTCTGGTCTGCAGCATTTCTGTAAAGAAATCAGCTGACAACCTTCTAAGGGAGTCCCTTATAATTGACTCTTGGTTTTTCCTCTTGCTGACTTTAGAATCCTCTCTTTAACTTTTGCCAGTTTTATTGTAATATGTCTTGATGTAGGTCTGTTTGGATTTATGTTATTCAAGACCCACTGTGCTTCTTGTTTCTGGATATCTGTTTCCTTCTTTAGGTCTGGGAAGTTTTCAACCACAATTTTTTCAAATACATTTTCAAGTTCCTTTTTTCTTTACTCTCTTTCTGGGATCTTATTTTGTATAGATTGGTATGCTCTGTATTATCCCATAAGTCTCTGATATTGCTTTCAATTTTTTTTTTTTTTGGTTTGGTTTTCTGTCTGCTGTTCTAATTGGCTGATTTCCATTGTTATGTCTTCTTGATCTAGAAGATTATTCTAGGTCACTTTTCATCCTTCTGCATTATTTGCTATATTATTCATAGTCTTGAGTTCAGTTTTTGTCTCTTCAAATGAATTCTCTAATTTTTCTGGGCCTCTCCTTATATTTTTATTTCCTTTTTACAGTCATCTGCACTTCTATTGATAACCTTTCTTAATTCTTTCAGCATTTGCAATATCTCCATTTTGAACTCAGTGATTATTAGACTGAAGAGGTCTGTTTCATTGTTCTTGATCTTTTAATTGGGAGTGGTTCCTCTGCTTCTTCATTTAACTTATATTTCTCTTATCTATTAACTTAGGAGAAACAATTATCTATTGTACTCTTGGAGGGATTAATCTTGTAATCTTTTTTACATGGGAACACCCCTGTGTAGCCTGCCTGAGTTTAATATTTTTTGATGTGAAAGCTGTTTTTAGTATAGATGCCTGACACCTCTTTTCTCAGTGTATGCTGACCATTATGTCCTTATGTGACTGATGTTATAGTGAGCAGAGTCTGCCCTGGATATTGAGCAGGACCTCCTTTTTGCTCTGTGGTTATCACTGCCCCATCAGGGGCTGGGTCTGCTCCTTTGTTGTTGGACTAGAAGCTCCCAGATCCATTTCTGAGCTGCATTTCTGATCTGCAGTACTGGGTATGCATGACTGGAGTGCTCCCACAGTGAGAGGAACCACTAAGTATGCCTCTGCTAGAGTGGTGAGTGTGCTCTGCTGTGTCAGCTTTCAACCTTTTTGTGGGCTAACTTATTTTATGTATAGTAGTTTGTACCTCTTAACCCCCACCCCAGAGTTGCTCTTCCCCCTCCCCTCTTCCACAGGTAACCGCTAGTTTGTTCTCTATATCAGTGAGTCTGCTTCTTTTTTTGCTTTATTCACTAGTTTGTTGTATTAGATTCAAAGCATAAGTGATATCACACAGTATTTGTCTTTCTCTGACTTATTTAATTTAGCAGAATACCCTCCAAGTCCATCCATTTTGTTGCAAATAGCATTATTTCATTCTTTTTATGTCTAAGTAGTATTCCATTTTACATATACACCACATATTCTTTACCGATTCATCTATTGATGGACACCTAGGTTGCTTCCATACCTTAATAACTGTAAATAATGTTACTGTGAACACTGGGGTGCATATATCTTTTTGAATTAGTGGTTTGGTTTCTTTGGCTATATACCCAGGAGTAGAATTGCTTGATCATAGTTTTTTGAGAAGCCTCCAGACTGTTTTCCACAAGGGCTGTACCAATTTACATTTCCACCAACAGTGTACAGGAGTTCACTTTTTTCCATGTCTTTGCCAACATTTTTTATCTGTGGGGTTTTTTGTTTGTGTTTTTTTTTTTTTTTTTTTTTTGAGGTTGGCCATTCTGACAGGTGTGAGGTGACATCTCATCATTATTAAAACACCTTTCCTTGTCTCTTTAATATTTTCTCCTTAAATTTATTTTGTCTGATATTTGTGCTATGGACTGTATTATGTCTCCTCTAAACCACAGTGTTGAAGCCCTAACCCTCGATGAAATTGTATTTGGAGATGGGGCCTTGGGGAAGTAATTAGGTTCACAGAGATCATGAAGCTGGAGTACTAATGATGGGATCACTGCCCTCATAAGAAGAACCTAGAGAGCTCTCCCTCAGCCTCTCTCTCTCTCTCTTTCTGTGCCATGTGAAGATGCAGACAGAAGGTAGCTATCAAGTCAGTCTTTACCAGAACCCAACCATCTAGTACCCTACTCTTGGATTTCTGGCCTCCAGAACTGTGAAAACTATATTTCTATTGTTTAAATTACCTAGTCCATAGTATTTTGTTATGGCAACCCACGTGAACAAAAACAGTGTAGCCACTCAAATATCTTTCAGTTTCTGCTTTCATGATATATGTTTTTTTTTTTTTTTCATTTACTTTTAATGACTCCTTTTTGGTTTCACTTTGAATCTAATGTGTATTTTTTTTTTTGATAGCACATAGTTAAATTATGTTTTCTATTTTAATCCATCCTGAAAATCTTTGCCTTTGGGTTTAATATTTACATTTAATATAATTGCTGCTAAACTAGGATTTGTGTTTGTTATTTTCCTATTTGTTTTCTACATCTTTAATGCCTTTTTTAAGTTTCTTTGTTCCTCTACTACTGCCTTCTTTTGTGTAGATATTTTCTAGTGTGCCATTTTTATTCCTTTGTATTGTTTACAGTATTTTTTTTTTTTAGTTATTTCTCCAGTGGTTGCCCTGAGAATTACAACTGACATTTCAAATTTACAACCATCTAGTTCAGATGAAAACTAACTTAATTTCAATAGTATACAGAAATGTTGCTCCTAAAGAGTGGTTTCCTCTTCCTCCTTTTGTGCTATTATTGTCATACAAACTGTATCTTTAGACTTTATATGCCCATCAACTTAGATTTATAATTATTGTTTTATTTATTTTTTGTTTTTTATACAACTATACTTTAAATCTGCTGGGAATGAAAAAGTTAACAAATAAAATACATTTTGTTTTGTATACAAAATGCATACTGTTCTTTAAGTCTATCTATGCAATTGACTTTATTTCTTTGTGTGAATTTGAGTTCCCATCTAGTTTCCCTTCATTCAGTCTGAAGTAATTCCTTTAATATTTCTTGTATGGCAGATTTTCAGGTGATGAATTCTCTCAGGTTTTAGCCTAGAAATATCTTAGCTTCATTAGTTTTCATCCATTACCATACAGTTGCCCTCCTTCACTCACTTGCTTCACTCACCCCGCTGCCCCTTCCCCTTTCGTAACCACTACTCTGTTTTCTGTATTTACATGTTTTTTTTTGTTTGTTTGTTTGGTATGTTCATTTTATTTTTGTTCATTTTTTATAGTACACATATGAAGGAAATCATACAGTATTTGTCTTTATCGTACTTATTTCACTTAGCATAATATCCTCTAGATCCATCCATGTCATTGCAGATGGCAAGATTTCACCTTTTTGTGGCTGAGTAGTATTCCATTGTATATATAAATATGTGCCACGTCTTCTTTATCCATTGATGAGCACTTGGGTTGCTTCCATGTCTTGGCTACCATAAATAATGGTCCAAAATAAACATAGGCGTGCATATAGCTTTTCAAATTAGTGTTCTTTTTTCTTTGGATAAATACTCAAAAGTGGAATAGCTGGATCATATGATAAATCAACTCTTTTAGCAATCTCTTTACTGTTTTCCATAGTGGCTGTGCTAAGTTACATCCCTACCAACAGTGTGTAAGCATTCCCTTTTCTCCACATCCTCACCAATACTTATTATTTTTTACCTTTTTGATAATAGCCATTCTAACAGGCATAACGTGATATCTTACTGTGGTTTTGATTTGCATTTTCCAAATAATTAGTGATGTTGAACATCTTTTCATGTGCCTGTGGGCCATCTGTTTGCCATTGGAAATGTGTCTATTCATCTTCTCTGACAATTTTTTAATCAAATTGTGATTTTTGTTCTTGCTGTTGAATTATATGAATTCTTTATATATTTTGAATATCAACCCCTTATTGGATATATGATTTGCAAATACTTTCTTCAATTTTTAGGTTGTCTTTTTTTGTTTGTTTTGTTGATAGTCTCCTTTGCCGTGTATAAAACTTTTTGTTTAATGCCATCCTACTTGTTTATTTTTGTTTTTGTTCCCCTTGCATGAGGAAATGCATCCAGAAACTTATTGCTAATACTAATGCCAAAGAGCATACTGCCTATGTTTTCTTCCAGGAATTTTATGGTTTCAGGTCTTATATTTAACTCTTTAATTCACTTTGAATTGATTTTTGTGTGTCTTTTGCATGTGGCTGTCCAGTTTCCCCAGCATTAATTATTGAAGAGATTATCCTTTCTCCATCGTATATCCTTTGCTCCTTTTGATGAGACTCCATATTTATAATTTCCTTTAGTTCACTAGACAATTTCCTTTTGTTATTTGAACATATTTAAATAGCTGATTTAAAGTCTTTACTAAATAAGTCTAATAACTAGGTTTCCTTAGGAACAGTTTCTATTAACTGCTCTTTTCTCTGTGTGTAGACCATATTTTTTTCTTTGCATATTTTTTATTGAAAAGTAGAAATATTAAATAATATAGTGTGGCAACTCTGGGAATCAGATTATTCTCCATCCATCAGTATTATGCTATTGTTGCTATTTGTTATCTTTATCATAGTGGTGGTTGTGGTTGTTTGTTTGCTTAGTCACTTTCCTGAACTAATTTTGTAAATTGTGCATTCTTTGTGATGTGTGACCACTGGAGTCTGCTGAGTTAGTTTAGTGGAGCTAATGATCAAACAATTAAGTGACTTTGATCTATAAGCATTCAAGCCTCTGTTGAGGTGCTGTGTGTGCATGTTGAAGAATGCCTTCAATGCTCAGGCAGGCAGCTCACCCATTCATCTATTGATGGACACCTAGGTTGCTTCCGTACCTTAATATGGAAGCCTCTTCAGCCTTCTTTATTTGCATGTGCAGAGTTTCAGAATCGGTCAGGGCAATGAGTGTAGGGCCTTTTCAGATGTTTCCTGGGTTTCCACAAATCCCTATGCACATACATAGATATAGATTTGAAAAAATACACTGAAGCTTTATAATGCTTTCTATGGATATCTCTTCCCCCAACTTTTCCTTTTAAATGTTTTGGTCATCTTCTCATTTGCCCCATTTGTAATTGCTGTCTTGGGAAGCTGCAGTGTTAAACAATTGCTATTGATTATTTTCAACAAATGTCAGGGGGATAGGGCTGTTCTTACTGTGTAAGCTGAGTAAGGTCAAGTAAAGACAAACACTGTGAGTAGAGGTTTCCAAGAAACAACTAGTCAGGTAAAATAATGACAACTCTCTAGAAACAGGGTTTTATTGACCTCTAAACTCATTCTCCTCCCTTCAATAACTGCTAGGTTGCACTCGTGATTATAGAGCTGTTGGTTTTCAAGCCTACTATTGTGTTGGAGAGGCAATGTGAACAGGAAAAGTTTAAAATGCCACAAAGCTATTCTATTAACAGTCAGTGTCTTTCTTAAATAAAACCCATTAATTGTTGCAAGCCCTTGGTTAATTTCCGGAGTTCTGAAATATTGATTTTGACTATTTATACTATGTTCTCAATGTTTTTATGAATAATTACATTTTCTGAGCTTTCCTTACTTTACCATTCCTGCTGACATCATCAGTAATCTTCTTGCATCTTCCACTTCAGACCAACAGCAAGCTTAATGCTGCTCAGTGACCTGAGTGAACAGCTCAAGAAGCAGAACCATGTAGATAAATCCTGGGCCTTTTCTAACTCACAAAACCATGAGAAATAATAAATTGCTTGTTTAAGCCACTTAGTTTTGCAGTGGCTTGTTACAAAGAAAAAAATGAAAACACCTTTTCCCTCACTTTCTACTCAGGATTATAGTCACAGAGGTACCTGTCACATTTCATCATGAGATTACAATTCTTTGAAGGCAAACACAGCATTTAATCTATCTTTATATCACCCACAAAGCTTAAGTACAATACCAACAGGGAACTCTATAGCCATTTGTTAAATAAGTGATGTGAGCAATCCAGCAAATGAAGCAGCTATTTTGACATGATTCTTTAATACTTCATAAATAAAACTAAATATAATTATTTCAAAAAATCAACATATAACTCAAAAATTAGAAATGTTTTATATTTAATGAAAGATTTCTTCTGACAAAAATAATAAAACAAAATAATATTAATAGTATCAATAATGTTTATAGTAAATATAGTTTTAAAATAATACATTGAAATAAATTTAGTTATGTTTAGAGAAAATTTATTTTTTCTTAGCCTAAGTTTGTAATGGATGAAAATCTTTATAATTACTATATTTACCTTTCCGGCTTTCAAGGCCAAGTATGATTTGCTTGCCAAGAGTGTAATTTTTGAAGAAAAATATTTGCATTTAAAAAATAATAAGTTACAAAATATATCAACTCTTAAAGACTACAAGCAATGCTTTTTGTTTATATCACACATGCATAGACACTTAATGTGACACAGAATAATTTTGCTGCATCTTGCCAAAGTTTCTGTTATGAATGAGGATTGGGTTACTGGGCTGTTACCAGAGAGATATAATGACAGTTTGCAATGTCTAAGATATCTATGCTTGAATATTTTTGAATGCAGTGTAATTTCCTATAAGAAATTCTATCCATTGCTTATTCAGTGATATGCCCATTAAGAAAAAGATTGTTGAGCCTTGCTTGCCAAAGTCATTCATAAGTATATTAGGCTAGAAATTCTCAATGGAATATTTTCTACCTTCCCTCCATTTTATACACATTGGATCTAGTTTAAAGTTGTAAATGAAAAATTCATCCACAGAAATTAATATTGATCTATTTTTAAAGAGCTCAAAATTTAGTTAAATTTAAGTATAGTTAATCTTTTGTTTTTACTTTTCTACTTTTTTTTTCTACTTTTATTCACATAAATGAAAGTCACTTAAATATTCATAGACAGGTGCAGAGGTATACCAAATTAACAAAATGTTCAATCTGAAATCAATTTTTTAAAAATATGATTAAGTAAAAGTTATAGAGAGGCAAAATAAAGTCATTTCAAATTACCCAAAGATGCCCAAGAAACTTACTGCCTCTGAAGTCCTCTTTACACTGGCTCCTGAGAGTTCTAGATATAATCTGGAGTGTCTCTGAAACCCTTTGTATTTTACATATTTTAGACTCTTTTGAACTTGCAATTTATTAGATTGTTAAAAAAAAAAAAACTCTAAAATTTAGTTTTCATCTGCTTTCTAATATTCTCTATGCATAGCAGCTTTCAGGTCAATCAGCATCTTGGAGGAAAGGCTATAAAACTGTAGGGGAAGTGGTGGAAGATCAGAAGTGGGACTCCTTACAATGACCAGCTATGGCAGAAGGCAATGTCCAGATCTGAGACTTTGACCTCAAAATTGATTTCATGAAGATATTTACATTACAATGCTTCCCTCTTGGTATTAAAATTAAGAGATTTTTATTCTTTGTATCTTCTCTACTTTCTCAAGTTTTGCAATGAGCATAAATTATATGAGTGACCATTGTTTTTCAAAGTACTGTTTTCAGTTTAGGAAAAAATAATCCTAACCTTAAATGACCTATAAATTCACCTTATATTCTTCAACGATAGAGATGAGGAAGAATTAACACTAACAAACCTTATTTTTGCTACTATGGGAGGCAAAATATAAGTCATAAAATCTACAAATCCAATCCCAATTCATAGCTTTCATGATAAGTAAGTCACTGAGGTATTATAGAAGGTGAGAAACTTCAAATAAAAATTCACCTTTTCCAATACTTTCTCCATACACTTTATATTTAATTACAAAGTACTAATAACCATATTTGTGGAGTTAGATAAAAAATTATCATCTTATTAATCATAAGGGACTTACAGGACTTTAAAAATGGATATTTGTCTAAATAGCATGATAGCTACATTTTCTAGGGAGCTTTCCAGGAAGCTCAGTTGTAAAAAATCTGCCTGCCAAAGCAGGAGACATAGGAAATGGGGCTTCAGTCCCTGAATCAGGAAGATCCCTTGGAGGAAGAAATGTTTTCTTCCCACTCCAGTTTTCTTGCCTGGAACATCTCATGGACGGAGGAGCCTGGCAGGCTACAGTCCATAGGGTCACAAAGAATTAGACATGACTGAGCCACTGAGCACACATACACTACATTCCCTAGATCTTCCTTCCCACTTGACTAATAAAAAAATCCTCTCTTGTTCAGAATTTATTTAAAATCATTTAGTTCAGTCACTCAGTCATGTCCGACTCTTTGTGACCCCATGGACTGCAGCACACCAGCCTTCCTTGTCCATCACCAACTCCCAGAGCTTACTCAAACTCATGTCCATTAAGTTGGCGATGCCATCCAGCCTTTTCATCCTCTGTCATCCCCTTCCCCTCCTGCCTTCAATATTTCCCAGCATCAGGGTCTTTTCCAGTGAGTCAGCTCTTTGCATCAGGTGGTCAAAGAATTGGAGCTTCAGCTTCAGCATCAGTCCCCTTCCAGTGAATATTCAGGAATGATTTCCTTTAGGATTGACTAGTTTGATTTCCTTGCAGTCCAAGGGACTCTCAAGAATCTTTTCCAACACCACCGTTCAAAAGCATCAATTCTTCAGTGCTCAGTTTTCTTTATATAAGGTCCAACTCTCACATCCATACATGACTACTGGAAGAACCTTAGCTTTGACTAGACAGACCTTTGTTGGCAAAGTAATGTCTCTGCTTTTTAATATGCTGTCTATGTTTGTCGTTTAAAATCATTAGAAAATAGAAATCAAATGATGATGTATAAGGCATTTGTATTACAGGAACAATATTGGCACAGGATGAAGCATTTAATCACTCTGTGTGTATACTGTTGTTTAGTAACTAAGTTGTGTCCAACTATTTGTGACACCTGCACTGTAGCTCACCAAGCTCCTCTGTCCATGAAGTTCTCCAAGCAAGAAAGGTGGAGTGGGTTGCCATTTCCTTCTTCATGGGATCTCCCTGGACAAGGATCCAACCCATATCTCCTGCACTGGCAGGCAAATTCTTTACCACTGAGTCATCTGGGAAGTCCCTGTGTGTGTGTATTTGTTATTTTATATTCAATGGAATTCTTCACTCACTGTCTTTTGTATGTGCTGTGCTAAGTAGCTTTAGTCATGTCAAATTCTTTGCAATCCTATGGACTGTAGCCTGCTAGGCTCCTCTGTCCATGGGCATTCTCCAGGTAAGAATACTGGAGTGGATTGCCATGCCCTCCTCCAGGGGATCTTCCCAACCCAGGTATCAAACGCTCATTTCTTTTGTCTCTTGCATTGGCAGGCAGGTTCTTTACCACTAGCACCACCTGGGAAACCCTGTCTTTTGTATATATGGTATGAACACAGAGATACTGACATTCTCCCTAACTGTGAAGTTCTTCCACTGAGAAGCCAAAACACTTAATACTCTATGAGGGAGCTTTCTTTCTCTCTGGAAAATGCATTTTATAAACAGAAGCTCTGTTATCATTAAAATAGTCCCCAGAAACCAGACACATTACTATTAATAACAAATCATCTAATAATTAATTCTCTCTTTGGAAAGCATAGATCCATGATCCACAGGAATTGTTATAAAGCACAGAAGTTTAAATAACGCAAGGACAAGGCAGGAGGAAAAAAATCCAGAGCAGGAAATGCCCTAAATTAGCCAGACACAGATGAGATGCCCTGGGCAGCAAAAGTGTCCTGTGAAAGGAGTTTAGGAGGAAAGTTCCAAAGAGAAGGAGTGAAGCCAAAGAGCAGATGCGACCAAGATAAACCTTGACTATTTCCCTTACCTCTACTGTGAACTCACACACCTAAACTCCTGCATGTCACCTCTACTTGGATATTAAAAGAATCTCTAATTAAATAACTGAAATGAACTCTTTGCTTTCTATCAAACACATTCCTTTATAAGGATTGCTCATCTCAGTAAAACGCATGACAATGCACCCAGAGGCTCTAGGCAAACACCTAAAAATACCTGATTTTTGGCTTTCCCTTATGCCCCCCACCCCATGCACCTCACTGGCAAGTGCTTCCACCACGTAGTGGATCCTGACTCTGTCCACTTCTCTCCATCTCCACCTTCACTCCCCACTGCAAGCTGCCACCTCTGGCCCTGGACTCCTGCTACACGTCTTGATTGCTCTCTCTCTTTTTCCTCCTGTAATGTACAGCCAGCACACAGTAGCTAGAATGAGCTTTTTAAGTGAAATCAGACCAGGTCCCTTCCTTCCTTATCACCTCCCTGCAGGGCCGCATGGTTCCTAGAATAAAATGCATATCTCACAAAATCATAGCTCACAAAGCCTAATGTTCTGATCCTAGCCTTCCTCTGACACATTGCCTCCTATTCCAGTGTCTGGATGGCAGCTACACGCCAGTGACAGTGATCTGAATTTTGTTCCTGAATGCATCATTTTCATCGAGGTCTTGGCCCTTTGTACTTCCTGATTCCGTCCTAGGATGGTTCTTCCCAGGAGTCATCCCAAAGATGCTTCTCCTCACTATTCAGATCTCAGCTCTAATGTCCCTACTCTGAAAGGTCTATATAATATAAGACTTAACTTTTGTTTTATTTTCATAGGCTTATAACAATCCAGCTTTTTTTTTAAGAAGTATTAGTTTACATATGTATTGCCTGTCTCCACCCAATGTTATTTTCATGACAACTGGGGCTCTGCCAGACTTGTTGCTCTAAATCAAGAATCTAGACCAGCCCCTAGCATATAGGAAGCATTCATAAAAATATGTCCATTTCTCCCAAATCATCCCACCCTCTCCCTCTCCCACAGAGTCCAGTTAAAATAAGTAAATTTATATTTTTAAAAATGTGTTTATTTCCATTCATGGAAAATCCATGATGATGCCTATGACCAGTCTTGGCAGGTGTCAAACTTTTTATTCAGTATGAAGTCTGCGTTACTCTGCACAATGCCTTAAAAGTCAAGGCCTTATAAGACTGGGCTGTGTCACATTCAGCATGAAAAAGAGTGCAAGAAGAAACAAACCTTAGGCAATCTTAAAGCAGGTTAATAAAAACATTTGACACAAAACAATTCCCGGAAAAAAACACAATCAGTATTCTTACTTTTGAAAAGAAGTTTAACATCTCTATAGACTATAACAAAATAAAATATCTGCTTCAAGAAGATTTCTCGGAAAGTGTCCATGAGCAGAAGTCTCCTTGTCCTCGGAAATGTTTCAGTTATAAGAAACCACACGAGGGCTTCCCTGGTGGCTCAATGGTGAAGAATCCGCCTGCCAATGCAGGAGACACGGGTTCAATCCCTAATCCAGCAAGATTCCACAGGCCACAGAGAAACTAAGCCCACACACCACAACTATTGTGCCTGCACTTTAGAGCCTGGAAACCACAATTACTGAGCCCATTTGCCATGCTGCAATTACTGAAGCCTGCACGCCCGAGAGCCCAAGCCCCACAAGTGAAGCCTCCACAATGAGAAGCCTGTGCGCCAACTAGAGAGTAGCCCCCACTCACTCGCTGCAGCTAGGGAAAGCCCATGCAGCAACAAAGACCCAGCACAGCCAAAAATAAGTAAACACAATTATTTTAAATTGTTTTTTTTTTTTTGTAAGAAATCACAATGACAATTTCCTGTAGTCCTCCACTTGTAAAGCTGAAAGGGACCTGAACAGTGATTTAAAGCAACCATCTCACTCGACAAATGAGAAATTAAAGCCACAGAAGTGAAATAATGACCTCTATTAAATAACATAAGTCAGGATGGGACTTGAACTCGGGACTCCTAATTCCAAGGTCAGATTTTTCCAGTATATCAAGTTGCTTGCATCCTCTAGGCTAAAGTTTCCCTCATCGTTACTGACCTGACTTAAAAGTAATGTTTGAGGACTATAAGGGAGAAAAAATTATTTTTCTGAGTATTGGGTGGGGGCAGGGTCAGTGTAAATAAATGTAAAATATTAAGGTCAAGAAATGAGTAAGTAATTAATATGTTTACCATCCTACTATAATATTAATAACAACAATAAATCATATTTGGGGCTCTGAGCAAGGATTCATCATGACAGTTGCACATCCTAGGTGACCAGTAGTCCTGAGGGGTAGATTATTACAGCTTCTTCTTCTAATGATATTTTGAGCACATATCAGGAAGTATCACAAACCACACAGTAATATCTTTAAAATAGTGTCTGTTGGGTTTTAGCAAGACATGCATGCTACAGAAGACGATAACCAATCACGAATATTCTCTCTGTGTTCCTTAGAGACCGTTTAAAGATTTTTCACCAAGCATTTCCTTTAAAATGAGTACAATTTGGGGGAAATACTGGAAAATGTGAGAACAGTGTATATACTAAAAACCATGTAACGTGAAGAAAAGCATGAAATAGTCTGATAAAAGCTGCCTCCATTGTTTATCCTACTGGTGAGAAGTAATATGTTGGGATTTTAATACCTTAGGAAAAAGATCACTAGAATCGTTACCAAACTAAAAAGACATGGAATTCCCTGAGGTGTAAATCAATGATCCTTAATGTGACTATTTCAAGAGATTATGGGAAAGAAAGAGGACCCTGAGCACTGACCCTCCATTAATGCTTCCCTGGCCCAAGAGTCAATGGAAGCTTCCATTCCATTCATCCCTTGAGCTGTGGAATCCATGACTAACAGAGCTGTACATAAAGTTACGTTAGGGAAGGAGAGGCATCTGGTCTCTCAGGGACAGGAGGATGTCAACTGAACAAGTAATGGGTGGTCCTGGAAATCCAGTTCATGAGACAACAATAAGCACTGTTTTATGAGGATAAAGTGCTTTTCCTTACTCCCTTCCAGATGGAGAGCACTGCAAGCATGCAAAAGTCAGGTAAAATCATTAAATTTAAAAAATAACTCATTCTAGGGAGTTCCCTGGTGGTCCAGTGGGTAAGATGTCACCTTCCAGTGCAGGGGGTGTGGGTTTGATCCCTGGTCGGGGAGCTAAGATCCACATGCCTCATGGCCAAACAACCAAAAAAAAAAAAAAAAAGAGGAAGCACTGTTGTAACAGATTCAATAAAGACTTTAAAAATGGTCCACATCAAGAAAACCTTTAAAAATGCTAAATAATGGACTAGTGTAAAGTACATGGGAGTATTTATTGACAAAGTTGTTTTATGGACAGATGGAACTAGGGAATAGATCTTAATTTTTCTCACTATACTGTGGTGGTTTCTGTCAAGAAAAATAAAGACCATAATGAAACTTACAAATTTCTTTACATGTTAGAATAATAAGTAACTGGCAATTTCATTGTACAAGTTCGATTTGATATATTTGGTCAGTATTCCTAAAAGAATCTCAGTTTGTCATGTGGCAAGTAATATCTCTATTTCATGTATAGGAAAATAAAGGACAAAAGCAAACTACAGAATAAGAGAAGATGAGAAAGAAAAACCCATGACTACCAGTTTCTTTTTTGCTCTTTCACCTAACTAAATAACAAGGAGTGTAAGGCAATGATTCCAGGGGCAATTCTACTAGCTCATAGCACAAGCCTCGAAGCAAAGCCCTTTTTTAAAAAGTCTATTTTGGTAGAGCTGAAGTTAGTTTTCCAAATCATATTTAGTAAGACCAACTTTTATTATTATTATTTTTTGCTTTAAAAATGAAATGGCTAAATGGAAAAAAGTCTATTTTTAAATATCAAGAACTGGCTTCCAAATTAATTCTTCCATTCTAAATAGGCGTGAGGCAGGGTTTATGAAGAACTTCCGTATTTACAAGTATCAGTGGAGCCTTTGACTTGCTGAATATCTTCCAGGAAGAGAAATCTGATACAAGTTACATTTCCTGAGAGTGAAGTGAGAGATGCTTGGAGTTTATAGTAAGTCATTTCTTGTCCAGCTGACATCCACCATCACCTGTCACGTTACAAGCAATTTGGCTCGTGGGGCTGAGGGTTTGTCTGAAATGCCTTCTCCCCAAGCTGGGGGATGATGCTTGAGTTCCAGAGCCACAGAGACTCTGAAATCTTAGCCTTTTTGTGTTTGCCGAGGGGATTCAGGCAGATAGGTTGTTAATGGGAAAACAAAGCTTGGGTGGCTCTCTAATATTATGGCTGTTACAGTTAGCACTTGTTCATTGTGACATTGTAAATGACTTCCCCTTGAAAACAAGCCCTCCTTTTAGATGACATTCAGATAACAAAAACAGGATGGACCAGAGAACCCACTTTTCCGAAAGTGTTTTTTAAGGGTCTCCCACCCCTCAAAATATAGAACAAATCCCGTGTCAAACCCAACAATCCCCTCAAAAGATCCTCTGAATTGTGAAGTGTCCTTCTGAGTCTGGAGGTTTGGTTTCTGCTTTCGAACCAGCCTGGGAGCCCCAGGTCATTACCGAAGCTGGGATTCTCCCAGTGCTGTACACTTAGCTTTTTCTAGAATATAAAACTGTTGTTTCCCTTTCACTGTTTTGACAAAAAGTCTTCGTTGAGGAATAATTGATTTCTCTTCAGAGTCCAGACATCTTTCACCTTTCCTTTCCTTTTTTTTATATGAGTGAAGTTTAAATCCCTTAACCTGACTCAGAAGGCCTTTCAGAACAGCACCTCAGGCACCCTTCAGCCTCTTTCAGCCCCAGTCTCCCTGCAGTGTTTACTAACCATGTGGGATTTCTCACCAGTATGCAAATTACGTTGCCCTTTAAATCCACCACAATACCTCCTCCATCTATCACCTGGTAAGTTTGTGCTTATCCTCAAGCTTCTACTTTTCATATTCCCTGTGAAGCTTTTCCTGGTTCCCGAAGGCTTCTCTGGTTCTTCCAACATCTGCTATACTTAATATCTAAAGACTGTTACAATTCTATAATTCCCAGACAGAAGTAACCAGGACTTTTATTCTTAAATCCTTGGTGCTTGGCATATAGTGAGTATTCAGTATTATTTGGGAATTGAGTGAAATACTTCATTAGAATTTCTTCTTTCATTGGCATTAAAGGTGAACTTGGAAATAATGGGGACCATATCATGGAATACTTTTGCCTACATAGCTCTCTTAAGCAAAAGGAATTTCATATTCTTATCATGGATAAATGGGAAGAGAGCTATTGTCTGTGAAAATATTAGAGAGGATTGCCTAGTATCCATATCAATGGGCTTTTGAGCTCCACAGGGTTGGTTGCCAAGAGTTAGTTGAATTGTCTTTGTTAAATACACTGTGAGAGGGAATTCCTTGGGGGTCCAGTGGTTATAAATCAGCGCTTTCACTGCTGTGGCCTGAGTTCAGTCCCTGGTCCAGGAACTAAGATGCCACAAGTCTCGCCACACAGCCGAACAAAATTTCACTGTGAAGCTCTGTATGCAAGCAGCATTGCCTTGGGATCCACAGGACAGCTAAGGGTCACAGAGCCCATGCCACCGTCCTCCAAAGCACACACAAGCCCCATTTAGCCACAGACTGCTGAGCAACTTTGGCTTTGAAGGCTGATAACAAGCAGTCATGAGTGGAGGTTGACTGGTCCTAGGGAGAAGCCTTTTCATGGAGGGGACCAGAGCAAAGGCAGAGGTGACAACCACTTAGAAGGAGATTAGGATACAGGAACAGAAGCATACTAAGTGATATAAGCCAGACCCACAAGGACAAGTGCTGTAGGATTCCACAACCCTAGAGGAGTCAAGAGACAGAAAGTAGAATGATGGTTGTCAGGGGCCAGAGGGAGAATGATGAGGAGTTATTGTTTCATGGGTATGGTGTCAGTTTGGGAAGGTGAAAAAATTCTGGGAGTGGTGGCTGTGATGACGGCACAACAACATGAAGTTACTTAATGCCACTGAACTGTACACTGAAAAATTGTTAAAATTGTAACTGTGATGTTATAAGAAAGCAATAAATCACACACACACAAAGAACAGAGACACACTTCCTTCTGAACATGAGTACATGTACAACACTCATGGAGATCCCAGAAGCACAGCCTTTAAGAGGGAGCTGATGCTCTGCAGTTGTGAGGGTAAAAAGTAGGATTCCTAACAATGTAGGCACTGATCTTACTATGACATGATTTGAACCCACATAGTAATGAGTCCTGGGAATATTTAGATTACCTGAGCCAGAGTGAGAGCTCAGCATTATATAAAAAGTATTTTAGAAGTATATTGGATCACAAAAAAAGAAGGAGACTTGCTTGTGAACATCAGTGAGGGCAGTGTAGAAAGGTCAATTTTCTAGAATGTGTAGGATTTCATTGTGCAGAAATGGTGTACAACTGTGACAGAGAGAAATGAATCCACAAAGGCAAGTCTGAGCCACACTTAGGTCACTGGCATTGGATGCAGGACCGTGGTCACCAGTGACTTGGAAAGAAACATTTCCACAGTATTCAGGAGTCCTAGTCATATCTGAATGGGTTACGGGGTGTGTGAGGAAGTGAAAGTGGTCAGTTACATTCTTCCTTTGGGCAGTTTGGGAGAAATAGGGACTGTCAAGGGAACATGTTTCTAGAACAAGGAAGAATTAAATATGTATTTGTAGATTAAAGGGACAGGATCCTGTGAAGAGGGTATCAAAAACAAGAGCAAAGGGGAGCATGCATGGATCAAGGTCTTAAAGGAGGTTGACAAGGAGAAGATTAGGAGCACAAGTAAAGGGGGTTAACCTTGGAAACTGGAGGTTCTCCTTGGAAGAGGACAGCTGAAGCAGAAAAATTCCAAGGTGGAAAGCCCAAATTGAGATGGTTCAATTAAGAGAAATAATTGTTGACACAACATCTGGTCAATTCAGTCTCATAGTCAACCAACCAGATGTTAATTCTACATGGCACGATCACACGTGTCCACATGAGTTAAAAGTTTCACTGAACCTGTGATTGCTTCCAAATTACACAGCCAGTGTGAGAGAAGTTATTGAAGTCAATTATTTGAATATATTGCTTTTTCATTTAAAATGATAAAAACTTTAACCTAATCTGGAAAATGTATTTTAGGAAATGTTAAGTGCTAATTAAACCAAGGCATGGACAAGGTATTACCATACTGGTGTGAGTCACATAAAACAACACAAGAAGCTTTATGACTTCCATGCTTATTTTCTGATTAGCCTTTATAGTTAAGTTGAAAGAATGGAAGTGATAATAAATTAATGACTTATTAGTTGACACAATTATTTTTCTTGAATTGACATAGATTTCAAAGTTTATCACTGAAATCATAATTGTATCTTCCTATCTGATTCTGTGTCTGAGAATGAGGATTAGACTATCCAGTGCTATTTCATGAAACAGGAAGTCCTGTCAATCAAAAAATAATCCAAAGCTATTCTCAAGCACTAGTATAACAAAACATCATATATTACTACAATCAGTGCTCTGGTTAACTCATAAATTTAAGGTCATGCTTAAATTTGGGTTTATAGCCATTGTAAAATCAGTACATTTGCCACCACTAAAGATTAATAGCGAATTAATCTTCATAGCATTTTTATGGGGCAAATAAGATTAAAGATGACTCAAGGATGTGCCTCCATGCTTTCTTTCCTTTGTATATTCTGGAAACCTGCAGTGCACATTCCACAGATACATATATATAACCCACACCCAAGCAAATTCTCTTTGCTGTTGTCCCTTATAAGATTTGATTCATAGGATAAAAAGACAGGTGAAGTAAAAAATGTAATACATAATCCAACCATACAAGTACATTTAATTAATGACTGTCAAAGTGGCCCAAGTAATCACCAAAATAGGACACCTTAATTTTATTACTGTATGCTAATATCTGCATTATTATGACTCCTAAGTAGTATATTTAACTGGTACTTCACTATTCTCAAGATAAGTGGCATAAGGATATTTAAGATAATTTACATGTAATTATCTATAATTGAAAAGAAGATAAACTCTAGAGATCTGCTGTACAACATTATACCTCTAGTCAGCAATGACATATTGTTCACTAAACATTCATTAATACAGTAGATGGGTCCCTGGTGGCTCAGATGGTAAAGAATCCATCTGCAATGCAGGAGACCTGGGTTCAATCCCTGGGTGGAGAAGATCCCCTGGAGAAGGGAATGGCTACCCACTCCAGCATTCTTGCCTGGAGAATTCCACAGAGGAGCCTGGTGGGCTACAGTCCATGGGGTTGTAAAGAGTTGGACGTGACTGAGTCACTAACACTTTCTTTCACTTCTTTCAAGATGGTAGATATGGTAAATGATGTGTCCAAAATAAAATAAAACAAAATAAATTAGATATGAATGTTGTAGAATCTATATGTGCTTGCCAGACTCCTCTGTCCTTAGGATTCTCCAGGCAAGAATACTGGAGTAGGTTGCCATGCTCTCCTCCATGGAAAGGTTGCCCTTCCCAACCCAAGTAGAATCTATATAGATATGATCAATTTTTACCCCCAAATATTGAATTATATAAAATTATATAAAAGTCAATTATATAATGACATCAAATCTGAAGGAGGAAAATCCTTACTTAAATTGATGATAATATTAAATGTTTCTGTTAAGTGGACATACAAAACTGATATTTCACATTATATTATATTTTAAAAGTGTTGGAAGAGGTCATTGACAGGATTTGCCCACCAGATGACCTGTGAGCTGGTCCCGGGCAACCAGAGGGACCACCAGAGGCAACTCTCTCCCCTGTCCTTGGAATGTACTTTTCTGCCTGCCGTTTCCATGGCAGAAGTTCTTTCAAGGGTGCAGCCTTGAGAGAGTAATGTGTAGCTGAGACCATCTGGACAGTGTACATGACTGACCCCATGAAGGCTCTACATAAACTGTGATTCTGGCCAGTGGCTGTAGAGATCTACTGCTATTGTGGCATGCAAGAAAAGCCTCACATGTAAGTTGCCTTGCTCAGTAAACCTGCCGACTGCCCATCTGGGTTGCTCTGCCCTTTTTTGCAGTCTCTGTTTGCCCTCTGTGTACAGGGGCCAATTTCAGATTTCATCTGGGGAATATCTGTGGTTGTGAACCAATAAGTAACCATCTCAACATAAGCTGTTAATGGAATGTACTAATACTCCTTAGCAGATGACACCACACTTATGGCAGAAAGTGAAGAGGAACTAAAGAGCCTCTTGATGAAAGTGAAAGTGGAGAGTGAAAAAGTTGCCTTAAATCTCAACATTCAGAAAAATAAGATCATGGCATCTGGTCCCATCACTTCATGGGAAATAGATGGAGATACAGTGGAAACAGTGTCAGACTTTATTTTGGGGGGGGCTCCAAAATCACTGCAGATGGTGATTGCAGCCATGAAATTAAAAGATGCTTACTCCTTGGAAGAAAAGTTATGACCAGCCTAGACAGCATATTAAAAAGCAGAGACATTACTTTGCCAACAAAGGTCCGTCTAGTCAAGGCTATGGTTTTTCCAGTGGTCATGTATGGATGTGAAAGTTGGACTGTGAAGAAAGCTGAGTGCCAAAGAATTGATGCTTTGGAACTGCAGTGTTGGAGAAGACCCTTGAGAGTCCCTTGGACTGCAAGGAGATCCAACCAGTCCATTCTAAAGGAGATCAGTCCTGGGTGTTCTTTGGAAGGACTGATGCTAAAGCTGACACTCCAATACTTTGGCCACGTCATGCAAAGAGTTGACTCATTGGAAAAGATTCTGATACTGGGAGGGATTGGGGGCAGGAGGAGAAGGAGATGACAGAGAATGAGATGGCTGGATGGCATCACTGATTTGATGGACATGAGTTTGGGTGAACTCTGGGAGTTGGTGATGGACAGGGAGGCCTGGCATGCTGTGATTCATGGGGTCGCAAAGAGTTGGACACAACTGAGCGACTGAACTGAACTGAACTGAATACCCCTTAATTTTCTAGAAAATGATAAGAAGCTCTTGTGATAGAGAAGTAAATATTTCCATGCATTCTTAAAATCTGTATAATACTCTTAAAATTATTTTCTATCTAATATATAAGATTTGACTAAATTGCATTTAAAGGAATGAAATAATGCCATTTACAGTAACATGAATTGACCTAGCGATTATCATACTAAATGAAGCAAGTCAGAAAAAGAAAGACAAATACCATACAATATCACTTATATGTAGAATCTAAAATATGACACAGATGAATTTATCTATGAAACAGAAAAAATAGGCTCACAGACATAGAGAACAGACTTGTGGTTGCAGAGGGGGAGAGGAAGTAGAGGAGGGATGTAGTGGGCATTTGGGATTAACAGATATAAACTATAATATATAGAATGGATAAGCAGCAAAGTCCTGCTAGATAGCACAGGAAACTGCATTTAATATCCCATGATGACTCATAAAGGAAAACAATGTGAAAAAGAATTTAGTAATATATATGTATTACTGAATCATTTTGTTTTATAGCAGAAACTAACCCAATATAGTAAATCAACTATACTTCAATAAAAGAAATTATAAAAAATAAAATAAAATTTGTATAAGTTGTATGATTTTTTAAAATTTATTAATTGTAAACCTATCAGCTTTTTCCTTTGTCTTAAGAATGTATGATTTAATGACTCACTGCACATTTCTGGTATGCCGATCTATAGTTTAGGAAATACAGTGACAGAAAAATTATAATACAGAAGAACAAATCTGACTCTATATTGGATCTGTTCCTTTTACTTTAACCTTTGTTAAAGGTCCTAATGCTTTTGCTGTAAGTTAATATATATATTTTTTAAATGTTACCTATAGCCTGAAATATACACAATAGCCCATTTTCATGACTCTAACCTTTAAAGGTGTAGTGCTTTTCCATTCATACAGAGATAAAGAAATTGCAGAACAGAATAACATTTGCCTTGTTGGAGGTTTATAGGAACACTATGAAACCAGACCTATAGATGTTGCAGGAACAAAGGATTCCAACACCAAGAAGTCTGCAACAACCAGCAACACTCCCTCCCCTTTCAGTAGAAAAGAAGCTTGAACTCCACCTCAGGTAAGACGGTTCTTTGGGACACTAGTCCACCGTCTTCTCTCACTTCATTGGCTTGCTGTGCAGCAAGCAGTACGAGCTTGGACCGGTTAACAGACTTCTGTGCAGCAGTCAGTCAATCTCATGTAAACAGCTGGACAGCTTGTTGCTAAGTCACATTTCATTACATGGGAAACTTTCTATATAGAATGCCCCAAATGAAATCCAAGGAATGCATAAATATTCATTTTCTATAGTTTAATGAAATGATGCAGTAATCCTCCCAAAATTTTCAGCAATGAGAAGCTTCAGTATCTGAATGTAATTTTGAGATTTAGAATTTAACTGGTTTTGAGAACTTGGAGAGGTCCCAAAGAGTAATAAAAATTAAACATCATTGGAAAACTGGCTCTTATGAGGGAAGGAATGAAGATACTGAATATCAGCCTGGGTGTGATGCTTAAGGAAGCATAGCTTTTATGAGAGGACTTGTGGGCTTTGAGTCCAGCAGCCTATGCTCAAATGAGAGAACACAGCTCAGTTTCTCCTCAGGTCAAGGCAAGAACAAAGTGTAGCTTTTCTTTGCATTGTGTATCTTTCCAGCAGGCTCTGGGAAGGCAAGATTACACCTGCAATCTTCTCCAGGGCAATCCCAGAGCTTAAGGAAGTGCTCAGGCCACTGTAAGCTAGTAAATGTTAAATGAAAGGATGAGCTCTGGACTAGACTGGATTCATTTCAGTGACTTATTAAATGCTCCCTCTTATTCAACCCTTAGCAAAAAAGAAAATTTCAGGAACCCCTAAAATACTTTTTACAGTAAGCTGCAACTTTTATTTATAATTGTTATAAGTTTTGAGTTAAAACACAGAACTTAATAACAAAAAAATCTAATGCCACTGAAGAAATTGGGTGATATCTGCATATCAGTGCAAACAGATGGGTAAAAAATGATGGAAAATAATTATAAGTATAGAGAAAGAACTCTAAAAACAAGCTTGGATTTCTACTAGAAAAATCAATCTTATGGATTTTTTTGGCTCAATAAACATTTACTGAATGAATGAACACGTGAAAAATAAACAAGGAGGCAATGAATGAGTAAGTGGTGGGTCTTAACTGGCCTCTTTAGTTAGAAAAACAGAGGAAACAACCTTCCGGTACATTGTAGTGTTATTTAATATAATACAATAATAAAAGTCTGAGCATAATGTGAAGGTTTGTGTAGAAAAGATATACCCATAGTGTAAATCATTCAATACTAGCAAAGACTGGGGGCTGATGATGCTCTGCAATACACATAACAGTTTTCCCATATTTAGGAATATTTCTAAGGGAACTGTTAAGGCTTAAGATGCCAGAACAATGAAAAAAAAAACAAAACTGAAAATCTTCTTAAAAACTCTGTACATTTTCTATGTATATAGTGTGGGGTTTCCTAGTTGCTGAAGATTATTATGTATTACAAAACACACATAAGACCTTCCTCCAGCTCATTTTTTCCATGTAAAGCTGTGAAATTAAATAGACCTTTGCTTCCAGAATGCAACCACCAGTTTAATGAAAGGGACAGAGAGACAACTCTTCTTCACTGGAGATGTATTTGTTTGTAACAAAAGCAAAGAGGACCATATCAATTATTCCAACTGTTTCTAGCTACACTATCCAAGTTCATAAAATCTTACTAATCCATGCTGATTATTTTTTCACACACCCTCATTTTCCCCCACTCTTGGGAACTGTTTCAGTAGCAAAAGCCACCAACTCACATGTATCATCCTAAGTTAGAGAAGCTACAGACTTGAGACATATGTGAACCCTCCCTTCCCCCCTCTTTTTGCTAATGGGCCATAACACTCCAACATACTGAACTCAACAGGGCCTCAGAATCCTTCTCAACACATTATTCTGTACAGACACCAAACCTGAGAGATAAGGCTGTTAACCATCCTTGAGTTCAATAATACATCAGGAAATTCACTTTTTCTGTTACATTTTAAATTTATTTATTCAACTACTAAGACATTTTTATTTAAAAACATGCTTATATACAAGCAACTAATGAAAGAATCTTAAACCAAATAAATAAGGTGCTTCATACCATATGCGTGTTTTATGAAATTTTCTCTCAAAACTTCACCACTTTCCCTGATAATTCCCGAAACACAATTTAAAGATAATCAGAGCATGATCATTTGGAATATTGCTCTCAATGTGTATAGAAATCATTATTTCTTCTACATAACCAGAGATATGTAACTTGTAGATTAAAAAAAATGTGGGAATTTCCTCCAGAAAGATGATTCTAGAAAACTAGGTAGCAAGCCCCAAATACTTATCATTTCCTATCTGAAGGAATACTGAAGATGGACATGAACTGAAAAGAAAACCAGACAGTTCATCAGATGTTCCTGCACCTGTGTGACCTTTCTGGGGACAACAATGTTTACCTGAAGGACCCTTGCAAGAGCTGCCTTTGGGTCCCCAGGTTAAGCCAGGCTAAAAGCACAAAGTGTCCATTGGGTAGTGACCAACAGTTCATAAGATATCTCCCCTCCTAAATCTGGAAGATGCCAGAACAATAAAAAAAAACAAGCTCAGGCATAGAAAAAGTCCCAATTTCCATGTGAATTAGCATCTGCCTTTTCACATGCTGATTCTGCAAGACAGCTCATTTACAAATATATAAATAGCTGCAACTTTACTCCAGTCTCATTGAAAAATCAAGATGGCATCATGTGAGGGAAGCATCCTAACATCTTTGGCTCACAGAGCAAAATGTAAGTGGAGATGAGCCAAGCTACTTGACACTCTCTAGTCAGCTTAACCAGATCCCCTCCAGTTTCCTGCAGCGGAGGGACCAGAGTTCTCCTGTGCAGAGCTGGAGAATTAACTTACATTGATTGCCCAGCAGTTGCACAGTGATTTAGAGCCCAAAATCAAAAAATAAATTCAAGTGTTACATAGTATTTATTACCACACATACTCAAAGGAGAATGGCACTGTCTAAATGTGGCAACAAGTTTTCCAATGTAGCTACTTAAAACTGTCACTCCTATACTTTGGCCATCTGGCCAGAATTAGAGGGGTTTAAATCATCAGGAGAAGGTGAGAGAGAACATGTATTTTAATTTTTGGAAAAGGATTTATTGCCTTTCTTAAATTCATTAATTAAATTTATGTTTAAGAAACATCTAAAGCAATATATATGAAATATATGAGACACAAATGGACTCTTCTTTACTGCATATGAATATCCAAACAGGGAGCTGTCACGCCCTGAGGGTTTAACGTGTGCATGTGAAGCCACTTTCAGGCTTGAGACACCCACGAGAGCACTGGTCTGTACAGTTACATCTGCTGAAGTTCTCCAGCAGACAATCACCGTTACATCCCCTGATATCAAATTACCTTCTTCCTTAGCCCTCTGATTTCTTACCAATTAATGAGCAGTTTACTTTTAAGGAACCATATCATTAAACTAAAAGTATCTAAAGGATCACAAAATAGAAAATTTAAAATAAAATTTCTCAAGGAGTCAGGAACCTGGTTTACACGATACCTCTGAGGATGGGCAATGAGATAATTAATGCTATTTCTCTTTGAGAATTTCAAAGCTGAGATTCTCAACAACTCTACCTGGTAACTCAAATATTAGAATACTCATCAGGAAGTGGAAACATCCATGTGTGTTTTCACACAAAAACATCTGTGTTGCATATTAAACAAAGAAGAATTTTAGGCTTTATTCATTGCAGTGTAGTCATACACTGGAATGTTCATCTTGGACTCAAAGGCTGAATATCAGAACCATATATGCTGTATCTGCCTTCTTGATGACTCAGGCTTTCTGATTTACCATTGATCCATCCTCCAGTTACCTATAGTCAACCATATGGTGAATTATTGCCTTGTATAATTGCTGACCAATTGGCAATATTTAAATGGAAAGTGATTCTTTTTAGTCTCATTTATCAGAAGTATAATAAAGATAACTAACAATAAAAAAGCCTTAGGTAAATCTATTTTGAAATAAGTATGAAGATAAAAAAAAGAAAAAGTTTTTTTTATCCTACTATTTATACAATATATACAATGAATAAGGGGTAAATTCTTTTAATTTATCATAGAGCTTATCTCTATGCATGAAGCATGTGGAAACAAATATAATAAATATCAGTCTTTTGTCTCTAAGTCTACGTTGGTCTTACGTTTCAAATTCACATTTTAAAATCTATTTTTGGTTAGTCTACTTAAATATAAATAATATTTATTCAAAAGTAGATTTAATTACTATTTTATAATAATCATGCCTCTATCTATACATGTAAATTAACACCACAGAACAAGATCAGTTTGCAAAGATTATTAAAAATCACAATATAAAAACATCACATTTACTGCAGCATTCAAATGATTGTGATACTGTCAAGAAAACTTTTTTATTTTTAAACAAGTTATTTGGAATCTCTTTAGAGAGTAATTTATATGGTATTAAAAAACATAAAGAAAAATTATTATTTTACTTACATGGTGTCTCTAATAAGAAGTGAACTTCCCAATTTGAAACAGGTTTTATCACCTTCACAAAACACATGTCTCAGAGAAAATCGCTCTGCTAGGTCAAAACCTGTGAAGTGTGACAAATGATTTAATCCAGCAGTTTTATTAAACATAGTAAACTCACAGAGATACTGATTTTTAAATAGGATTCTTTTGTAGTCATTATCTGAAGATTGATTATTTCAGGTTAAATCGTAAATTTCTTGATTTCCATTTCCTCTCTTTAGGATATAGGAGGACAAAATATATTTCAAAAGATTCAAGCATTAATTTTCTTTGATCTAGAAATGATTTTAAATAAATAATCAGAGTAGCTTATTGTACCAGCTCTGATAGCTAAAGACAGAAAACTAGCTAAATAAAAAGCACTATACACATCCAACTGAAATCTAAGCAGCCTTTTTAAAAATACTATGCTTTAGAAAAATATATGTTGGTGTGGGAAATGTGTGGATTTCATATGCAGTACACAGATTATGATTACATGTGCATGAGTCAGAGTGGAGGGAGGGTGGAGAGAGAAAATGGAGGATTAAAGGGAAAAAGAAAGAGAAAGAAGGGTAGGAATGTTCCAAAATGAGCACCATCGGCATCTTCTTTCCCATACATTTTCTTTATTTCACATTTTCTACAATAGATATGACTTTTATAATTTCAAATAACTTTTGTTCTCCAAGAGGTTGAGTTGTTGGTCATCAGGTTAAACAATGTAGAATTCTGCTCTCAGAAATTTTTGTATATCATCTGCCTGCTTTGCTCTTAATTTTATTGATATTGGTCTTATCATCTTAAATTACAAGGTCAAGGAGTCACCTACAATACACAACATGTTTGGTTATAATTTTACACAAAAATGCTTCTTTGTGAAAGATTATCATGCTTACCTGAAACTTCAAGTTTATCTCTGTTGTCTTGTGTAAACTGGCGTCCCTCTGTTCTCAGTATAGGACATTGTTTTTCTATTTAAAAAAAAAATATTGAGAATTTTCAGTACATTGCCTATTGTTTTTCTTTGAATAAAGGTGAATCATTTAATACAATCAGAAATGTAAGGTAAAATGAAAAGAAATTAAATCCTTTTATTAAATTTCTTTTAAACGAGGATAAGAGTATTACCCACTTAATTGCGTGTTCATGAGAATTACATGTGGTTATATACATGAAGAGGAGAAGGCAATGGCACCCCACTCCAGTACTCTTGCCTGGAAAACCCCATGGACAAAGGAGCCTGGTGGGCTGCAGTCCATGGGGTCGCTAAGAGTCGGACACGACTGAAGTGACTTAGCAGCAGCAGCAGCAGCAGCAGCATATACATGAAGTGTCTGGAATACAGACAATGCTTGTTAGTCTTAGCTATTGTTAGAATTTTATTGCTCTAATATTATAATTGCTACAATATACTCGACAGTAGGAAATTAGCTAGTTTTAATATTGTTAAATTTTCATATTCAAAGTATATTCTAATATTAGAACAAGTGAACTACTACTATTTTAACACAACTTCTATTCAGGTTTTAGTATTAGTGATATTAAACTTTAGAGCAGAAGGAGACTGCAATGAACTAAATGTGTCCCTCCCCAAATTCCTACACTGAGGTCTTAATCCCCAGTGTGATGGTATTTGGAGGTGGGGCCTTTAGGATGTGATTAAGTTTGGATGAGGTCATAGTGGTGCAGCCCTCATGATAGGATTCATATCCTTTGCAAAAACTGGAGAAATAGGAATTCTTTCTCTCCACCTTGTGAGGAATTCAGGAAGATGGTTCTCACAAGAACTTAGCCAGGTTGGCACACTGATCTCAGACTTAGTCTCCAGAACCGTGTTAAATAAATGTCTGTAGGTTAAGCTCCAAACACTATGGTATTTTTGTTAGAGCAGCCTGAAATAAGTTATTAAAATAAAACTAAATATCAAAAGCAGACTTCTGCTATACTAAAGTGGTCTATAATGAAAAATAAATGAGATAAAAATCATTGCTGCTGCTGCTGCTAAGTAGCTTCAGTCGTGTCCAACTCTGTGCGGCCCCATAGACGGCAGCCCACCAGGCTCCTCCATCCCTGGGATTCTCCAGGCAAGAACACCGGAGTGGGTTGCCATTTCCTTCTCCAATGCATTAAGGTGAAAAGTGAAAGTGAAGTCGCTCAGTCGTGTCTGACTCTTCGCGACCCCATGGACTGCAGCCTACCAGGCTCCTCCCTCCAACCATGGGATTTTCCAGGCAGGAGAACTGGAGCGGGTTGCCATTGCCTTCTCCAGAAAATCATTGAGAAAATACTAATTATGTGTTGAGGCAATTAATGATGTTCAAAGAAATGATCAAGTTTGCTTCCATTCACAGTGGATTCATTGCATCCCTATATACTAATATAATACTATACATGTATACACTAATTTCTTATTATCTGGGGTATATTTAAATTTAATTCAGACTACAGTGACTGCAAAAGTGAGTTAAAGTGACTGTAAAGAAAGCTGATCGCTGAAGAATTGATGCTTTTGAACACTCTTGGACTGCAAGTTGATCAAACCAGTCAATCCTAAAGGAAGTCATTTCTGAATATCCATTGGAAGGACTGATGTTGAAACTGAAAATCCAATACTTTTCGCCATCTGATGCAAAGAACTGACTCACTGAAAAAGACCCTGATGCTGGGAAAGATTGAGGGCAGGAGGAGACGGGGACGACAGAGGATGAGATGGTTGGATGGCATCACCGACTCAATGGACATGAGTTTGAATAAGCTCCGGGAGTTGGTGATGGACAGGGAGGCCTGGCCTGCTGCAGTCCATGGTCCATGAGATTGCAAAGAGTTGGACATGACTGAGTGACTGAACTGACTGACAGCAACTGCAGTCACAATATTAAAAGATGCTTGCTCCTTGGAAGAAAAGCTATGAGAAACCTAGACAGTTTAGTAAAAAGCAGAGACATCACTTTATCGACAGAGGTCTATATAGTCAAAGCTATGGTTTTTCCAGTAGTCATGTATGGATGTGAGATTTGGACTGTAAAGAAGGATGAACACCGAAGAACTGATGCTTTCGAACTGTGGTGCTAGAGAAGACTCTTGAGAGTCCCTTGGGCAGCAAGATTAAACCAGTCAGTTCTAAAGGAAATCAACTCTGAATATTCATTAGGACTGATACTGAAACTGAAGCTCCAGTACTTTGACCATATGATGTGAAGAGTAGACTCACTGGAAAAGACCCTGATGCTGGGAAAGATTGAAGGCAGGAGGAGAAGGGGACGACGGAGGATGAGACGGTTGGATGGCAACATCAAGACAATGAACATGAGTCTGAGCAAACTCTGGGAGATAGTGAAGGACAGGAATGCTTGGTGTGTTGCAGTTCGAATCAGACATGACGTAGTAACTGAACAACAAGATTCTAGGAAATTAATAGCTATTTCAGGCGTAATTCCAGCCAGTTTTTATAATAAGCCAACTGTATAACTATAAAATTCTTAACCTAAATTGATGAAACATTTTGTCATCTTACAATCACAACCTTATTTTTCCAAAAATTCATGTTTTCTGAAATTCATGTTTGGGTTTAATGACCTCAAAGTTTTTTGACACAGAGATGAACTGCTGAAAATCAAACTTTCCATGGAAAGTGGAAACTACTGATTCTCCTGGTCAACTGCTCAGCCTCTCAATTCTTCACTTAACAAATGCATCATAGACTTCAAGGGTGGTGACATGGCCTCAGCTTAATATACCTAACCAGAAGGATAAATCAAGTTATAAATAGTGGAGAAATATCAATAACCTCAGATATGCAGATGACACCACCCTTATGGCAGAAAGTGAAGAGGAACTAAAAAGCCTCTTGATGAAAGTGAAAGTAGAGAGTGGAAAAGTTGGCTTAAAGTTCAACATTCAGAAAACGAAGATCATGGCATCTGGTCCCATCAATTCATGAGAAATAGATGGGGAAACAGTGGAAACAGTGTCAGGCTTTATTTTTGGGGGCTCCAAAATCACTGCAGATGGTGACTGCAGCCATGAAATTAAAAGAAGCTTACTCCTTGGAAGAAAAGTTATGACCAACCTAGATAGCATATTCAAATGCAGAGACATTACTTTGCCAACAAAGGTCTGTCTAGTCAAGGCTATGGTTTTTTCAGTGGTCATGTATGAATGTGAGAGTTGGACTGTGAAGAAAGCTGAGCGCCGAAGAATTGATGCTTTTGAACTGTGGTGTTGGAGAAGACTCTTGAGAGTCCCTTGGACTGCAAAGAGATCCAACCAGTCCATTCTGAAGGAAATCAGCCCTGGGATTTCTTTGGAGGGAATGATGCTGAAGCTGAAAGTCCAGTACTTTGGCCACCTCATGCGAAGAGTTGACTCATTGGAAAAGACTCTGATGCTGGGAGGGGTTGGGGGCAGGAGGAGAAGGGGACGGCGGAGGATGAGATGGCTGGATGGCATCACTGACTCAATGGATGTGAGTCTGAGTGAACTCCGGGAGTTGGTGATGGACAGGGAGGCTTGGCGTGCTGCGATTCATGGGGTCACAAAGAGTCGGACACGACTGAGCGACTGAACTGAACGGAACTGAACCACTTAATCAGAAGTATAAGATGTGACACACACAATTAAAAAATATAGCACTGAATAATTTTAAAGAATATTTAGCTACTTTGGAAACTCCTATCTCAGAGATCTTAACCTGATTACAAGCCCTACATAATAACAAAACTGAATATTTTGTAAATGCTGCCCATTTTTTTTAAAGAAAATTGAAGTCATATCCATTTTTATCTGAGTTCATCATCATTTTTATAAAAACTAAATATCCTATCAAGATCTCTGCACTGAAAACTAGATGGTGTTGTAGAGAGAAATTAAAATCCTAAATAACCTAATGGACTAACCAAGTATTTAGACTGAAAGACTCAGTATTGTTAAGATGTCAGTTCTCAATTTTATCTCTAGGTGTAGTTCAGGACCAATTAAAATCCCAGCAGGTTGTGTGTGTATTCCAATGTGAATGTATATGTGAAAACTGACAAGCTGATTCTCCAGTTTAAGTGGAACTGCAGAAAAACTAGAACAGCTAAGACAAAACTGATGAAGAAGAAGCCAGAGGATCTACCACATTGTACACCAGGGACTTTTATAATGTTGTGCTGGTGTACATATAAACAAATCAGTAGAACAGGGAGTCCAGACACAGACCTGTGCACACATGGTCTCCTGATTTACCACAAAAGGGCCAGTGCAGTTCCAATGGGAAAGGGATAGTCTTTTCAATCAATGATTCTGGATCAATGGAACGTCAGTGTGGAACAAAACTGAACCCTTACCTCACACCGTGCACAGAAATTAACTAGAGATTCTCTTAGACATAAATGTGAAAGGTAAAACAATAAAAGACTAGAGAAACATGTAAAATCATAATGAACTGAGGGTAGAAAATATTCATTGACAGGGACACAGAAAGCACAAAAGGTTGACAAATTGGCCTTCATTGAAATCTTAATGATCAAAAGACAATATTAAAAGAGTGAAAAGGCTATCCAGGGACTATTACAATATGTATATCCAACAAAGGATCATATCCAGAATATACAAAGAATTTTCACAACTTGATTAGGAAAAGTTTGAAAACCCTATCATGATAATGTGAAAAAAAATAACTAAGCAGTTCACAAAAGAGAATATTCATATTGCCAACCTGCACATGAGAAGGTGCTCAATGCCATTAGCAATCAGAGAAATGCAAAGCAAAATCACAGCGAGACCACTAAACGCCTAAAAATTAAAGAGCAGCGCAAGTGCTAATGAGGATGAGCAGCAGGAAAGACTCCCTATGTTGCTGCAAATGGGAGTGGAAATCAGTACAACCACTTAAGAAAACTGGTAGCATTTCTTAAAGCTAAATAATCATGAACTCAAAGACCTGGAACGTCAATAACCCAGGAAAAAGGAGTACAGAAATGGTGTAAAAGGCTCTTTCAGAAGGGAATATTCCTTGCAGCATTAGTTATAAGCATCTAAAACTGGCAACAACCAAATGCTCATTGACAAGAATAAATAAATTGTGGTATATACAATGAAAAAGTGTAGCAATAAAAAAGAATGAACTACTGCTATATGCAATGACCTGGATGAATTTCATAGATATAATAAGTGGGAAAAAATACCATTCTCCAAAGAATACAAACTTTAGAATTCCATTTATATGAAGTTCAAGAGATTGTATGACTTATCTATATCAGAGTACTGGTTACCTTGGTAGGGTGTCAGCTGGGATGGGATCCAGGAAAGTCTTCTGGGGTTCTGGAAAGTTCTATAATTGGATCTGAGCGGCAGTTTCACAGATGTGTAAATACATTATGCAAAAATTCACTGCACTGTGCACCTAAGATTTGTGGACCTTTGTGTGAGTAATACTTCAACAGAGTGAGGAAAACAGCTTGTCTTTGAGAAAGCACTGTAAGCTAAAAGTAATTTTTATAAAATAAAACACCAAAATTGTGATCAAATTTTTTACAGTGACTTTGAATGACTATATGACTTGTAAATGAGGTTAACTTGAAATTCTTCACAATGTATGTAGGGAGACTCCAACAGATGATTGGCAAGCACATATCCAGACTATGGAAGGAACTTCCTACTATGATGCGTTGGTAATGAGTGGAAGGCATGTTAGCTTATTGCCAAGTTGGAAACAGTACATATCTTATTTAAATTCTTCTGCAAACTTAATGAATATATGATGATGCCAAGATAATACCCCTGTCACTTGGAAGTAAATAAAATTGAACATTTCCAGTAATATTTATGAAAATGCTTTTCACTAAAGTCTTCAGTTTATAAAAATCAAATACAGCTTTATATCTCTAGTATATGTGCTCTGTTATGAAAAGCTGAACAACAACAAAAAAAGAAAACTAAATGTTAATTTAAGTGAAGTCAAAGACAAATATCATGATATCACTTTATATGTGGAATCTAAAAATATGATACAAATGAGCATATTTACAAAACAGAACTGACCCACAAACATAGAAAACAAACTTCTACAGTTACTAACAGGGAAAGTTGGGGAGAGATAAATTAGAAGTTTGGGATTCATATATACACACTACTATATATAAAATGGATAAACAACAAGGCCCTACTATATAGCACAGGGAACTATACTCGGTATCTTATAATAACCTATAGTGGAAAAGAATCTGAAAAAGAATATGTATATATATGTTTATATATATATATATATGACTTTTCTGTACACCTGAAACTAACACAATATTATAAGTCAACTATATTTCTGTTGAAAATAAAACAACTAAATGTTAATTCCTTGGGTGTAAGACTCAGGGTACAATAAGCTGTATGCATGGGTCTCATGGTTCATTGCATAAAAAAGGCAATACAATAGAAACAGATATAAAAACTTGGATATGTTAATTTGTTTAAGCAAAGACACACTTTAATATAAAGTAAATCATACTTTTGGGGTAAATGTACATGTATCTTGAAGAACTACTGATAAGACCCAAATATCCAAGCATCCTATCAGATAAACAGGAGAATTTAGGCAGGTGTACTGTTTCAGGGCTCGTGGTAACCTTTCAAAAGTAATTACTTAAAATTCACCCACAAAAGATGCACGACTTGGGGGCCCTTAATCAACAGACCTTTTCAAATGTTAACACAGAAGTCTTTGACAGATGTATCTTAAGATGCTGTCGGTGACTGTCAGACCCCCTTTCTGTCTGACTTAGCTTGAAGGACCCGGGCAGTTCCTAGGGTTGGAAGGATACTGCAAAGGGGGCAAAGCATCAGACAGGAAGGCTAGGTCAGATTTGGGAAAGATTATCTGATTTCATTGAGATTATCTACAAAAATTACATATATTTAAAAAAAGATCTTTATCCTCCTCTTCCTCTAAAAATTAGAAACCTGAGGGCCCGAGAACAAGTCATTTAAGAGAAGTCACACGGCTTCCCCCGAGATTACACAGAGACTTGACGGCACTGATTAAAAACTCACTCCCATAGTCCTGCTTTTCCCCGTGTTGTACATGCTTCTCAAAATCACATTCCAGACAAACTGAGTACCTATGATATTCTCTTTATTTAGTAGAAATGTATTTTGTCCTCGCTCTCAGTTTGAAACGTGTGCTTGAAAAAAATCACTTGTTCCCTTAATCTCTAAATCCTTTTCCTTGTTCTCACCTGCTGACTTGGCCTCCTACGCAACTGGTAAGCGTTCTAGTCCAGAAACTAGATCACATGCCTTTCTAAACGTATTTTTCGTATCATTGCTCTGGTCTTTCCATGCCCACTTATATGTAAAAGTCGTCAGTTTGGTATTCATGAAAGGCAGTTTGTATTCCTTCTTTCTCCTCTCAAATAGCACAGGGATGGCAGGGATTACATGGGAGCAGCGTGTGCAGCACAAAAAGGGAAGGAGGGCATTAGCTGCCTCCTGAGAAACTGCAACGTGTCTGTTTTGACTGCTTTATTTTTTCTATTTCTTCATATCTTCAGGGGTACACATACTGTGTTATGGAATTGTGTGTGTTAGTTGCTGAGTCGCGTCCGACTCTTTGCAACCCCATAGACTGCAGCCCACCAAGCCCCTCTGTCCATGGGATTCTCCAGGCAAGAACACTGGAGTGGGTTGCCACCTCCTTCTCCAAAAGGAATTATAGAAAGAAAGAAAGTGAAGTTGCTCAGTCGTGTCCGACTCTTTGTGACCCCATGGACTGTAGCCTACCAGGCTCCTCCATCCATGGAATTTTCCAGGCAAGAGAACTGGAGTGGGTTGCTATTTCCTTCTCCAGTATTATGGAATTATTACCTCTATAATCACAGTTAAGTCTGTCCAGTTTCACAGGTGTTCTGTTTATCACTCTTCTTTTTTATTGAGGTATAGTTGATGTACAATGTTATATGTTTCAAGTGTACAACATAGTTGTACAATTTTTAAAGCTTATACTCCATTTATAGTTATTATAAAATATTGGCTATATTCCAAGCACCAATGCTTATACTTGTAGCATATTTTATACATAATAGTTTGTACCTTTTAATCTCCTACCCCTGTATTACCCCCTCTCTCTTCCACTGGTAACCACTAGTTTGTTCTCTACATCTGTGGGTCCGTTTCTTTTTTGTTACATTCGGCAGTTCATTTTGTTTTCTAGATTCTGTCTTTCTCTGTCTGACTTATGGGCTTCCCAGGTGGGGCAGTGGTAAAGAATCTGCCTGCCAGTGAAGAAGATGCAGGTTTGATCCCTGGGTCAGGAAGATTCCCCAGAGAAGGAAACGGAAACTGGCTCCAGTATTACTGCCTGGAGAATCCCATGGACAGAGGAGCCTGGCAGGCTACAATCCACGGGGCATATCATTTAGCATAATACCCTCCAAGTCCACCCATGTTGCTGCAAATGGCAAACTTTCATTCCTTCTTATGGCTGAGCATTCCATTATGTGTGTGTGTACGCTTGTGTGTGTGTACCTGCTTTATCCTTTATTCTTTATCCATTGATAGACACCTAGGTTACTTCCAAATCTTGGCTACTGTAAACAGTGCTGCTATGAATATTGAGGTGCATGTATCTTTTCAAATTAGTGGGGTTTTTTCACATATATACCCAGGTGTGGAATTGCTGGGGCATGCGGTAGCTCTGTTTTTAGTTTTTCGAGAAACCTCCACACAGTTTTCCACAACTGCAACAAGTTACATTCCCACCAACAGTGTACAAAGGGTCCCTTTCCCCACACCCTCACCAACATTCATCACTTGTGGTCTCTTTGGGGGTAAGCCATTCGGACAGGCGTCACTCTTGTTTTCTAACATGTATTGAGGAAAGTTGTTCTCTTTACCTTTACTGACAAAACTCATAACCCAACATTTGTCTCAGGATTACAGTTGAGGAGATGAACAGCAGTTTACCACAGATGCAGACCTAGCTTGTATTTTTTTCATAAATGGATCAAAGCAAGAACTTTCAGGTGCTTTGCATTTTTTTAAGGCTGACAGACTTCCTATTGACAGAGGCCTTTCTTTTGATTGTTACTAGTTGTCCTTAGGACCCCTGTACACTATACTTTGCTAATACCTCTGATAAAGGATTATGCAGTATCCTAGATTTGGAGAGAAACAATGGTTAACAAAAAGAGGTAAAGAACATCAGACCAGGATATAACGAAAGAAATATGGAAGAGTGACGAAACAAGAAAAAACCACAACACAACTATTTTAACAAAGAGGTAACAAAGGGGTCACAGATCACTGTTTATTTTTTGTCCAGAGCTGTTCCTCCAAAGAAGAATACTTGGTTAGAAGCTATAATCTTTATTTAAAAATTCTGAAGCTTTATTTAATAATTGTGGTTAGGAGCCATATCTTTATTTGATAACTGTGAAGCTTTCTAACACTTTAAAAATTGAGGAGTTATAAGGTACATTTATCAGGAGTAGGACTTGTGTGTGTGTGTGCGTGTGTGTGTGTGAAAGTCATTCAATCGTGTCTGACTCTGCAAACCCATGGACTGTAGCCTGCCAGGATCCTCTGTCCACGGAATTCTCCAGACTCCACTGGAGTGGGTAACCATTCTCTTCTCCAGGGTATCTTCCTGACCCAGGGATTGAACCCATGTCTCCTGCACTGCAGGCAGACTCTTTACCCTGTCTGAACCAACAGGGAAAGACTCTTAACCTCGTACCATATCAAACATGAGAAATTCTTCAAAACATAAAATAGAACTCTCTATATAATAGCATAACTCCTCACCTTGTTTTCTGTTTTTATTACTTTTGATGATAATTTAGCACACTTGCCTGAGATTAAGGAGCATGTGTGCGTGAAGTCCTTTCAGTCGTGTTGGACTCTTTGCGACCCCATGGACTGTAGTCCACCAAACTCTTCTGCCCATGTGATTCTCCAGGAAAGAATACTGGAGTGGGTTGCTATTTCCTCCTCCAGGGTATCTTCCTGACCCAGGGACAGAACCAGCGTTTGCTACTTCTCCTACACTGGTGGGCGGGTTGTTCACTACTAGCGCCTGGTCACTCAGAGGGTAAAGAATCCACCTGCAATACGGGAGGCCCAGGTTTGATCCCGGGGCTGGGAAGATCCCCTGGAGAAGGGAAAGGCTACCCATTCCAGTATTCTTGCCTGGAGAATTCCATGGGCAGAGGAGCCTGGCAGGCTACAGTCCATAAGGTTGCAAGGAGTTGGACACAGCTGAAGCCACTTAGCACAGCACATCACTGAGAAGCTCCTAGATTACGGAGAGTGGAGGAGAAAGAGGAACCATATGATACATAAGCTTCTATCATAGAGGAAATTTTTAAGAAAGTGATTAAAGCCAGTCTGGAGCTAATGCATGCAATATATATTTGTTAATACAAGTCTCTTCCCCACCATTTTTGACAACTGAGCTGAAACAGCCACATTCAAATTGTTTATCTGCTGTGTGAAAACACTCAAGTATGCCTTATAATCTCAACATAATGGTAACACTGTCCAAAGAATATGAAACCACTAATTCCGAATAGCTTCAGGATTTTAATTTTCAAGTGTTATTGAATCTTTCTGTCTTATTCTTGATTCCACCCCAACTGGGCCAATATTGCAAGTAACCTTTAAGTACTCCATTGAGTTCAGTAAAGCAATTAAAAGACTCGAATTATCCTTCGTATATTTAAGTTTAACAGCAGACTGTTGACAACTTCACAGGCTCCAGAGTTGAAATCCTAGCCTCTCCCTCAGATTCGCTATATTTTATTTTTAGCTGTAATCACTTCCCTCCGGTAAATGGTTAGTGACCACACACACAGGTCTGCACATGAGGAAACTAAAAAGGGAATCTTGCGTGTGAATCAGACACACAAGACACGAGAAGAGCCCCTGTCAGGCCAGGCTCGGAATGTCATCCTCTCCAGTAATCCTCATGACAGGCTGTGCTGACGTTTTCAATTAATGCAAACGATACTTTCAATCAAGTAACTTCCACGGCACATTTAGGGTGAGTTGTTTCACGAGCACCTCCTACCAGACAGTCTAATAAAATCAACTCTTCATCTTTAGTCATGTCCCTCCATGCTTCAGGTTACATAAAGCTTACTAGACTTTCGATCAACTTGTAATTCACACCCAGGAAAATCTTTCAGACAGATTAATTTGGTAGAGTAAATTGAGCCAGAGCATATGCATTCCAATTTCCCCATATAGTAAACCTGATTAAAGAATTGGGATAGCAAAGTACAGGAGCATCACATTCAAGGAAATCCCAAGGCGGGGGAGCTTCAGTTCTGCAAGATGATTATGTTCTAGAGATCCATAGCGAACAATGCTATATTATACAGGTAGAAGTGTGCGGCTCCCTGGTGGTTCAGTGGTAAAGAATCTGCCTGCCAGTGCAGGAGATACGAGTTCGACCCCTGATCCAGGAAGATCCCACACACCATGGAGCAAAGCTCCGTGCGCTACAACTACTGAGTTTGTGTTCTGGAGCCCATGAGCTGCAGCTGCTGAGCCCACGTGCCACAAGCACTGAAGCCCATGCACCCTGGAGCCTGAGCTCCGCAGCAAGAGAAAGCTCTGCAGTGAGGGGCTCGCACAGCAAGAGAAAGCTCTGCAGTGAGGGGCTCGCACAGCAAGAGAAAGCTCTGCAGTGAGAGGCTCGCGCAGCAAGAGAAAGCTCTGCAGTGAGGGGCTCGCGCAGCAAGAGAAACCTCTGCAGTGAGGGGCTCGTGCACCGCAACTGGGGCGTGGCCCCCACTAGCCACGACTAAGAAAAACCCTTTGCAGCAACGAAAACCCAGCAGAGTCAAAAATCAATAAGTAATAATACATTTTAAAAATAAATAAATAGAAGGTCACATCAGCTATAAAAATAAAGAAATGTTTTACCGGGGTAGAGCTCATGTTAAATGTTCTTACCCCTCCAAAAGGAGTTATTAAAGTGTAAATTAATAAGTAAACAAAAAATAAAAGGAACCTGGCAGCATAAGGTACAAGATAACCAGCTGAGGAAAAAAGAGACAATTATCAAAAAGGTGAGTGTTTCTTTATTTTCCTAAAACATAGGGCATTAGATTCACCTGGGAAGCTGGTTAAAAACGTCAGTTACTGAATTCCACTCCAGGCTGCCCTGCATCATAAATGTCTCTGGAGTGGGACCAGGGAATAAATACTCCAGATGATCCTCATTCACACTGGAAACTGGAAAATCATTTGTGTAGGTCCTTCAGATCATCACCAGGAACACTTATTACATACTAGCACATGCCTGGAAACTGATTCACTCACCTTTCTAGCCAAAAAAAGGCCTATCCCCAATAATTAAGTAATTACTTGCATTACCTGCTATGTCTGTTAAAATGAAGAGACATTTAAAAAAAATTCAGGAGAGTAGCAACATTATCAGGATAAACTCCATGCCCTATGTACTACTTTTTGCCATGAGTCATTCCTGATTTTTCTGACAAAAGAAAGTGTTTCCCCCACCCCAAAAATGTATGAGAGCCACAGGATGCCCTTGGTATAGTGTTAGCATATTCAAACTCCCATGTGGATTATTTTCTGAAATGTACCTAGAGCCAGACATCTTGGAATGTGAAGTCAAGTGGGCCTTAGAGAGCATCACTATGAACAAAGCTAGTGGAGGTGATGGAATTCCAGTAGAGCTGTTTCAAATCCTGAAAGATGATGCTGTGGAAGTGCTGCACATTTGGAAAACTCAGCAGTGGCCACACGACTGGAAAAGCTCAGTTTTCATTCCAATTCCAAAGAAAGGCAATACCAAAGAATGCTCAAACTACCGCACAGTTGCACTCATCTCACATGCTAGTAAAGTAATGCTCAAAATTCTCCAAGCCAGGCTTCAGCAATACGTGAACCGTGAACTCCCTGATGTTCAAGATGCTTTTAGAAAAGGCAGAGGAACCAGAGATCAAATTGCCAACATCCGCTGGATCATGGAAAAAGCAAGAGAGTTCCAGAAAAACATCTATTTCTGCTTTATTGACTATGCCAAAGCCTTTGACTGTGTGGATCCCAATAAACTGTGGAAAATTCTTCAAGAGATGGGAATACTAGACCACCTAACCTGCCTCTTGAGAAATCTGTATGCAGGTCAGGAAGCAACCGTTAGAACTGGACATGGAACAACAGACTGGTTCCAAATAGGAAAAGGAATGCGTCAAAGCTGTATATTGTCACCCTGCTTATTAACTTTTGTGCAAAGTACATCATGAGAAACGCTGGATTGGAAGAAACACAAGCTGGAATCAAGATTGCCGGGAGAAATATCAATAACCTCAGATATGCAGATCACACCACCCTTATGGCAGAAAGTGAAGAGGAGCTAAAAAGCCGCTTGATGAAAGTGAAAGAGGAGAGTGAAAAAGTTAGCTTAAAGCTCAACATACAGAAAACAAACATCATGGCATCTGGTCCCATCACTTCATGGGAAATAGATGGGGAAACAGTAGAAACAGCATCAGACTTTATTTTTTTGGGCTCCAGAATCACTGCAGATGGTGACTGCAGCCATGAAATTACAAGACACTTACTCTTTGGAAGAAAAGTTATGACCAACCTAGATAGCATATTCAAAAGCAGAGACACTACTTTGCCAACTAAGGTCCGTCTAGTCAAGGCTATGGTTTTTCCAGTGGTCATGTATGGATGTGAGAGTTGGACTGTGAAGAAGGCTGAGCACCAAAGAACTGATGCTTCTGAACTGTGGTGTTGGAGAAGACTCTTGAGAGTCCCTTGAACTTCAAGGACATCCAACCAGTCCATTCTGAAGGAGATCAGCCCTGGGATTTCTTTGGAAGGACTGATGCTAAAGCTAAAAGTCCAGTACTTTGGACACCTCATTCGAAGAGTTGACTCATTGGAAAAGACTCTGATGCTGGGAGGGATTGGGGGCAGGAGGAGAAGGGGATGACCGAGGATAAGATGGCTTGATGGCATCACGGACTTGATGGACGTGAGTCTGAGTGAACTCCGGGAGATAGTGATGGACAGGGAGGCCTGGCGTGCTGCAATTCATGGGGTCACAAAGAGTCGGACATGACTGAGCGACTGAACTGAACTGAACTGAACCTCCTGCCAAATTAGTGAAAAATCATAAAGACTTACAAAATATTCAAGAGACACAGATGTGTTATATCTTTATAATAGATTGTTATAAAAGTCTCAAAAGTCTCTACTGGGGTGTGTCATAAACCTGTATATACCTTGTTAGCCAAAATACTGAAAGAAATATTCAAAAGAATAAGCACAATACAACTCATACTCTCAGGACATATCATCATATGTGACTATTGTCAGAATTCATCACGTGTGGTCATTTGCACAGAAGGCAAGTCAAAGCTTCTTTTTGCTTAACAAATGGCCTTTCAGTGTGTCTAGTTAAACTTTATAATATAGAATGCATCTAGTTCAGTAACTTACACATACTCAATGTTCAAGAAAAGGTTTCCAAATTAGCCACTTGATCATTTTTAAAAATCAGATATAGAAATAAATATTTCAAATTGCCTTCAAGTCCTTTGGAAATATTTATGAGGTTGATAATTTAACAATTGCAAGTAAATATTAGGGCTTCCCTGATGGCTCAGTGGTAAAGAATTAACCTGTCAATGCAGGAGTCGTGGGTTTGATTCCTTGGTTGGGAGGATCCCCTGGAGAAGGAAATGGCAACCCATTCCAGCATTCTTGCCTGGGAAATCCCACGGAAGTGGAGCCTGGCAGACTACAGTCCATGTGGTTGCAAAAGATCAGGCACGACGCAGCCACTAAATAACAACAATTATCTCTTTAGGTCAAAAAGTGCTCTAAGACTGTTATTTTCCTGTTCACTTCATCTGAGACAGTACAAAACTGACATATAATTAAGCTACATTTCTTTTTCTATTTTAGTCTTTTTTCACTTTTCCCTAATTAACATTAGATACATCCCTTAATACTAACTGGGAATGAGTTTCCATATTATAATCTGAATAATTTAAGTAACATCATTTAAAGGTGAAAGGGAGAAACAGACACATGGATGCAAAATGCATACTTATATTTATAAACATCAATGAGATAAACAAAAGCTATTTAGACTAATAAATATATTGAAAAATGTAAATTTAGGCATTCTCAATGTGTGACTTGAAGGTCAATGGGGAAAACAATAAATTCTTATCTATTTTTTACTTGTAGATTTAATGTGTCCTCTTCAACCATAAGATTTATTTTAATAATTTTTTTAAAAAAATAAAGACGACAAATAACATTTGGAGACTGGACACAAAGGTGACCTGGATACCTGGCTTGTCCCTGCTCATCACGGAAGCGGAAACAGGAAGCAGGAAAGTTGCGGCCCAGAGCCAAAGCCTCCAAGAGTCAGCGAGCCTCATGGTGCCTCTGAACCATGGGAACCAGTGGCCACCGATCTGCAACAGAACAGAACGTCTGAATTGAGCTAGTGTATACAGTTCCTTTCATTATCATTCCCAGAAAATCCTCAGCACCAAGGAGAACACAAGAGATTTTTACATTATACATAATTATGTAATTGGATATCTGATTATATATAATTTGCTGTTGCTGTTCAGTCACTCAGTCGTGTCTGACTCTTTGAGACCCCATGGACTACAGCATGCCAGGCTTCCCTGTCCACCACCATCTCCTGGAGTCCATTGAGTCAGTGATGCCATCCAACCATCTCATCCTCTGTCGTCCCCTTCTCCTCCTGCCTTCAATCTTTCCTAGCATCAGGGTCTTTTCTAAGGAATCAGCCCTTCACATCAAGTGGCCAAAGTATTGAACCTTCAGCTTCAGTATCAGTCCTTCCAATGAATATTCAGGGTTAATTTCCTTTAAGATTGACTGGTTTGATCTCCCTGCAGTCCAAGGGACTTTCAAGAGTGTTCTCCGACACCACAGTTCAAAAGCATCTATTCTTTGGTGCTCAGCCTTCTTTAAGGTCCAGCTGTCACATCCACACATGATACTGAAAAAGCCATAGCTTTGACTAGATATACCTTTGTTGGCAAAGTAATGTCTCTGCTTTTTAATATGCTGTCTACATTTGTCATACTTTTTCTTATAATTAGACACTATATATTAATGTAGACTTTATTTTGCATGAGAAAGCTCTGAAAATATTTTCAGATTAGTTCCTATTTTTAATGTCCATACACCCTCTCATTTCTCTTCTTTGAAATCTTTTTAAAACCACACCACGTATACAATGATTTGTATATATATATCTTTATTGGGGGTGGCGGCAGGGGGGCTTCCCTGGCAGCTCAGATGATAAAGAATCTGACTGCAGTGCAGGAGACCTGGGTTTGATCCCTCGGTCAGGAAGATCCCCTGGAGAAGGAAACAGCTACCCATGCCAATATTATTGCCTGGAGAATTCTAGAACAGAGGAACCTTTAATCTTAGTAAAATACAAATATTGAAATTTACCATTGTAACCATTTTTAAGAGTATAGTTCAATGGCATTAAGTACTTCACATTGTATATTCACCACCACCATCTATAACTTTTCATCTTGCAAAACTGAAACTCTGTATCTATGAAACAATAGCTCATCATTTCTCCCACCCCTAGCCCCTGGCAACCACCATTTTGTTTTCTGTCTCTATTAATCCGACTGCCCTAAATCACATATATGGGGAATCATGCTGTACTTATCTTTTTGTGACTTTATTTCACTTGGTGTAATGCTGACTAAGGTCCATCTAGTCAAGGCTATGGTTTTTCCAGTAGTCATGTATAGATGTGAGAGTTGGACTGTGAAGAAGGCTGAGCGCCGAAGAATTGATGCTTTTGAACTGTGGTGTTGGAAAAGACTCTTGAGAGTCCCTTGGACTGCAAGGAGATCCAACCAGTCCATTCTGAAGGAGATCAGCCCTGGGATTTCTTTGGAAAGAATGATGCTAAAGCTGAAACTCCAGTACTTTGGCCACCTCATGTGAAGAGTTGACTCACTGGAAAAGACTTTGATGCTGGGAGGGATTGGGGGCAGGAGGAGAGGGGGACAACTCGATGGACGTGAATCTGAGTGAACTCCGGGAGTTGGTGATGGACAGGGAGGTCTGGCGTGCTGTGATTCATGGGGTCGTAAAGAGTCAGACATGACTGAGTGACTGAAGTGAACTGAACTGAATGTCCTCAAATTTTGATCATGTTGTAGTATGTGTCAATATTTTCTTCCTTTTTAAGACTGAATAACATTCCACTCTATGTATCTACCACATTTTGTGTATCCATTCCTCCACTGAGAGACACTGGCTGCTCCCATCTTTTAGCTATTGTGAATAATGCTGCTATGAACATGAACGTGCAAAAATCTGTTCAAGTCCCCGCTTTCAATTCTTTTGGGTACATACTCAGAAAGGGTCATATGATAATTCTACTTCTAATTTTCTGAGGAATTCCCATACTGTTTTCCTTAGCAGCTGCAACATTTTACATTTCCACCAACAGTGAACCATGGTCTAATTTCTCCAATCCTTGTTAACATTATTAATTTCTGTTTTTGTTTTTTTTTTTAAACAGCAGTCATCCTAATGGGTGTAAGATGGTATCTCATTGTGGTTTTCATTCTCATTTTCCTAAGGATTCATGATTTGAACATCTTTTATCTGATTTTTGTAAATCTTCTTTGGATAAATGTCTACCTAAATCCTTTGCCCATTTTTTAATCTGTTTTTTTTGTTTGTTTGTTTTTGTTGCATTGTAGAAATTCTTCGTTTATTTTGGAAATTAATCCCTTATCAGACATGCGTGTTTGCTCAGTCGCTTCAGTCATGTTCGACTCTTTGTGACCCTATGGACTGTAGCCAGCCAGGCTCCTCCGCTCACGGGATTTTCCCAGCAAGAATACTGGAGTGGGTTGCTATGCCCTCTTCCACACTGAACCCACATTTCCTGCATTGCCACCAGAGAAGCCCCCTTATCAGTCATAACGATTTGCAAACATTTTCTTCCATGTTGTAGATTATCTTTTCACTCTGTTACTTGTGTCCTTTGCTACAGAGAAGGGTTTTCTTTTCCATGTAGTTTAATTTATCTGTTTTTTTTGTTTTTGTTTTTTTCTTTTCTTGCCTGTCCTTTAGGGCTTCCCTTGTGGCTCAACTGGTAAAGAATCCGCCTGCAATGCAGGAGATCTGGGTTCAATCCCTGGGATGGGAAGATCCCCCAGAGAAGGAAAGGCTACTCACTCCAGTAGTATTCCGGCCTGGAGAATTCCACAGACTCTACAGTCCATGGGGTCGCAAAGAGTCAGACACAATTGAGTGATTTTCACTTGGCCAGTCCTTTTGGTCATATGATTTATATTTTTAAAATAGAATTATATTTTTCACAATTTTTTTTCTCTTCCGAATAGTAATCTTTCCTTCTACTTAAAGAAAAAAAAAGGATATATGTAATGTTTACCTCATCTGAGCCTGACTTGGCATCATTTTTAACTTTAGTTGTTACCTCTCATAATTGTTTGTCTTTCTGTATGTATTACAATAAAAATTTTAATAAAACAAATCCCTGTAATGGAAAACATAAACATTAATTAAGTTATTTTTTATATTAAAGTAACTAACATGGAAACATGTTAGAACCAGACATGGAACAACAGACTGGCTCAAAATTGAGAAAGGGGTACATCAAGGCCTCTTATTGTCACTCTTATTTAACTTCTATGCAGAGTACATCATGTGAAATGCCGGGCTGGAAGGAGCACAGGCTGGAATCAAGATTGCAGAGAGAAATATCAACAATCTCAGATATGCAGATGACACCACTCTTATGGCAGAAAGCAAAGAGGAATTAAAGAGCCTCTTGATGAAGGTGAAAGAGGAGAGTGAAAAAGCTGACTTAAAACTCATCATCAAAAAATGAAGATCATAGCATCCCATCCCATCACTTCATGCATAGGGGAAACAATGGAAACAGTGACAGATGTTATTTTCTTGCACTCCAAAATCACTGCAGACAGTGACTGCAGCCATGAAATTAAAATACGCTTGCTCCTTGGAAGAAAAGCAATAACAAACCTAGACAGCATATCAAAAAGCAGACATATCACTTTGCTTTGTCATCATCATCTAGTCACTCAGTCGTGTCCAACTCTTGCGACCCCATAGACTGTAGCCCATCAGGCTCCTCTGTCCATGGGATTCTCCAGGCAAGAACACTGGAGTGGGTTGCCATTGCCTTCTCCTTACTTTGCTTACAAAGGTCCATATAGGCAAAGCTATGGTTTTTCTAGTAGTCATGTATGTATGTGAGAGCTGGACAATAAAAAAGACGGAGTGCTGAAGAACTGATGCCTTCGAACTGTGGTGCTGGAGAAGGCTCTTGACAGCAAGGATAGCAAACCAGTCAGTCCTAAAGGAAATCAACCCTGAATGTCATTGGAAGGACTGATGCTGAAGCGGAAGCGGAAGCTCCTGAGTGGGCCACTTGACGGGAAGAGCCAACTCATTGGAAAAGACCCTGATGCTGGGAGAGACTGAAGGTAGGAGAAGGGGATGACAGAGGACGAGATGGTTGGATGGCATCATCGACTCAATGGATTTGAGTTTACCCAAACTCTGGGAGATAGTGAAGGACAGGAAAGCCTGGAGTGCTTCAGTCCCAGGGGTCTCAAAGAGTCAGACTCAGCAGAGTGACTGAACAACAACAAAAACATGGACACAGACTGCAAGTTAAAATATAATGGCCCTCTCAGTATATTTAATTGCAGTGTTAGTAGAATAGCTATTGTAAAAGTTTTAAATATACAAATCATATTATACCATTTTTGCCATAATTCAAAGTTTATTCAAGTCAAATGGAAAAGAATGCATGATACCAAAGGCTAGATGTTGTCAATAGACACTCTTTAGGGAAAAAAAAACAAACCTAAAGCCACCATCTTTGATATTCTGCCTGTGCCAAATACGTAGATCAGCATTTTAAAATTAATTCAAGATTTAGATATTTCTGCATGAATAGCTAGAAGCAGTAATTTCAATATGAAAACCACATGTGTGGTTCTAAAAATCAAACAGCTGGTTTTATGCTTATTTCTTTTGAACTCTTTCATCCATCTATAGTCATAATCCTCATATGACTTTACAAACTTAGCTATTATTTCAAGTCAGTTGGTAGCTGTTAAAACAGTTTATTTCAAATAAATTAGCTCACGAATATTGATCTCAGCTTCAGAGATATGCTTGACTATTTGCATTTTTAACCAAAGTGATTTTTATGAGTTGATAAATTAGCAGTGTAGTATAGTGTTTAAAACTTCATGCCCAGGCTCTGCCTGCTTATGGACATTATGTAATTTCATCAAGACTTCATTTATTCATCTGAAAACTGATAATAATTCTACAACTATATCACTTAATACATGGAGAAAGTATATCACAGGGCACTGAACACAGTAAGTGTTCAAAAAAGTTTCTGCTATTACAATTATTTACTCCACATATTCATAAATAACAAGTGAAAATTTACGATTATATTTATCTATTCAGCCTGAGATTGACAGCGATAACTGAAGAATGGAGAAGTGCCAAAGCATCCTAAAATTCTCTGTTCATTGAAGCTTTAGCTATGAGTTCAATCTTGAGGTTTACCAAAATATTCAAGTCACTTGGAGGATAATAGTACTTAATTTCAATCTCACTTATTCAAAATGTTTGAAGAATAGACGTTATATTTAGTTGGCTAAATGTTCTAGTTATTAAAGAATTGCCATTCCACCACTCTATTGACATGTTTCTGGCCAAGTTCAGAAAAAACTTGAAAGAAGAATCCTTTTCTCCCGGTGTCTTAACTCCACCTCCTGACATTTTCAACAGCTGACCCCTCTCTCCTTGAAACCCTCCCTTCTCATCAGCTTCCCTCCCTGGCCTTTGCTGGTATTCCATCTAAATCCCCTCCTCAGATCTTTTTTCTCCCTGATTTCTTAATGGTGGTATCTGTGGGCGTCTGAGGGTATCTGAGTGGTGGTATCTTCCTCTCCTCTCTCTTTATAATGTCTCCTTAGGTCTCTGCTTTAAGTAGTATCTGTCAGATGAGTCTAAAATTCAGGGCTCCAGTCTAGCCCTCTTCTCTGAACTTTGGATTGTGCATCTAACCACCCACTCAGTAATCCCTCTCAGACATCACACAAGCATCTCTATATATCTCAACACCAAACTAAATGCTTGCTTCTTGACCATGCTCTTCCTCGCCTCCATAATTCACCCTCATCAAGACACTCCAACGAGAATCCTAAGCATTCTTCTGCCTTCGCTACTGCCATCTCACGCATCACCATCCAACAAGTGGTACCAGTGCTACTCCAAACACCTCTGAGAGCCACACACTGCTCTCTACACCTCTGCCACTTGCCTGGTGAAGACTCCTCCCCAGCCTCCTCACTATTCCCCTCCACTACAGGCTCCTGACCAGGTCTGCGCTCTACATACACCACCAGAGAGTGTTCCTTAAAATCAAAGTTGGACCACGTCACTGCCCATCTCAAGCCCTTTCACGGTTTCCCATCCAATTTGGAGGGCTTCCCTGGTGGCTCAGGAGTAAAGAATCCACTTGCAATGCAGGAGGTGTAGCAGGAGCCGTGGGCTTGATCCGTGGATAAGGAAGATCCCCTGGAGAAGGAAACGGCAACCCACTCTAGTATTCTTGCCTGGAGAATTCCATGGACAGTTCAAGGGGTCTCAAAAGAGTCAGACACGACTTAGCAAGTAAATGATAGCAGTCAAACTTGGAATGTAATCCAGAGGCCTTTCTATGGCCTAGAAAGAAACCCCGAGTAACCACCTCTCCAGCTGATGTCCTGTACCTCAAATTCCTTGACTTTTTCTAACTTCAGGGCCTTTGCACCTGCTATTTCCTCATGCAGGAATGTGTTGGGTCCTGTTCATCCTGCATCTTTCAGTTTAAATATTACTATGCAGAAGAGCCCTCTCCTGACCAATAGATGCTCTGGCCCTGCTATTCTCTAGCTCAGACTCTTCTGTCTGTACCCAAGTTTATTGCCCTCACTCTACTCTAAACTCCTTCAGGGCAGGGACTATGTGTCTTGTCCATCACTGTATCTTGGTGCTGAGCATAGTACCTGGAAAAGCGGGGCCTCAATAGATATTCTTTGAGTTCAAAAGTACTGGAAACTGCCAACTTGCAAATCTTGAGACACAGTGAATTGCACTTAACATTTGAATCTCTAGTAACAATAACTGAATATTTTATAATTATTAAGGCATTTCAGAATCTTACACTATATCAAGGTTTATTATACTATGCGTCATTCCTTTTTGTATGCTTTTAATGTGTTTGCTGTTGGGGGTTTCTGTTATTCCAGTCCTGATTAGAGATGTACTCCACTTAGCCAGGAAGATTTGAAGAAACTTTTTATCAAGGTCTCAAAATGAATCCTTGTACACTGAGACACACACACATACACCTTTCCTAGATCTTAACCCTCTGCTGCAGGCAATTCCAAGGTCGACTCCAATACAGTTCTCAAGAGCACAACCCCCACTGAGGTTTCCCTGGCCCTCTCCCCCAGCTCCTCCCCACTGTCCCCAGACACCTTGGGGGTGCTCCTTGCTGTCTTCCACCTGCCTGTGGGGCCTTTCTTGGATCTCTCAATTCTGGGCTGTGCCGCCATCCAAAGGTTTCCTTCCTCATTGAAACTTGCCTGTTTTCTCTGCTGTTCCCTCAGACCCCAGTCTGCTGACTATCAAGCTAGTTTCACAAATGCATCCAGGCCAACGTTATCATAGTTGAATGTGTTACTCTTCCCAGGTAAGATTTAAACTTTAATCTTCAATATAATGCTTTACTGATTGAGTGACTTCCCCAAATCACTTTTTTTCAAACTTGTACAAAGATGGTTTTTGATGCATTTTAAGAAAGATATGGAGATTACTGGTCAGACACACGGTCTCGTTTTCTGAAACAGAATTTCTTTTATATATGGTATTTTATTTAATACTCATAATTAGTTGAGAGCCAAGCACACTGGCTCTTAACATTAGCAGGGTGTAAGGCAAGAAATCTATATTCCATATGTCTAAATGTTTAAAAGTCAAAACTAAAGCTAATAAAACTGATAAGAAATGTGTGTTTCCTCCTTTCCTCTTAGCACATGTTTCATGAAGACTAAAAGTCAAGGCCGCATTTAGAACTGAACCGAGCAGGCTGCAAGGATGCGCTGGCCTCTGGCCTGGGCCAAAGCACCCCCTGCATTGTTCCCCATTCCTGCCTCCATGTCATTCACTTCATGACGAATAAATGGGGAAAATGCGGAAACAGGGTCAGATTTCCTTTTCTTGGGCTCCAAAATGACTGCAGATGGTGACTGCAGCCACTAAAGTAAAAGACACTTGCTCCTTGGAAGAAAAGCTATGACAAAACTACACAATGTATTAAAAAGCAGAGACATCACTTTGCCAACAAAGGTCTGTACAGTCAAAGCTATGGTTTTTCCAGTATTCATGTATGGATATTGAGGGTTGGACTATAAAAAAGGCTGAGCTCTGGTACTGGAGAAGACTCTTGAGAGCCCCTTGGACTGCAAGGAGATCAAACCAGTCCATCCTATGGGAAATCAATACTGAATATTCATTGCAAGGACTGGTGCTGAAGTTGAAGCTCCAATACTTTGGCCACCTGATGAGGAGAGCTGACTCATTGGAAGAGACCCTAATGCTGGGAAAGATTGAGGGCAGGAGGGGAAGGGGATGACAGAGGATGAGATGGGTTCAGTGCCATCACTGACTCAATGGACATGAGTTTGAGCAAGCTCTGGGAGAAAGTGAAGGACAGGGAAGCCAGTCGTGCTGCAGTCCATGGGGTCACAAAGAGTTAGCGACTAATGACACCCTGGCTCCATCTGCACCATGAAGGGCTTCACTCACACGTGTGAGAACTTGCCAGAAAGCTGAGTTTTGTCTGCGGCACCTGCAGACACCTCTCCTTGACTGCCCCTTTGGCCTAGGAATGTTCACACCACTGCTTAGTCTGTTTCTGGGAAGGGGGACCCGAGGAGGAGGTTGCCAGATTCTGCAAGAGGACTGAAGGCCAGTTGGTCAGGGGATGCCAGGATCTTAGGTGCCTAGAGCCTGGTCTAAAAGCTCTGGCTTTGGGTAAGGGCAGGGTCCCTGATCTCTGTGGACTCTTTCCCCTGAGAGCAGATGCACAGACAGAGCCTTCTAAAATGCAGGGCCCAGAGAAGGAATTTTCTTGCCTGGCACAGACACGAAACTTTAAATGTCATAGTGAGGCTCCTTGAGTTCAAGCCTAGGTCTGCTTAGCAGGAAACCCTCTGCTGATACACCGTGACGTTTACTATCAGGATGTAAGGCAGACCTATCACATCCCTATACGCTTTCTTCTCAGATTTTAGCTCATCTCCATCAAGATTCTAGCCAGACCCTTCACAGTTTCTTCCCAGCACTGCATAGTACCAACATCACCACTATCACCACTATACATGTGCCCAGCACAGGGCATCTTGGGCAGACAACACTGCTGGAGACCAGGAGACCTCTCACATCATTCAGACAGCCCTGCCTGCAGTGGGTTTCTCACTGCCTTAACAGCAGAGAGATGACGGCTGCCTGAAGGCTGGCCTGTGACCTCCACCCACATCCCTTGTTCTCACTCTTCTTTGCCAACCAGAATTATTTGCAGAGACTGCTTGGGTTTAGGGAACTTTAAAAAGCCACTGTCCTTTAAACTTCCTTAATCCAGGTCTTGAAATCCTAGAAAGCAACTATCGAAACCAAAAATATTTGAACTAGGACATAGATTTTTTTAAAAATTCCTTATTAATCCATATTTGTGTACAAAGCACAAAGAAGACAGGAGGAACACTGGGAAATCTTAATCTTTCATCCCATCAACAGGATGAGGCCCTACTATGTGCCTGTGTGGATACAGCAGTGAGCCAAACAGTCCCTGGGTCACTCTGGTCAGGGAGATTGCAAGTAAACAAACTCTTAAGTCCTCTTTGAGAAACAGACAGTAGAAAGCAAAGGAACACAGAAGATACAGACAAAATGACGGAATGGAACCTTGCTGGATAAGAGGGTCAAGGACCGCTTCAAAGGAAACCAAAGCCAATCTTCCTACAATGGAACATGAAAATTTTACTGATGTTGTCATTGTTCAGTCGCTGAGGCATGTCTGACTCTTTGTGACCCCATGGACTGCAGCACAGCAGGCTCTCTTGTCCTTCACCATCTCCCAGAGTTTGCTCAGACTCATGTCCACCGAGTTGGTGATGCTATCTTAACCATCTCATCCTCTGCTGCCCCCTTCTCCTTTTGCCTTTAGTCTTTCCCAGCATCAGGGTCTTTTCCAATGAGTCAGCCCTTCACACATGGTGGTATTGGAGTTTCAGCATTAGTCCTTCCAGTGAATATTCAGGGTTGATTTCCTTCAGGATTGATTGATTTGTTCTCCTTGCAGCAAGGGACTCTAGAGAGTCTTCCACAGCACCACAATTCCAATTTTAGACGTTTTGCCATCTAACAGCTAACGATGCTTGTTTTACATCTCTGAAATTTGGCTTTAGCTAAAGATTTAAAGATTAGATCTAACACCAAAATAGAAAATAATACAGCAAAGACAAGTGAAAGAAAAAAAAAAACAGAGGAGAAAATAGAAAGGAACACTGATTCATTTTACATAGGCTGCTAAATGAGCAACACAATATTTTGACATAAAAAAGCAGGCTTTGGACTTGCCTGGCAGTCCACTGGTTAAGGGAACCTCTTGCAGGAGGCTTGGGTTCAATTTCTGCCTTCTGCCCATACTTGTAGAGCAGCCAAAAATAAAAAAAAAGAAATCATGGCTGGATTTGTGAAATGACTGAGAGAACCCCTGTTTTCAGAACATTCATTACAAACAGAAATGCCATGTGAGTGGGTTTGATTTTTAAATCAAACCTTCTTGACTATCCTCCAATGTGCCTATACATAGCTCCACCAAGGAAATCTGGCCATACTGTTATGAAGAGACACATCTTGTAAATAAGCAAAAGCAACAGGTGTTACACATTTGTTCTTTTACCAATCTTTAGACTCTATCTTTACTGAAGCTATAGTAGAGCCTATAACCTATTGTAGAAAATTGGCTGGAAAGTCATGCCTATACAGTTAAAATTCCAAGTCCACAATAACACACACACATACACACAAAAAATCCTCAAGAGCTCAGGACTCATTCTAGCTTATTTCATAATTTTGCCATCGACTGTAGTCATGAAATTGAAGTGAGTTTGCAGAGTGTAGTCATGAAGTTGAAATGAGTTTGCAGAGGTCTTTTGCAGCTCTGGCAACATTTCTGCCCTTCTTACATTCGATGGAAACCTCTTGACATTTTTACATACATGCATCATCTTTTTTTAAAAATATAAATTTATTTATTTTAATTGGAGGTTAATTACTTTACAATATTGTATTGGTTTTGCTATACATCAACATGTATCTGCCACAGGTATACACGTGTTCCCCATCCTGAACCCCCCACCCTCCTCCCTCCCCGTACCATCCCTCTGGGTCATCCCAGTGCACCAGCACCAAGCATCCAGTATCATGCATTGAAACAAGCATCATCTTTAACCTAGGAATTCAAGTAAGAAATTTCAAAATCATCTTGAATTAATTCTTCATCCCTCATATCAGATCTCTATCAAAGTCTATAAAGGCTACTTTCTAGACATTTTTTGAATGCATACCAACTTCCCCATCCTCCCAACAGCGGCTTTAGTTCACACCCTCACCATTTTGATTCTGGAAGAGTATGATAGGCTTCAGTAATCTCCTCTCTTCCAGGCCTTTTCCCCGGAACTCCATCGCCCTACTGCCCAAAACTTCTATTTCTAAAGCAAAGACCTGGCTTTTGTGCTCTGCCATCTGAAAGTCTCCTAGTGCTTTCCACGCCTACTCCTCAGGGAGGCAGGCGCTCAGGGTGGTGTTACAGCTGGGCCGCAGCTCATCCAGCCAGGCTCATGTCCTGCTACTTCCTTCCAACACACTCTATTCCATCAAACTATTCCCAGTTCCCAAAATGTTCCAGGCTTCTGAACATGGTGGAATGTTATTCCAAGTTTTTCTCCACCTACTCTGCCCTCCACATGTTTCAGGCTCTACGTCCTCTCTGAAGTCTGCAAGTCCCATCCTGGAGCTCATCACCCTGCAATCCACCGGCACTCGGGACCCAGCCCTAATTCAGCTTGGGCTACACTCCTTTGTGGTAACTTGTGGCCTTTCTATCTCCTCTCTGTACTGAATACCTTGAAGAAAATAGATTGCATCTGATATCAGCATTTTGTTTCAACTTGGCATTTAATGGATCTTCATTTGATCAGTTTATAGGATGAATACAGTCTAAGGCAATATATGTGGGCTAAAACTAAACAAATGAAAGGTTGAAACCAAGTAATAAATATATCCATATAGAGATTTAACAATTACAGCAATATATGGATAAAGTGAAGAGTTACAGAGATGTAAAGAAAAAACTACTAAAAAGAAGGCTCAGTGAACATAATTTCAGTTATAAACCAGTGAGATTTTATAATTTCAGTGAGATAAAAAAAAAAAACTTTAAACTTGTCTTCTTTTACTGAAAACATACTCCCTGGTTCTTAATGTTTATATTTCTTAAAGCTGATCAACTCTATCACATTTTTTCAAAGTTCTGTGATTTCTCCTGTCACTTCAAAATTAGTGCCAACTTTCCAGGGGATCTCCAGGCCTAGGTTAGCCTTCAGCAGGTTTAAGCAACTCTCTCCACCCTCAATAACTGTTTCTTTTATTGACTCACTTCTCTGAATGACAGTTGTCGCCATCAACTTTCTAGATACTATTCTCAATTTGACCGTCATGACCAATCTGGATTTTGTCAAATTTTAATTCTCTAGCTCTGCCTGAAACAAGTATGTATATATCAGTGACCCAATGCCACTTCAAATTTTAAATAAATATATTAATGTTTGGGGGGCACTTTCCAGGTGGTATAGTGGTGAAGAATCCACCTGTCAGAGCAGGAGATGCAAGAGAAGCGGGTTGGATCCCTGATTGGGGAAGATCTCCTGGAGTAGGAAACAGGAACCCACTCCAGTATTCTTGTCTGGAGAGTTCCACAGACACGAGAGCCTGGGGGACTAAAATTGATAGGTCGCAAAGAGTCAGACATGACTGGCAACTGAGCACATGGTGGTTTTGCCTAATCTATCAACTTTTCTTGATGTTTCCATTTGGAAGCCTCTACCAACATTCTGATCAACTACTCTCGCATCTCAAGATCATCTTTGATTTCTCCCAGAGAGAGATCAGAGGAGCTTTGGGCCTCCCGAGGCTTGCGTGGATAAGGCAGGCCTGGTGTTCCGCTCTGTTCTTTTTTTTTTTAGTATCACTGCTGCATCTGCCTTCTTTGTATCATCTCTAAATGCAGTGTGCAGCTTCCTTACCTGGTTATCTCACTCACCGCCTGCAGAGTCACACCCTGTGCGCCTCTGGCCTCTCAGGCCTCCCTTAGTTTCTCCTGGGCAGGGGCTCTCTGCTCTCCTCATCTCAGGTTTCACTCTAGCTTGGATTCTCCTTCTTACCGGGCAGATGACGGCTGGCCCCCACCTCTAAGCCTCCACGCATGCCTTTCTCTCTGACTGGAATGTCCTCTGCTCTATTCTGCTAAGCCTCCTTATTCTCTGCTGCTTTAACATACACTCCACAAGGTGATCCACCGCAAATTTTTTTTTTTTTTTCGCATCCTCTTCAGGTTCTATATTAGCGTCTTGTTAGCTTTATTTAGTTTCTACTCCTGCTAATTTTTCATTCTTCACTTGAATTTGTACTCATGATCCCAACTGGCCATACAACCATGGTTTCTATCTCCTTATCTTCTCCTGCCTTTAAGACGTCCATTCTGTGTACCCCTCAGGCCTTTCTGTCTGCTGGGGAAATAAATGAACTAAAATCGCAGCAGGAAAAAAATTAAACTGAAGGACCTGAAAGTAGATGGGAATTTTCCATTTCTGGAGACTAGCAGGGGCTTCCATCTGTCTTAGGTGGTTTCCTTCCATGATGATGATTCAGGCACAAAGATAATGTCCCAGCTGTGAGAGTAATCACACCGGGTTTTCTGTCACCTTTTTGGTCTTTGTCTGACCTTTTCTTACCAGGTTCAGGCTCTCTCCCCTGCTCCATGGTCCACCTTCCCTCTCCTTTCTCAGGAGACCCCACTTAGATTCCAGGCCACTTTTCACAGAAGCACCTACCTGTTAACTTTCTCCATTTTCTATCCCCCCAGGGAAAGAATGAACTTTCCACCCCTGAGGATCACTGTCCTCTTTCCCACTCAGAAGAGAGGTATTCCTGAGGAAGGGACTTTGAGGGGTATTTCGCAGCATCTGAGGACCTAAACATCTCCAGCTCTGCATGCACGGATCAAAGACCTCTACTTAAGGAGGATCCCACCGTTTTCTCTCTATGCACCAGAAGATGCTGAAAGACTCACTTAGTTAAGAGGTTATTTAAATCCCTTAAAGAACAACAGCGGCGCTCGTTTTGAGCAGAAGAAGCAACTTTGGTCGGTCCCTGTGTGTGTGTGTGTGTGTTTGGTTTTTTGTAAGGATGGGTGGGAAGGGGGCTGATGAAGAGGGTCTATCTCTATTATTGGGCAGATTAAAAATCCGTTTCCGCGTACAAACCATCCTCCCATCTGGTTGCTCCGCAGCCTTCTCCTTCAGGCCAAAGAGGGAACAAGGTACTCTTGGGATGGGGGTAGCGGGGGAAGGCGTGGGGGGGCGGGGGTGTTGTGAGCGGGAATGGAGGCACCGCAGTGTTTTCCTTTAAGCTCCCAGTTCCCAGCCTCAGAGGACTCGCCGGTGCAATCCCGGGATGGCGCCCTTAACACTCCAGGCATCTGCAGGATGCGGGGTCCCCCGCAGCCCGCTGTTCCCTGCGGCTGGGTTCCGGAACCCGGCTCCTCGCATCCTCCCGCAGTCCGCGTCTCGGTGCCGCCGGGGCTGCCGCATCCCGGGCCCGTCCCCCCGCCGGTCGGCCCACCGACTCGCCCTCGCCGTAACCCTCTCGGGGCAGCTTTCGCTTCCAAGCCGCGCGCTCCGGATGAGCTGGGGCTGCCCGCGGCCGCGGCCGGCTGGGTTCCGAGCCAACAAACTTCTCTCCGACTCCGCAGCGCGCGGGCGGCCGGCCGGGGCCGCGGGACCATCGGGGCGCCGGGCCGGCGCTCCGGGACGAGCGGGCCCGGGGAGCGCAGCCCCGGGACCCCCACCCCGGGCCGCGCCGCAGCCCTAGGAGCCGCGCTCGGAGCAGCAGCCGCAGGGCAGGACCGGTAACCGCGCGGGGAGCCGGCGCCGCAGCCCCGCGCCCCCCAGTGTACGCCCCTTCACTGTCTCCTCGCTTTCTAGGCGGGGGACTTCTCTAGACCGAGATTTTAAAGAAAAAAAAAAAAAAAAGCTCTAACGGCACGGGTTTCTGTTGAGTGGATCTGTTTTCTGCATTTCTCCCGGAGATTTTTGTTTTTTTTTTTTTTTCCTTCTGTATTCGCTGTCCTGACCGCATCAGCAGGGCTCTCAGTTCTGCTCCACAGACACACAGATCCCGGCAGAAACACCTAGAACTAAAGTATAAAGCCCGCAGCCTCAGGGTGGGCACACACGAACACGACCCACCAGCATCTACGCAGCGCGCTCAGGCGGCCCAGTCGTGCCCACAGGGCGGCCTCCCGAGCTACAGCTACCTACGGGAACGCGAAATGGCAGGTGTGCGTTCCGTACGCACCCTGACCCACCGACGAGCGGAGCCCCGCTTTCGGATTTTCTGGGGAAACGGGTGCGGCGGAGACGCAGAACCGCGAGGGAGCGTGCGCGCTGGGGAGCGGGCGGGCGCGGGGTCGCGGCGCCGCGCACTTACCTTGGCCGCGTGCGGGGCTCGCCGGCCGGCGGGCGGGCGGGCGCGAGGCTGAGCACCGCGGCACGGAGCGCCCTGCGAGTGGGGCCGGGGCGCGCGCCGCTGCCCTTATTAGTCTCTCCCCGGGTGACCCTCCCACTCGTCGAGGACGAGGACTCCGCAAGACGGGACTCCGCCAACTCGGGCCCGGGTTTTCCTTAATTACAGCTACGTCGCCCCAGAGCCTTGCAGGTTTCCGCTTTATCCGCTGTTTCCCATCACATAGAGAAGGCTGGTTGCAAAGGCTTCGAGTTTCTCACTTTGTGAAGTGTCATCCAAGTATGGTATGCGGCGGACATTCGAAGGTAGACAACTGGCTTTTTAACAGATGGACTGTGAAGGGACATCATTTCTGTTTCCTTTTGTGCTGTTATATCAGTTTAGATAAAGTTAATCAAGAGAGGCTGTTCCGATCATGCTTGGATGTACAGAGTTGTGTGGTTTTGTCTCAGACTCCACAGGGGTGTTTTGTGATTTTAAATATTCTATCTTTCTATAGATCGGCGCTACAAATCCTGAACTCTTTGGGGTCCCTTATAACATGTGAAGGTGACATCTTTTAGCATTTTCAGTGTAGGGGCATGTATGTAGAGTGTATATGTATATATATATATATATATATGGTAGGTATACATATGTATTGTTTGTACATATATGTGTATTTGAAAGAAAAGTTAAACCACTATCGAATTCAGAAAAGTCAGGCATTAGAAAACAGATAAATTGGTTTAATGTTCAGTATTGCTGCAGTTGACGAAATAGAATAAATTGTGGTATTGATCCATAATGGTGAAGATCATTAAAGTTAAAAGTTATTTTAAAACCATAGCAATAGGTTTTGTAAATGTCTGGGTTCACAGGTCAGGAAATTAAATCAGGCTGGGGGAAAAAAATGAAATGTTAAAAATTTTAGAAGATTGCTCCTTTCCATTTCATTGAAGTGCAACTGTGAAGAATCAACTAGGAGTTTTTAAACCTCTCTCATCCTGATCAAAACCCCTGCTGCAAGTTTTAGTCTGGCATCCCTAATGATGCAAACCATGTTTATATGTCAGAACCTGAAAGCTCCTGGTGTTTTACTTTCCCGTGATTTTCATCACTGGCTTCTGGTTCACTGTGGAAAGAGGCCAAGGAGGGAGGCTGTTGCATGAGTCACGCTGCTCAGATGGCCACCCAAAAACGCAGGATTCCCAGACCTGCCTTAGACTTGTGGTGACCTGTCTCTAAGTTTTTAAACAGTATTACCCCTTGTTGACTATTTTTTTTCTCCCAAAGCCGTTGTACTTTACTTTTAAATTGAAATAAAAGCATCCAGGTTTTATTTCTCCCATAGACTATTAACTTTACATTTACATTTAATTAGTACTATTTTTTTTAATAAGGCTTTAAGACTCCTTAACAGGAAGCTTGAAAATTTGCCTCTAATTTGTTCTTTAATACAAGTAAATCATCTTCATGTTAGCATTATTTTCATAAATATTTTAATAATTTCATAACCTTTAAGAGGTTTTAAAACTAGCCAGACAAACTTATATTTTTGTTTCTATCTCAAATTTCTCATTTTCCTACTCAAAGTATTGAACTGAGTTTGGAAAAAAATGAAAAATAAATATAATTAAAAATGATTATCTGTCGCTTTCTTTGTCCCTAGATATGCCAGCATCCCCGGGTCAATAAATCCTCCTGTTTTTTTTTTTGTTTGTTTTTGTTTTTCAGGCAAGTGTTTGACTCTGGGCTGCATTTTGTGATCACGAACTATCATACCCCTAGGTTTAGGTCCTTTATCCAATATTTTCACTGAATTTTAAAGTGACTTCAAGTCAAAAGATCCCTTAACCAGGCACCTTTTATTTATCTAACCCCAGTACAGTTATAAACGATCAGTTTTCCCATTTGGTTCTGAAGCTACCGCTGGTGAAGGAACATCTGAAAATAATAGGAGAATCTGACAGCACTTTGAATTTCAGCAAACAGCTTGTGGGGTTTCTAATACCCAGTTTAGCTGTATGCATGTGTGACAAAAATTTTTTTAAAGATTTCAAAAACAAACTGTTTTCAACATTTATGGCCCATGGGAGACACGTTTAACCAGTATTTTTATGCCATAAGAGAGCTAAATTCATTTGAAATGCATTTTTTAAAATAAAGCTCCATATTTTTAATTCCCCACCTACGTAAATTAAACAATTTAACAATGAACTACATTTTGATAATTGCCCCATAATAAATGTAAAGATTATGTGTTTTCTAAGCCTCGCTTATCAATCACTTCTGTTTTCTCATGGCTATTTCTTTTTCCTTTTCTTCATTTCTGTGTACTTCTATCCTCCCAGCCATGTTGCTTTGCTTTTTCCCTTTTGTAATTTATTTCACTTTTCTCCCCTTTTATGGTTTCCATTTTCTAAGAAGAATTTCAGTATTGCCCCCAGCTAACTTCTTAGTTACCACACCATAAGCGTGTTCACTTTCTATTGAATGGAGTGCCCCAGCCATACATGACTCCCCTACCGACCCCATGGAATTCTTCAATGCGTCCGTAGAGGAGGGACAGACATCACTGTCAGCTGTAATTACCAACTCTAACTTGTCACCGAGAGCCTGTACTTCCCTTTCTATTCCTTTTCAAGCCAGTACTATGTACAATATTCATATCATACAAATAAGGGTGAAAAGAAAGTAGTCAGATTAGTTCAAAATTTTTAGTAATCGGCAAAAGATAGGGCATTTAAAAATTTTTCAATGCTATTTTTATCATTGTTTCAGAAAATGTCCTCATAGAGAAAATAATATTCCACTGGTGGTTGCTATGTTTGCTTCCGTTCCTGGAAGATGTTTAGCTCCTGACATTGACTCAACTTAGAAATGAGAGGAAGAGGTGATCACGGGTCTGACTTTCACTTAGTTTATTAGACCCTCTTCCTAGGGATCGGTGACGCTGAAAGGAAATACGTTAAAAGACAAACGCCTGACTGGAGAAAATGTTTATTAATACACACCTGGCTCTCAAAATTAATTTTTTTAAAGAGAGAGAGAATCCCAATAAAAACATAGGCAAAAAAAAAAATTATGAAGAGACAATTCACAAAGGAAATACAAATGGTCAGTGAACACATGAAAAATTATTCACCTAAATTACTATGCAAAAGAAATGTACATCAATAAAGGAGTGATTTTTGCTCCCCTCATTTTGACAGGATTAGTATTCTCAACACCAAAGGCAAGGACACAATATAGTTGCCCTTTCAAAAGGGCAAATTAGCCTCGTGTATTAAATGCTTTAAAAAATGCGCATCAACTGTGCCTCACAAACTCCTCTGAAACAGTAGCTGTGGTTACTTCTCAGTTAGGATTATGGGAGATTCTGATTTCTTCCTTTTGCTTATCTGTAATTTTCTATAGTGAACCTGTATTACTGTTGTAATAAAAAATACAACAAACATGAACCAAGTGGTGTTTTATATATCGCCGACAAATTAACAAAGCAATGGGGTTAAGAGAACTGAGAAATTTTCTTACACTTAGCCTAGTGATTTGACTAGGAAGCAAATATTAATTAAACCATGTATCCATTCAACATGTATTTTTGAACCCCTCTTCAGCTAAGCACTGTAGTATATACAAAGATAGGTTGGACATGAGCCCCACCTCCTGGGGTTGAACATTGGGTAAGAAAGGGAAGATGTATATATACTTAATGACAGTATGAAATAAAAATATAGCATGTAATGAGCAAAGTAGATCTAAAATATGGGGGAGTTTAAAGGAAGGGGAAACTATGTTCACATGTGGAAGCATCAGAGTCAAAAGATTTCAGTGAACAAAATACAGTTGACCCTTGAACAATGGGGTTTTTAACTGCATGGGTCTACTTACACATGGATTTTTTTCACCAAATACATACCACAGTACTACAGAATCCCATAGTTGGTTGAATTTGTGGTTGCAGAACCAGACATTTGGAGGACTGACTGTAGAGTTACATGCAGATTTTCTGCAGAAAGGAGGTTCAGCACCCCTAACCCCCCACACACACTCCACCCCAACACATGTGGTTCAAGGGTCAACTGTATATCCATTTTTTGTCCTTCACAGTAAATATACTGGCGAGTCATCCCAGCATCCTAGTGCTGGAAGAGGCATTGTCAGTAAATAATTATATGTGAAAGGATGTAATAAATAATTACATGTGAAAGGATGTAACTATTTCTGTAATAAAGATTTGTAGAAAGAACCAACAGGGAACAAGCTCATTTCTCCTTTTCAGATGAAGGATGCGAATTGTCTTGTTTCCTACTGAACTTTCCTGAAATTCAAGGCCGTCGACAGTGTAACCTCCACCTTCTTACCTCAGTTCCCTTAAATGCACAAGATGCCCAACCTGATCAATGACCTGTCACCACAGAATGAATAGCCAGTGCTTTCTCACTGTCTCTAGTTGCTGCAGCCTACCAAAACGCCAGGTCGCTGTTGGAATCCTGGTTATTTGAGGTTGTGCTATAATATAGTTCCTTCCCTAACCTCCCTAACACTCCCCTTCCCTAACCTCCTGCCTACCAAACAGACCCTCCCCTGCCCCTATACAGCAGAGTATAATTTGCACTTTTTAAGACACCCTGGCTTCCTAGGTGGCGCAGTGGTGAAGAATCTGCCTGCCAACACAGGAGACTCAAGAGCTGTGGGATCAATCCCTGGGTCGGAAAGATCTCCTGGAGAAGGAAATGGCAACCCGCTCTGGTATTCTTGCCTGAGAAATCCCATAAGCAGAGGAACCTGGTGGGCTACAGGTTCACAAAGAGTCAGACACAACTGAACAACTGAACACACACACACACAATTACACTCTACTTGACACTTCGTTTCACATACTTTACTGTATTTGGTCCCGACTTAACTGTAAATTCCTTGAGGGCTGGGACTGTGTCTTCTTTTTACTAATACCCACAGCATTTAATACAATAAATTATTTTTCCTTCGTATAATCTTCAATTATTTCTGGAAATGGGACCTGTGGAGGTTAAGTAACTGAGAGCATCAGTTCAGTTCAGTTGCTCAGTCATATCCGACTCTTGCAACCCCATGAATCGCAGCACACCAGGCCTCCCTGTCCATCACCAACTCCCAGAGTTCACTCAGACTCATGTCCATTGAGTCAGTGATGCCATCCAGCCATCTCATCCTCTGTCATCCCCTTCTCCTCCTCCCCCCAATCCCTCCCAGCATCAGGGTCTTTTCCAATAAGTCAACTCTTCGTATGAGGTGGCCAGTGTATTGGAGTTTCAGCTTCAACATCAGTCCTTCCAGTGAACACCCAGGACTGATCTCCTTTACGATGGACTGGCTGGATCTCCTTGTAGTCCAAGGGACTCTCAAGAGTCTTCTCCAACTCCACAGTTCAAAAGCATCAATTCTTCAGCACTCAGCTTTTTTCACAGTCCAACTCTCACATCCATACATGACCACTGGAAAAACCATAGCCTTGGCTAGATGGACTTTTGTTGGCAAAGTAATGTCTCTGCTTTTTAATATGCTGTCTAGGTTGGTCATAACTTTCCTTCTAAGGAGTAAGCGTCTTTTAATTTCATGGCTGCAATCACCATCTGCAGTGATTTTGGAGCCCCCCAAAATAAATTCTGACACTGTTTCCTCTGTTTCCCCATCTATTTCCCATGAAATGATGGGACCAGATGCCATGATCTTAGTTTTCCTGAATGTTGAGCTTTAAGGCAACTTTTTCACTCTCCACTTTCACTTTCATCAAGAGGCTCTTTAGTTCCTCTTCACTTTCTGCCATAAGGGTGATGTCATCTGCATACAATTTTCTACTGAAAATTGATATAGGCTGACTCTCCAAGTTGGTATGGGAAAATGGTGGGTTCATTTGGTACTTACGTCTAAGAGAATTAAATTACCACATTGACAAAATAATTGTCAGAGGGACTTCCCAGGTGGTACAGTGGTTGGGAGGCTGCCTGCCAATGAAGGGGACATGGATTCGATCCCTGGACTGGGAAGATTTCATGTGCCTCGAAGCAACTGCTGAGCCTGTGCACTTGGAGCCCACACTTCGCACAAGAGAAGCCACTGCAATAAGAAGCCCATGAACTGCAATAAAGAGTATCCTCCACTTGCCACAACTAGCGAGAGCCCGTGTACAGCAAAAGAAAACCCAGCACAACTAAAAAATGAATAATTTTTTTAAAAAATGGATGTCTTAAAAAATAGCAATAATTACAGTGTAACTTGTTTTCATGTGCAAAGACTCCAAGTACAGAGACTCTGAGTACAGCAAGATATCAACCCAATAGGTTCTTATTAGTTGAAAATGTCTTCATCCTATGTCCTCTTCACTCCTTTTCTACACCTCAGGGAAATTTTCATTATTGAAAATGAGAACACTCATTATTATTCTTAAAACATGCAAATGACCTCTAATTAAACTTTGTTCTAACTCCTGAATGATTTAAAATAGCCAGTCCTATAAACAACATCTGAAAAAAAAATCAAAGTTGGTACATCATAAAATGGTTAGTTAGCTAGAACATTATGTCAAGTTAATATCTATAAAATTGTGATTATTTTCACTGTAACCTCTTTCTAAAACATTTATTTTCAACTCAATTTATTTAGCTCATTTCATGATTCACATGGAATCACTTAAAAAATCACCACATACTAGGAAGTGATTCACATATTTTATTTTTTTAAAATCCTTTGAAAATCCTGTTGGCTGGTTTTTACAGCTTAGGACTAAGACTCTGAACCAAGCCCTGACAGAGCCAGGATTTGTACCTAAGTCTGTCTCAATCCACAGCCCAAGCTCTCAGTCTCTGTGCTCTGGCAACTTTTTTCTGAAAATGCCAGTTTAGTTCAGCCAGTTCAGTCGCTCAGTCATGTCTGACTCTTTGTGACCCCATCAACTGCAGCACACCAGGTTTCCCTGTCCATCACCAACTCCCAGAGCCTGCTCAAACTCATGTCCATCGAGTCAGTGATGTCGTCCAACCATCTCATCCTCTGTCATCCCCTTCTCCTCCTGCCTTCAATTTTCCCCAGCATCAGGGTCCTTTCCAATGAGTCAGTTCTTCACATCAGGAGGCCAAAGTATTGGAGTTTCAGCTTCAGCATCAGTCCTTCCAATGAATATTCAGGACTGATTTCCTTTAGGACGGACTGGTTGGATCTCCTTGCAGTCCAAGGGACTCTCAAGAGTCTTCTCCAACACCATAGTTCAAAAGCATCAATTCTTCGGCACTTGGCTTTCTTCACAGTCCAACTTTCATATCCATACATGTCCACTGGAAAAACCATAGCCTTGACCAAACGGACCTTTGTCAGCAAAGTAATGTCTCTGCTTTTTAATATGCTGTCTAGGTTGGTCATAACTTTTCTTCCAAGGAGCAAGTGTCTTTTAATTTCATGGCTGCAGTCACCATCTACAGTGATTTTGCAGCCTAAAAAAATTAAGTGTCTCACTGTTTCCATTGTTTCATGTCTACCTGCCATGAAGTGATGGGACTGGATGCCATGATTTTAGTTTTCCAAACTGTTTATAAAACTGTTTAAAGAGCTACCTAACAGATGGCTAACAGGGAATGCAAGACCAAGCAGGGGCCTCAAAGGTGCCTGGCGACAACATAATCCCCTTACAAGATGACTTGAAGTAAACCTACACATCTCTGTTTTAAGACTGGAATCAATTACAATTAAGATAAAACCATGAACGAAACAGTTGGTCCTAAAATTATTTTATGCATTCAGATGCTGTGTTGCAACATGCTTTAGTCTTTGTTGACTTGAAAAAGAAATTCCAAGATAGTGAACTAGGCAAAGTACTAGTGAACTAAGGCAATGTAAGATAAATTTGAATAGACTCTGTTCTCTATCAAAGGTGACAGATTTACCTACTTTTCTGATATTCAAGAACATTCTTGCTGTTAAATTATTTTACCATAAACCCACTTTTATCCATCTTAAATATAAACTTCTATGTTTATAAAGTCCCTTTCAAGTAATTATGAGAAGTCATAAAACATAGCTAGTGAAGGAAATAATGATAGTTCATAAATCTGTACTTATTTTTAAGAACTTCAGGTGTTAAACTCTACAGAATATTTTTTTCTTTTCCTGTGCAGAACTATTCTTTATTTTTATAAAGTCCTCACAATAAATTTTAGTGTTTTGATAGTCGTATTAAAACCTACTCTCCTTTATCTAAAGACTTGCTTGCATGGGCTGTCAGACAGATGTGCTTGCTCTAATCTTGTCCCTAGCTGAGGTCACGGCTCAGCTGGTTCTGCATTTTGACCCCAACCCTGAAGATGTTGGTTCACCAGGAGGCAGGTGCCATCTGAAGTAGAGGAATGGTCTGTTTTCTCCATCAACGTCAGTTTCATGTCAGTGGTTGTCAGGGGATGTTCAACTTTAAGGGATCCAATATGTTTTCTTCCTTTGTGTGCCATTTCTCAAGGACCCTCTGTTCCTTATCAGGTCCTGGAAAACAGGAACGAGCAGAGCTGCACGCAGTTCTCAGGACTGAGATCATGGGAAAGGGCACCTGTTTGGACTCCCTTCAGTGACTCTCTTCAGGTACCTTATACTTAAAGGACTATCCATTTTGTTGCAGCTGGTGAAATTTCATTCTTTTTAATGGCTGAGTCATTGTTTTATTGAAGATATATAAGCATGCATTGATGCAAATAAAGTACCCTTGTTTCACTCGAGACTTGGGTCCCCTGTATCCCTCTTCCCGTTGACTCTAGTCCCCAGGTCCCCGTCTACAAAGACCATGACAAGTGGTTTCTGTTAAAATGACAGTCACATGGTAGCTGACACAAATGGTATTATCAGGAAGATCCGAAGAAGATTTGCTGGTAGTTGGTGATTCAGCTGGCACAAACCATCTCTCCTCTACATGTCTTCTCATCCTCCAGCGAGCTAGCTGATCCAGGAGGTCACAGGAATTCAGGACCAAGTAGAAACTACAGGGTCTCTTGAGCTTAAGCCCAGAATGGGCCTTCGTCACTTCAACCACATTCTATTGGACAAAATGAGTCAGGGTCAAGTTTCCATCCCTTGATGGGAGAAGCTTCAGAGTCACATTGCCAGGAGCACCAATATAAAAAGCCCTGGAGCCACTGGTGATCTTTCATAGTTAGGAGGACGCACAAAGAGCGTCTTCACTCAGTGCACAGTGATACATCCCTCATCTGCCCGTGGGTCCCTGTTCCCCTAGAAATGCCCCTAACCAGCTGCCCATGCAGCTCTGCAGGAGGCCTTGTCCAACCCAGGGGCCAACCCAGCCCCTCTCCCTTGGGATCATCTCCAGAAAGTCTGACTACACCTTCAGGAAGACAGACCAAGCCCCACAACAGAGTGAGGAGGACAGTTTGTCAGCTCTTTGTTCCCTCTCTTCCAGAAGAAATCCTCTTTCTTCTGTAGCTCCCACGACTTTGCTGGCGACAAGCTGTCAAGTCAAGTGAGCCTTCTTCAAATTGAGAAGGACTCAGGAAGCTAAGGGACCACAGCCTTTCTCCTTTTGTACCTGGCCTTGGGAATTTGGCATATTTTTAAAACTTCTGCTCTCTCTATAATAATATGGAGGTAATGTGATTTAAAAAAAAAAAGTTACTGTGAGAGAATACAAAGGACAACTCTAGGTATAATAATCTTCGGAAGCATCCCTAAAGGGTGATATTAGAGCTGAGACCTGAATGTCAACTCTGCAAAGATCAGAGGCAGGAGCAGCTGGTACAGATGCTCTGAGGAGGCTGAGCTGGGGTTGGTTCATGAACTTAAAAAGGCCTCCTTGGCTAGAAAGTGAAAAGTCACCTAGTTGTGTCCGACACTTTGTGACCCCCATGGACGATACAGTCCATGGAATTCTCTGGGCCAGAATACCGGAGTAGATAGCCTTTCTCTTCTCTAGGGGATCTTCCCAACCCAGGGATCAAACCTAGGTCTGCAGCATCACAGGCAGATTCTTTACCAGCTGAGCCACAAGGGAAGCCCAAGAATACTGGAGTGGGTAGCCTATCCCTTCTGCAGTGGATCTTGCCTGGAAGGGGTGAGCTAAGGAAGGAGTGGTTAGAAATGTCAGGGTCTAGGGTCAAGTCCTGCAGGACCTTTTAGGCCCTGGTGACCAATGACAAGTGCTCAGTCATGTCTGACTCTCTGAGACCTCAGGAACTGTAACTGGCCAGGCTCCTCTGTCCATGGAATTTTTCCATGCCAGAATACTGGAGCAGATTGCCTTTTCCTTCTCCAGGGGGTCTTCCTGACTCAGGGACTGAACTTGAGTCTCTTACATCTCCTGCACTGGCAGGCGGATTCTTTACCACTAGCATCACCCGATTGTTGGTCTCTGGCTTACCCATGGAGAATGGGAGTGCAGCAAGGCGAGAGTAGAAATGAGGAGACCAGTTCTCAAGTTGTTGTATCTAGGCAAAGGAGGATGGTGGCTGTAATGACGGGGCTAGTTTTAAAAGGAAAGAATTAAACAAATTCAAGGCACATTTTAGACGTGAACACAAGAGACTTTTAACATAGCTTGGGCCAACCATGTGTTGATATCATTTTAGTCAAGACAAATTATATACAAAGTTGCTTTGTTTTCAAAAGCTCATTCTTTAAGGAAAAGGGGAGAAGGGAGAACTTCCTTGTAAATGACAGATTAGCCTCATGTGTCACAGTTTGCGTTTGAGTGCTAGAGATATGAGTCCTCCTAAGTGAGTCCCCGTCACGTCACAGGGCAGAAGGGGTTGGGAGAGGGAAAGGATGACCCAGAATCATGTGGTCGTATCTAAGACTCAACAGATGGGAACAACAGATTCCGCCTTTGAAACCAGATTTTTCCCATAGAAGGTACAATGTTCGTAGCCATTTTGTTCTTTGAACCTGGATGGAAGTTGCTGTCAACCTGGATGGTTCCTGTCCAACCTCTTTGGAGAAACTGAGGGAATAAGGGGAGAAGGAGGCAGTGGGAAGGTGGAGGGTGTGCTGGAGATGGAGAGAGTCCCAGAAATAGACTGCTTTCATTTCATGGACCCTAATTATCTTCACGCAGCAGAGATGCTTGTAGATATAAAGAGTGAAAGGGAAAATTAAACACTGTATTTTATGCATTTTATGGGCTTGGTGAAATAAATCAAACTTAAAAATTCTGTGTTGAGCTAGTGTTTAGGTTTCCTAACGCAAAACTTGGCAAAACATTATTTTAATAATCCAGTGATTTAAGCCTTGGGCCTCACTTTTTAAGCTATGTAAACGCCCACATGCAGTCACACAGCATAAAGCAGAGAAGTTGGGTGTGTGACTGGCTGAGCCCAGGCCATGGCTCAGCACAGCAGCCTCAGCGATCTTAGGACATGGTCCCTTCCGTGGCACGCTGATGTCAGTGGGAAAAAAAACAGTAGGACTCGATTTCCTGATATTTCCTCCTTTGTTTAATAATCCTGCAGTACTTTGGAGGCTGTGGGTTTATTTTGGGAAAAGAGAAGGAAAAAATAACCCTGGTTTAAGAAACTGGTATGCATGTAATTTTTTTTTTTTTTAATATTGAAGTCACCTTCGGTTCATATAATTTAGTTCAATTCACTCGCTCAGTCATGTCCGACTCTTCACGACCCCATGAATCGCAGCACGGCAGGCCTCCCTGTCCATCACCAGCACCCAGAGTTCACTCAGACTCATGTCCATTGAGTCAGTGATGCCATCCAGCCATCTCATCCTCTGTTGTCCCCTTCTCCTCCTGCCTCCAATCCCTCCCAGCATCAGAGTCTTTTCCAATGAGTCAACTCTTTGCATGAGGTGGCCAAAGTACTGGAGTTTCAGCTTTAGCATCATTCCTTCCAACGAAATCCCAGGGCTGATCTCCTTCAGAATGGACTGGTTGGATCTCCTTGTGGTCCAAGGGACTCTCAGGAGTCTTCTCCAACACCACAGTTCAAAAGCATCAATTCTTCAGCACTCAGCCTTCTTCACAGTCCAACTCTCACATCCATACATGACCACAGGAAAAACCATAGCCTTGACTAGAGGGACCTTAGTCGGCAAAGTAATGTCTCTGCTTTTGAATATACTATCTAGGTTGGTCATAACTTTTCTTCCAAGGAGTAAGCATCTTTTAATTTCATGGCTGAAGTCACCATCTGCAGTGATTTTGGAGCCCCCCAAAATAAAGTCTCACACTGTTTCCACTGTTTCCAAAGTTTATAAGTTTTAAGATGGCAAGCTAAAGCACAATTCTGTTTTATTCCCATTCCCTTTTTTGTTGTTGTTCATTGCTCCCAAGAAATGGAATAGTTAACTAACGATCTTACCTACAAGGGGTCAAAATAACTAGGTGATTTGGTCTCTCTTCTAAAAATTAAATATAACATCAGTTAAATTGACCAGTCTGATAGTTTTGTGTGTGTAATTGGCAATTTAACAGCCAAGCAAGAGCTACTCAATAGTTTTGTGAGAAGAATTTAGGAGAAAAGAGGAAAATCTGCAGTGGTAAGAAAATTGTTCTCTCTACAATTTGCTGCTCTAAATAAATTACTGATGGAATGAACAGAGTGACTGTGGGTATATCAACATTTGACCCCTGCCTTATTATTGTCTTCTCTATATCGAAAAGAACCTATTCATGTATTGAACCATTTCTTTGTGTATTCAGGATTGCAAAACTATCTGATAATCATTTATGAAAGCATCTATGAGGTTGTGTTACAAATTTTTACTATTCTTTGCTTATGTTAGGACTTCCCTGGTGGCTCAGACCATAAAGCGTCTGTCTACAATGCAGGAGACCTGGGTTCGATCCCTGGGTCAGGAAGATCTGCTGGAGAAGGAAATGGCAATCCACTCCAGTACTATTGCCTGGAAAATCCCATGGACAGAGGAGCCTGATAGGTTACAGTCCATGGGGTCGCATATAAGCAGGGTCTAATTTAAGGTAAAATTATTCACATTTTTAAATCATTTATATACACACATGAAACCATAATTTTGAAATTGTTTACAAACAGCAAGACATACTCTTTAAGTGATCAAAAGTAAATCAGTTCTTAGGCCTTTCTCTGCCTTTCCTCTTAGTGAATCTCCTCAAGGGTGTGGTCTACAAAGGGGCTCTGAGCAGATACTGCCAGAGACAAGGACTCTTTTCACTTGATGCAGATGGGTTTGAATAAGAGGACCAGATCATTTCTTTCCAAGCAGGCACACTTTCAAGAGTGAAAGGAAGTTCTGTGACTATTATAACAGAACAATGGGTATAAATGCCTGTGAGACAGCCACAGATCTGGTGTGTGCTCAATAAACAAAACAAAGGGACAGGCCTTTATATATAGATATTTATATTTAGGGTTGATTTCTAAGAATCAGACTGGGACCTAAGTAACTATGGCCCAGTGAAGGCCCCTGATCACTGCTCCAGCACTGTAAGCTTTCCTAAGAGCCATGTTAATTGGCCAGCTTATCTCCAGGGCCTGAGCTGTGTATCTTCCCGTTCTAAAATAACTCTTGGGATGCTTGCAGAAGTTAATGTGCTTCTCTAAGCTCCTTTCACCACAGAGTGACCTGTGTTGTGTTCTAAGCAAAGTGAGTCTTTAGAATAGATAGCTAGTGGGAATCTACCATAAAGCACAGGGAGCTCAGATCTGCTTTCTGATGACCTGGATGGGTGGGATGGGGGTAGGTGGGAGGAAGGTCCAAGAGGGAGGGATATAGGTGCACATATAGTTGATGCACTTCATTGTATAGCAGAGGCTAACACAGCATTATAAAGCAACCATACCCCAATTAAAAACAATAAAAATCAGAGTCTCCTATTGTACCATGTTTGTGTTGTCTCATTTCTTCACGGTTTTATATTGACACCCATTTAAATGAATTAATTAGTATCACAGGTACTTTTTTATAAATAAAATAAAAAACTTCAGTCCTATATTATGTCACCTCATGCTGTGTAAGCATAATGGATTTTTAAAATGAATATATGTGTGTGTGCGTGTGCAAGCTTCAGAGAATGTTGAAAGCATTACTGAACCTTAGGAGTCCTCATTAAGTTAGATTGTGAACTATAAAAAATGAATGCATGACCTAGAGAGATCAAGTGCAATGCAATACTTAAGGAGAACACATGCTCCAATTGACTTCTTGTAAAAATCTGCTGCTGCTAAGTTGCTTCAGTCCTGTCCAACTCTGTGCAAAAAGGGGTGTTTGTAAATTGCAGCTGGCTTTGGTTAATACTTCGGTAATTTGCAAGGTTGGAGCATTTGCCTTTGTGTTTTAGTTGAAGATGAAAGAGAAAATAGAATCTTTCTTCATGAAGAATCAAGAGGTTCTAAAGACCGAAAGCTTTGTATACAGTAGGATAATACATAATATGTATGTGTATGGCTTCATGCATATATATATTCTAATAACTATATGTTTTAATACAATAAATATTTATTAAGTTCCTCCCACTGTTTTTACTTCTTGGGAAACAACCACTAACAGGGCAGATAAGATGAATTGTGATGGAAAGTTAATTGAGATGGAGACAGCTCCAAATGTTTCCATCAATACTCCTGGTTTAACAGCTGCAGATGTGTTTAATGATTCTTCTAGGTGAGATGAACACATAACAGTTTTTCATGTCCCAATGCTATGTTCCAAGTGGAAAACTGAATTTAATGTCTGTGAATTATTATCTCCTAATGGTTTAAAAAAACTGAGAGCCTTCTGAATATGCTTCCTTATTGTGTATTCAACATTCATAGATTCAACAAATATTTACAGAGTGCTATCATGTCCTAGGCACTGTCAAGACACAAAAATGAACAAAATGATTTTTTTTCTTTCATACAACTTCTATCCCTAAGGAAGTGATGGATAGTTACTTCAGAAATTTATGGCTAATGAATGGAAAGTCAAATGGTCACAGATGTGACGGAGGAAAATAAAGCAAGGAAAGAGTGACATTTTAAAAAGAAGGGTCAGAGGGCTCACTGGAAAGGTAACACTTGGACAGAAACCTGAAAGAAGGCCCAGAGTGAATCGTGGAGACACAGTGGTAAACTGGAGATGTTGAAGCAGAAGGGAAAGTGTGCAAAAGTCTTGAGTTTGGAGCATATTTAATATATTCAAGGAAACCACAAGTGCTAGAGGTCCTGATGATGGGAAGTGGAGTGAGAGAATAGAGCTGAGAGTTGGACCGCCTTTAATTGCTGGGTATGGTCATGTGGGAAAGATACACTGGCAATAAAAAGTCACTCATCTGAAGAAGAGCGGATAATTTAGAAGAGACTGCTCGACTCTCTTTTAGTTTGTTTATCCTATTAAATTCTTTCTGGGCTTTTTCTTTCTCATCCTTGAGATAAAAATATGTCAGCTTCAGGCTATGGCTGTAAAATGAGATTTCTGAAATAACTTTGCTTTCCTGTGGGGTTTTTTTTTTGGGGGGGGAGGCAAATACAACATCCACTCCCTGAACTGTCATTCAAAAAATAATTTATGAAAAATAAAGCGATAACATTTATCCCAATTCTGGAAACCATATGTTAAGTTACTAGACAAATAAAAGATGTTCTGGCCTGTCTTCTGTATGTGTAACTGTGTATGTGTAATATGTATAATTGTATTTTAAAAATCTGTTCATAATACATGAAGAACCTAACCCCATTTCAAATTGCATAAAATCTTTAAACGTTCATTACTCATTGGCAAGTGGATTATGGACTGGTGGGGAAGATACTGAATACTTTCTCACAGTGTTAGCAAAAGTACCAAAGAGAAAAAAAGTAAAACCTCCAGAAGCAAGGAATAATTCTGTTTTATATATGTTAATGTATATTTTCATCTATCTTTTGCAACCCCATGGATTGTAGCCTACCAGGCTCCTCCGTCCGTGGGATTCTCCAGGCAAGAATACTGGAGTGGGTTGCCATTTCTTTCTCCAGGAGATCTTCCCAACCCAGGGATCGAACCCGGGTTCCTGCATTGCAGGCAGACGCTTTACCGTCTGAGCCACCAGGGAAATCTGTATATGTATATAATTAGGTTCATAGATTTTTAATTGCCTATAAAAATACATTTTTCTTTCCTCATGCTTTTTATGTCCTTATGATGCTTAGGCATCATAGAATAATGATTAAAATCTTTGGGGTTTATACTTATGAGGAAATACCTTATATGCATCGATCCATGTAAGAAAAATAGAGCCCCTGTTTACTATCTCTCAAGAAATACTCTCGTAATTTTGTGAAAACTAGTGCCTTGCAAATTGTGCATGATAACTATTACAAACAAAAAGCAAGCAACAACAATTTCACCAGAAATTACAAATTAACCTCTGCCAGTCATGTCATTTCAAGTGCCAAAAGTCAATATTTTTGTTACCTCAAATGTAAATGAAAGTCTAGGGATAGAAATTACAACATTAACAGGAATAGTTTACTACAATATTTTAAATATGATGGTAAAATGTAAGTTACATTTAAAGTATTACAGATGACTTGAAAGTCTTATTTCAAGTAATACTTGCTTGCAAATTATTTTAAATATTATTCTAGAGCATTTTTATATATTCCTAGAAGATTATGAGCCAGCTTATTAACTTTTTACAAAAGCAACATTTAACCATTATTTTAAAAATGACCTTTGTCAGATTAGAGTTTCTATAAATTCTGTAAAAGTCAAGATTTTCATTTTCAATAAGCCATCATAAAGACATGTGTGACATCAAGATCATAGATGTAACTACCAGCAAAATGTTAGGGTTCAGAAATAATTATACCTATCTTAAAAATAGACCATGTTTTCTACCTTTGGGGATTGCTTTTGCAGGGGGGAAGTGGGGTAGGGATATAGTATATCATTACCAATTTTTTTCACATTCACCATGTAATTATAAAAGGAACATAATATATTAAACCATGCCCACTCTGTTTTGAAAATTAGATATGCTTGACCTCTCAAAGTCTGCTTTGTGCAAAACAGTTCTGAGTAGTCTCATTAGGAACTAAAAGAAAAAATTTCATAGCTCTTTATTGTTATTTATATTTTCAAAAAATAACAAAATAAGTCAAAATGTTAATAAAATAGAGACTAGTATGCTATCATCAAAATTTAAATATAAGAAACCTAGTAGCATTATAAAAATAAACCAAGTTTGAAACTCAGCCTTTTATTATTTCAAGAAATATTTGAGGCATGAGGCAGGGTGCTCAGGGTTGGTGCACTGGGATGACCCTGATGGATGGGATGGGGAGGGAGGTGGGTGGGAGGGTCAGGATGGAGGACACGTGTACACCCATGGCTGATTCATGTGAATGTATGGCAAAAACCACCATATTGTAAAGTAATTATCCTCCAATTAAAATAATAAATAAATAAATTAGGAGAAAAAAAATTTGGACTAAACATTGAATGTCAGAATTCATTAATAAAGAAAGATACTGCTTTCTTTTTACTCCATGAAATTCAATTGGCAAAGTGTGATCAACAATAAATAGCTTCATATCTTTCTTTAATAAAAATTTGCTGTCAAACATGGGAATTTTCTTTTCATGAATAATCATGAAAAATGCTGGGCTGGAGAAAGCACAGGCTGGAATCAAGATTGCCAGAAGAAATATCAATAACCTCAGATGTGCAGACAATACCACCCTTATGGCAGAAAGTGAAGAAGAACTGAAGAGCCTTTTGATGAAAGTGAAAGAGGACAGTGAAAAAGTTGCCTTGAGGCTCAACATTCAGGAAACTAGGATCATGGCATCTGGTCCCATCACTGTATGGGGAAACAGTGGAAACAGTGCCTGACTTTATTTTTCTGGGCTCCAAAATCACTGCAGATGGTGATTGCAGCCATGAAATTAAAAGATGCTTACTCCTTGGAAGGAAAGTGATGACCAACCTAGACAGCATATTAAAAAGCAGAGACATTACTTTGCCAACAAAAGTCCATCTAGTCAAGGCTATGATTTTTCCAGTGGTCGTGTATGGATGTGAGAGCTGGACTGTGAAGAAAGCTGAGTGCCGAAGAATTTATGCTTTTGAACTGTGGTGTTAGAAAAGACTCTGAGAGTCCCTTGGACTGCAAGGAGACCCAGCCAATCCATCCTAAAGGAGATCAGTCCTGGGTGTTCACTGGAAGGACTGATGTGGCAGTTGAAACTCCAATACTTTGGCCACCTGATGCGAAGAGCTGACTCATTTGAAAAGACTCTGATGCTGGGAAAGATTGAGGGCAGGAGGAGAAGGGGACGACAGAGGGTGAGATGGTTGGATGGCATCACCGACTGGATAGACATGGGCTTGAGTTGACTCCGGGATTTGTGATGGAAAGGGAGGCCTGGCACGCTGTGGTTCATGGGGTGACAAAGAATTGGATATGGCTGAGTGACTGAATTGAACTAAACTGAACTGATATAAACCACTTTGTGATTAACAAATTATAATCTATTGATGCAGCAAAATTACTACTACCTCACATTTTAAGCTTTAAAAGAAAAAATTAGAAAATATAATAAAATATAGCATTTTGTTTTTTTGGACTTTTCTGTGTGTTTTAAACACTATCTTGAGACTTTTAGTATAAAGAAATCTACCTGATTGGTTTATATCCAAGCCAAAATGTTAAATGAAACCAAACAGTTCAAGCAATGCTTGTTTCTTTGGCTGCACTCAGCAGAAATGTAAAGTGAAAATATCTATTTGTCTAAGATGTTGACAGAATTTTTGTGTACAGAAATTTTCCTGATGTGATGTAATCTTTTAATTACAGGACTCTCTCTGTCAATGTATTAAGAGCAGGGAGCTGGAAATCCTCCCTCACCAGTATCACTACCCCCTTCCATTTTCATGTTCTTCATGTGATGTTTAATTTCTTTTGTAATATTATCACATCATTTATTTATTTGTTTCAAATTTAATTTTTATTTTGTTTTGAGGTATAGTTAATTTACATGGTTGTCCTAGTTTCAGATATGCAACAAAGTGATTCAGTTATAAAAATACATAAATTCACTCTTTCAAATTCTTGTTCCACATAGATTTGTTGTAATCCACATAGTCATAGGCTTTAGCATAGTCAATGAAGCAGAAGTAGATGCTTTTCTGGACTTTGCATACTTTTTCTGTGATCCAGCAGATGTTGGCAATTTGAGATCTGCTTTGTCTGCCTTTTCTAAATCCATCTTGTGTCTCTGGAAGTTCTTGGTTCACATATGTTGAAGCCTAGCTTGAAGGATTTTGAGTATCACCTTGCTAGCACGTGTGCATGTGTGCTCAGCGTCGACTCTTTGTGACCCTGTGGACCGTAGCCTGACAGGCTCCTCGGTCCATGGGATTTCCCAGGCAAGAATACTGGAAATGAGCACAATTTATGGTAGTCTGAACAGGCTTTGGCCTTGCCTTTCTTTGGGATTGGAATGAAAACTAACCTTTTCCAGTCCTGCAGCCACTGCTGACTTTTTCAAATTTCCTGACATATTGAATGCAATACTTTAATAGCATCACTTTATAGGAATTTAAATAGCTCAGCTGGAATTCCATTACCTCTACTAGCTTTGTTCATAGTAATGCTTCCTAATGCTCACTCGACTTCACACTCCAGGATATCTGGCTCTAGGTGAGAGGCCACACCTTCGTGGTTATCCAGGTCATTAAGACCTTTTTTGTATAGTTCTGTATATTCACAACACCTCTTCTTAATCTCTTCTGCTTCTGTTAGTTCTTTACCATTTCTGTCCTTTATTATGACCATCTTTCCATGAAATGTTCCCTTGATATCTCCAATTTTATTGAATAGATCTCTAGTCTTTCCCCTTCTATTGTTTTCCTCTACTTCTTTGTTCATTAAAGAATGCTTTCTTATCTCTCCTTGCTGTTCTCTGGAACTCTGCAATCAGTTGAGTATATCTTTCCCTTTTTCCTTTGTTTCTTTTCTTTTCTCAGCTATTTTTAAAGACTCCTCACACTACCATTTTGCCTTCTTACATTTACTTTTCTTTGGGATGGTTTTGGTCACTATCTCCTGAACAATGTTACAAACCTCTGTCCATACTTCTTCAGGCACTCAGTCTACCAGCTCTAATCCCTTGAATCTATTCATTACCTTCACTGTATAGTAATAATGAATTTGATTTAGGTTATCCTAGAGGATCTAGTTGTTTTCTGTATCTCCTCATTCGTCTGAATTTTGCAATAAGGAACTTATGACCTGAGCCACAATCAACTCCATGTCTTGTTTTTGCTGACTGTATAGAGCTTCTCTATCTTCAGCTACAAAGAATATAATCAATTTGATTTTGGTATTGCCCATCTGGTGATGTCCATGTGTAGTCATCTCTGATGTTGTTTGAAGAGGGTGTTTGCTATGACCAGTGTGTTTTCTTGGCAAAACTTTGTTAACATTTTCCCTGCTTCACTTGATACTCCGAGGACAAACTTGCCTATTACTCCAGGTATCTCTTGAATTCCTACTTTTGCGTTCCAGTCCCTGATGTTGAGAAGGACATCTTTTTTGGTGTTAGTTCTAGAAGGTCTTGTAGGTCTTCATACAACAGTTTAACTTCAGCTTCTTCAGCATTAGTAGTTGGGGCATAGACTTGGATTACTGTGATATTTGAATAGTTTGCTTGGAAATGAACAGAGATCATTCTGTCATTTTTGAGATTGCATGCAAGTACTGCATTTCAGACTCTTTTGTTGACTATGAGGGTTACTCCATTTCTTCTAAGGGATTCTTGCCCACAATACAATAGTCATTTGAATTAAACTAGCCAATTCCCACTCATTTTAGTTCATTGACTTAAAATGTTGATGTTTACTCTTGCCATCTCCTGCTTGACCATGTTCAATTTACCTTGATTCAAGGACCTAACATTCCAGGTTCTTATGCAATATTGTTCTTTATAGCATCAGACTTTACTTTTACCACCAGACACATCCACACCTGAGCATAATTTCCACTTTGGCCCAGCCCCTTCATTTTTTCTGGAGCTACTTCTCTGCTTTTGCCCAGTAGCATATTGAACACCTGTGGGGCTCATCTTCCAGTGTCATATCTTCTTGCCTTTTCATACAGTTCATAGGGTTCTTATGGCAAGAATACTGAAATAATTTGTCATCCCCTTCTCCAGTGGACCATGTTTTGTCAGAATTTTCCACCATAATCCATCCGTCTTGGGTGACCCTGCCCCACATGGCTCATAGCTTCATTGAGTTACACAATGCTATGACCCATGTGATCATTTTGGTTAGCTTTCTGTGATTGTGTTTTTCATTCTGGAGGCTATGGGATTTTAGTTATTGCTTATTCTGTCTGCCCTCTGATGGATAAGGATAAGAGGTTTGTGTAAGAGCTTCCTAATAGGAGGGACTGGCTGTGGGGAAAACTGGTTCAAAATTGGGGAAAAAAAGTATGTCAGGGCTGTGTATTCTCACCCTGCTTAATTAATTTATATGCATGGTACATCATGTGAAATGCCAGACTGGATGAATCACAAGCTGGAATCAAGATTGCTGGGTAAAATATCACTAACCTCAGATATGCAGATGATACCATTCTAATGACAGAAAGTGAAGAGGAACTAAAAGCCTCTTGATGAAGGTGAAAGAGGAGAGTGAAAAAGCTGACTTAAAACTCAACATTGAAAACATGAAGATCATGACATCCATTCCCATCACTTCATGGGAAATAGATGGGGGAAAAGTGGAAACAGTGGCAGATTTTATATTCTTGGGCTCCAAAATCACTGTGGACAGTGACTGAAGCCTTGAAAAGACTCTTACTCCTTAGAAGAAAAACTTTGACAAACTTAGACAGCATATTCAAAAGCAGAGATATCACTTTGTTGACAGAAAGTCCTTTTGTCAAACTTATGATTTTTCCAGTAGCCATGTATGGATGTGAGAATTGGACCATAGATAAGGCAAGTCACCAAAGAATTGATGCTTTCAAACTGTGGTGCTAGAGAAGACTCTTAAGGGTCCCTTGTAAAGCAAGAAGATCAAACCAATTGATCCTAAAGTAAATCATCCCTCAATACTCACTGGAAGGACTGATGCTGAAGCTCCAATACTTTTTGGCCACATGGTGCAAAGAGCCAACTCATTGGAAAAGACCCTGATTCTGGGGAAAGATTGAGGACAGGAGGGGAAGAACAGAGGATGAGATGGTTGGATGGCATCACTGACTCAATGGACATGAGTCTGAGCAAATTCTGGGAGATAGTGAAGGACAGGGAAGCCTGACGTGCTGCAGTCCACAGGGTTGCAAAGAGTTGGACATGACTTAGTGACTGAACAACAACAACAATATTTTTTTACGGAATATTGAATAGAGTTCCCTGCGCTATAGATACATTCTTATTGTGCATCTATTTAATGCATAGTGAAGTGAAAGTCACTCAGTCATGTCCGACTCTTTGTGACCCCATGGACTATACAGTCCATGGAGTTCTCCAGGCCAGGATACTGGAATGGGTAGCCTTTCCCTTCTCCAGGGGATCTTCCTGACCCAGGAATTGAACCCAGGTCTCCTACATTGCAGGCGGACTCTTTACCAACTGAGCCACCAGGGAAGCAAACTACTAACTTATCCCTCCTTCCCACATTTACCCTTTAGTAACCATCAGTTTGTTTTCAAAGTCTGTGGGTCTTTTCTCCTTTATAAACAAGTCCATTTGTATCATAGTTTTAGATTCTATATACAAGTTCTATCATCAGATATTTAACCTTCTCTGTCTGACTTACTTCAACTGGTATGATAATCTCTAAGTTCATCCATGTTGCTGAAAAGGACACTATTTCATTCTTTTTTATGGTTGAGTAATACTCAATTGTATATATGTACCACATCTTCTTTATCCATGTCTTAGCTATTGTACACAGTGTTACAATGAATATTGGGACACATGTGTCCTATTGTACCATGTTTTTCTCCAGATATAGGCCCAAGACTGGGATTGCTGGATCAGATGCTAGCCCTATTTTTAGTTTTTAAAGGAACCTCCATACTGTTCTCCATGATGGATGTAGCAATGTATATTCATATCAAAAGTGTAGGAAGGTTCCCTTTTATACACATCCTCTCCAGCATTTATTATTTGTAGATTTTTAAATTATGGTCATTCTGACCAGTGTGAGGTAATATCTCATTATACTTTTGATTTGCATTTCACTAATAATTAACAATGTTAAACATATTTTCATGTGTTTCTTGGCCATCTATATATCTTCTTTGGAGATATGTCAATTTAGATCTTCTGCCCACTTTTTAAGTGGGTTTTTTTCTGTTTTTAATATTAAGCTGCATGAGCAGTTTGTGTATTTTGGAGATTAATCCTTTGTCAGTTGCTTGGTTTGCAAATATTTTCTCCTATTCTGTGTGTTGTCTTTTCATTTTATTTATGGTTTACTTTGCTGTGCAAAAGATTCTAAGTTTAATTAGGTCCCATTGGTTTATTTTTGTTTTTATTTCCATTACTCTAGGAGATGGATCCAAAAAGATATTGCTGCAATTTATGTCTGAGAGTGTTCTGCCTATGTTTTCTCTAGAGTGTTAGAGTATCTGGTCTTAAATTTAGATCTTTAATCCATTTTAAATTTATTTTTGTGTGTGGTGTTAGAGAATGTTCTAATCTCATTCTTTTCATGTAGCTGTCCAATTTTCTCAGTGCCATGTATTGAAGAGAGTGTCTTTTCTCCATTGTATATTCTTGACTCCTTTGTCATAGATTATTTGACCATAGGTTGATGGGTTTATCTTTAGATTTCTATACTGTTCTATTGATCTGTATTTCCATTTTTGTGCCAGTAACATGCTTTTCTATTTATTGTAGCTTTGTAGTTTAGTTTGAAGTCAGGGAGCTTGTTTCCTCAAGATCCACTTTTCTTTCTCAAGATTGCAGGGTCTTTTGTGTCTCTATACAAATTAAAACAAATTTTTTTTGTTCTAGTTCTGTGAAGAATGCCACTAGCAATTTGATAGGGATTGCTTTTAATCTGTTGATTGCCTTGGAGAGTGTAATCATTTTGACAGTATTGATTCTTCCAGTCTAAGAACATGGTATATCTTTCCATCTTTTTGTAATATTATTTTTCTTTCATCACCATCTTACCGGTTTCAGAGTACAGGTCTTTTACATCTTTAGGTAAGTAGGTTTGATCCTAGGGGTTTATTGTTTTTATTGCAATGGTAAATGGGATTGTTTTCCAATTTTTTTTCTTCTGATCTTTCACAGTTAGTGTATAGAAATGCAATGGATTTCTGTGTATTTATTTTGTATTCTGCAACCTTACCAAATTCATCAATGAGCTCTAGTAGTTTTCAGGTAGCATCTTCAGGGTTTTCCATGACTAGTATTATATCATCCACAAACAATAACATTTTTACTTATTCTTATCTAATTTACATCCCTTATTTCTTTTTCTTCTCCGATTTCTGTGGATTCCAAAACTGTGCTGAATAAAACTGATAAGAGTGGGCATCCTTGTCTTGTTCCTGTTCTTAGAGGAAACGCTTTCAGTTTTTCACAGTTGACTATGGTACTAGTTGTGAGTTTGTCATATATGGCCTTATGTTGCGGTAGATTCTCTCTATGTACGCTTCCTGGAGAGTTTTTTATCATAAATTAGTGTTGAATTTGGTCAAAAGGTTTTTATGCATCTATTGAGATGATCATATGGTTTTTAACTTCAGTCTGTTAATGTAGTATATCACACTGACTGATTTGCAGGTATTGAAAAAATCTTGCATCCCTGAGATAAATCCCATTTGATCATGGTATATGATCAATTTAGTGTATTGTTGGATTTGGTTTTCTAATATTTTCTTGAGGATTTTTACATCTACGTTCATCAATGATATTGGCCTGTAATATTGTCTTTTTGATGTATCTTTGTCTGGGTTAGGTATCAAGGTGATGGTGGCTTCATAAGATGAGTTTGGGAGTGTTCCTTCCTCTGGAATTTTTTGGTATAGGTTCAGAAGGATAGTTGGAGAAGGAAATGGCAATGCACTCCAGTACTCTTGCCTGGAAAATCCCATGAACGGAGGAGCCTGGTAGGCTACAGTCCATGGGGTCGCCAAGAGTTGGACATGACTGAATGACTTCACTTTCACTTTTTATTCTCATGCATTGGAGAAGGAAATGGCAACCCACTCCAGTATTCTTGCCTGGAGAATCTCAGGGACAGAGGAGCCTGGTGGGCTGCCGTCTGTGGGGTTGCTCAGGGTCAGACACGACTAAAGCAACTTAGCAGCAGCAGCCGAAGAAGGGTAGGTGTTAACTCTTTTCTAAATGTTCAATAGAATTCACCTGTGAAACCATCTGTTCCTGGACTTTTGTTTGTTGAAAGTTTGTTTATTACAGTTTCATTTTCAGTATGTGTGATTTGTCTGTTATATTTTCTATTTCTTCCTGGTTCTTAGAAGATAGTAGCTTTCTAAGAATTTGTCCATTTCTTCTAGGTTGTCAATCATATTGGCATATAGTTTCTTCTTTTTCACTTCTAATTTCATTGGTATGCACTCTTTCCCCTTTACCAACTATGGGTTTTGTTTGTTATTTCTCTAGTTGCTTTTTGTATAAGGTTAGATTGCTTATTTGACATTTCTCTTATTTTTTGAGGTAATATTGTATTGTTATAAACTTCTCTCTGAGAATAGCTTGCTGCATCCCTAAGGTTTTTGGATCATTGTATTTTTATTTTCATTTGTCTATAGATTTTTTATTTCCTTTTTCTTTCCTCAGTGATCCATTGGTAGGGTGGTAGCATATTTTTTAGCCTCCACGTGTTTGTGTTTTTTATAAATTTTCCCCCTATATTTCTAATTTCACAGTGTTGTCAAAAGATGCTTGATATGATTTTAATTTTCTTAAATTTATCGAGATTTGCTTTGTGGCAAAGCTTCTAATCTATCCTGAAGAATGTTGCATGTGCACTTGAGAAGAATGTGTATTCTGTTGCTTTCAGATGGAATGTTCTATAGTAGTGTTAGTTGCTCAGTCATGTCTGACTCTTTGTTATCCCATGAACTGTAGCCCACCAGACACCTCTGTCCATGGGATTTTCCAGGCAAGAATACTGGAATGTGTTGCCATTCTTTTCTCCAGAGGACCTTCCTGACCCAAGGATTGAACATTGGCCTCTTGCATTGCAGGCAGATTCTTTACCATATGAGCTACAAGTGTCAATTAAGTACATCTGCTTTAGTGTGTCATCTAGGGCTTGTCTTCCCTTATTGATTTTCTATCTGGATAGTCTGTCCATGAATGTAAGTGTGGTGTTAAAGTCTCTCACTATTGTTTTTCTATTTCTTTTTTATTGCTCTTATCATTTGTCTTATATATTGAGGTTGCCCCTATTTTGGGTGTATACATATTTATAATTATAATTGTTATATCTTTCCTTGGATCTATCCCTTGATCATTATGTAATATCCTTCTTTGTCTCTTGTAACAGTCTTTATTTTAAAGTCTATTTTGTCTGATATAACTATTGCTCCTTCAACTTTATTTTTATTTTCATTTTCATTGGGTAACTTTTCCCATCACCTCTCTTTCAGTCTATATATGTCCCTAGGTCTGATGTGAGACTCATGCAGACAGCATATATATAGGTCTTGTTTTTGTATCCATTCAGTCAGTCTGTGTCTTTTGGTTGTAGCATTTAATCCATTTACATTTAAAGTAATTATAAATATGTATGTTCTTACTGACATTTTGTTAATTGTTTAGGATATGTTTTTGTAGGTCTTTTTTCTTCCCTTCCTCTTGTTCTCCTGTGATTTGATAACTATCTTTAGTGTTTGGATTGCTTTTTCATTGTGTATGTGTATATATCTATTTCATTAATAGATTTTTGACTTGCAGTTACCATAAAGCTTTGGCTTAGCAGTCTATATTTATATATAAGATTGTTTAAAATTGCTACTCTTTTAATTTCAAATGTATTTCCAGTGTTCTGCATTTGTACCCTCCTTTTCTCACCTTTCCTATATGTGTGCATTTACTACTGAGCTTTCCTATTTTTAATTTTCTTGTTTCTAGTTGTTACCTTCTCTTTTCTGTCTAGAGAAGTTCCTTTATCATTTATTATAAAGCAAGTTTGGTGATGATGAGTCCTTTTAGCATTTGTTTGTCTCTAAAGCTTTTGACTTTTCCACCAAAGCTGAATGAGAGCCATTCTGGGTAAATATTATTCTTCATTCTGTTCTGCAGCAGTTATTTCCACCAATCTCTCTTCCAGCTCATTCATTCATTCTTCTGCTTCATTTGCTCTGCTAATGATTCTAGTAATGATTTTTCACTTTAGTTATTGTATTGTTAATCTCTGTTTGTCCTTTAAATCTTCTAGTTCTTCGATAAACAATGTTTGCTTCATCTCAGTCTGTATCTCCATTCTTTTTCCAAGTTCTTGGATCATCTTTACAATCATTACTCTGAATTTTTTCAAGCAGATTGCCTATCTCCACCTCACTTAGTTGTTCTGAAGTTTTCTCTTATTTCTTCATTCAGAACATGTTTCTCTGTCATCTCACTTTGTCTAACTTTGTGTGTGGTCACTGTTTCTCAGGCTGCAGATCTGTAGTTTCTCTTGCTTCTGGTGTCTGCCCTCTGGTAGATGAGGTTGTTCCAGGAGCTTGTGCAGGCTTCCTGCTGGGAGGGACTGGTGTCTGCCCACTTGTGTATGGGAATGGTTCTCATCCTTCTGATAGGCAGGACCATATCAAGGGTGTGTTTAGAGACAGCTGCACACTCAAGATGACGTTATGCAGCATATGCGTTAATGAGTGGGGCTGTGTTCCCACCCTGTTCATGGTGGTTTAGCCTGAGGTGTTCTAGCACTAGAGCCTGCCAGCTATTAGGTGGGGCAATGTGTGAAAATTAGGTGTGAAAATGAGGACACTCAGGAGAGCTCATGCAGATATTTCCACCACCAGTGTCCTTGCTTCCACAGTAAGCCAAAACTCACCCCCATCTTCTCAGGAGACTTTCCAAGACCTGCAGGTATCTATGGCCCAGACTCCTATGGAACCACTGCTTTACCCTGTGGCCCAATGCATGTGAAATCCTGTGTGTGCCATCTAAGAGTGGAGTCTTTGTTTCCCAACTATTGTGGAGCTTCTGTGATGAAACCCACTAGTCTTCAAAGCCAAATTCTCTGGGGCTCCTCTCCCCATGCCAGCACCCCCAGATTGGGGAGCCTGATGTGGAACACAGAAATCTTACTCCTCTGGGAGAATGTTTGCAATATAATTAGTGGATTGCCCACCCAGGGGATATGAAATATGATAATGTTACCAATGCATCCCCCCTACCAGCTCATTGTGACATCTTAGTATGTATGAAGAATATCTGTTTTGGTAGATTCTTATTTTTTTGTCGATGGTTATTCAATATAGATAAAATTATGTTTTTTCCATTCAGTATAGACAAAGTACAGATGTGACAGTTGGATCATAAAGAAGGCTGAGCACTGAAGAATTCACGCTTTCAAATTGTGGTGCTGGAGAAGACTCTTGAGAGTCCCTTGGACAGCAAGGAAATCAAACCAGTCAATCCTAAAGAAAATCAACCCTCAATATTCATTGGAAAGACTGATGCTGAAGCTGAAGTTCTAATACTTCAGCCACCTGATGCAAAGAGTTGATTCATTGAAAAGACCCTGATGTTGGGAAAGATTGAAAGCAGGAGGAGAAGGAGCCGACAGGATGAGATGGTTGCATGGCATCACTGACTCAATGGACATGATTTTGAGAAAACTCCAAGAGATAATGAAGGACAGGGAAGCCTGGCTTGCTGCAGTCCATGAGTCACAAAGAAATCAGATATGATTTAGTGATGGAACAACAGCATTCACAGTTGTGATTTTGGTGTTTTCGTGAGAAGAGGGGAGCTCAAGTCCTTCTTCTCTGCCATCTTATTTCCTCTCCAGATTGTCTTAATTTCATAATTCAGTATATGCTTTCAAGTTGAACTGACTGTGCAGATGCATCATACAGATTAGAGACAGAACTTCCCTGTTAATGTCCAGATCTGTGAGCCTCAGAGGCACCAAGTTTGGCCTTGCCAACTGCCCCTGAGCAGCCTTCCACCACTTATTTATCAGTTGGCTAGTTCCACCTTCAGCTCTACCCCCATGCTTTTTAGTTCATTGCAATGAACTAATTTGAGAACAGAAATAATTTATTTACTTTGTGTTCCCAATATTTTGTATTCTCACGTCTATTTTAATATTTGTCAAATGAATGAATAGGTACATAGAAAGGTAAACAAAAAATGTAGAATCCCAGTTTCCACTCTTACCTCTGTCACTTAAATGTTACCAACATTGGATAAGGCATCTCAGCTCCTGGGTCTCGGTTTCCTAAATAGTAAAGTGATAGGGAGTTGAACTACATAATATCTGAGCTTTTCCTGACCTAAAGGTCTATGAATCCCCAAGAGAGCTACAGTCTAAACATTTTTGGGGGCAAACAATCCTAAATGCATCAGTTCAGTTCAGTCGCTCAGTCGTGTCCAACTCTGCGACCCCATGAATCACAGCATGCCAGGCCTCCCTGTCCATCACCAACTCCCGGAGTTCACTCAGACTCATGTCCATCGAGTCCGTGATGCCAACCAGCCATCTCATCCTCGGTCGTCCCCTTCTCCTCCTGCCCCCAATCCTTCCCAGCATCAGAGTCTTTTCTAATGAGTCAACTCTTCGCATGAAGTGGCCAAAGTACTGGAGTTTCAGCTTTAGCATCATTTCTTCCAAAGAAATCCCAGGGTTGATCTCCTTCAGAATGGACTGGTTGGATCTCTTTGCAGTCCAAGGGACTCTCAAGAGTCTTGTCCAACACCACAGTTCAAATGCATCAATTCTTCAGTGCTCAGCCTTCTTCACAGTCTAACTCTCACATCAATACATGACCGCTGGAAAAACCATAGCCTTGACTAGATGGACCTTAGTTGGCAAAGTAATGTCTCTGCTTTTGAATATGCTATCTAGGTTGGTCATAATTTTTCTTCCAAGGAGTAAGCATCTTTTAATTTCATGGCTGCAGTCACCATCTGCAGTGATTTTGGAACCCCCCAAAATAAAGTCTGTCACTGTTTCCACTGTTTCTCCATCTATTTCCCAGGAACTGATGGGACCGGATGCCATGATCTTCGTTTTCTGAATGTTGAGCTTTAGGCCAACTTTTTCGCTCTCCACTTTCACTTTCATCAAGAGACTTTTTAGCTCCTCTTCACTTTCTGCCATAAGGGTGGTGTCATCTGCATATCTGAGGTTATTGATATTTCTCCCGGCAATCTTGATTCCAGCTTGTGTTTCTTCCAGTCCAGTGTTTCTCATGATGTACTCTGCATATAAGTTAAATAAGCAGGGTGACAATATACAGCCTTGACATACTCCTTTTCCTATTTGGAACCAGTCTGTTGTTCCATGTCCAGTTCTAACTGTTGCTTCCTGACCTGCTTACAGATTTCTCAAGAGGTGGTCTGGTATTCCCATCTCTCTCAGAATTTTCCACAGTTGATTGTGATCCACACAGTCAAAGGCTTTGGCATAGTCAATAAAGCAGAAATAGATGTTTTTCTGGAACTCTTTTGCTTTTTCCATGATCCAGCAGATGTTGGCAATTTGATCTCTGGTTCCTCTGCCTTTTCTAAAACCAGCTTGAACATCAGGAAGTTCACGGTTCAGGTATTGCTGAAGCCTGACTTGGAGAATTTTGAGCATTACTTTACTAGCAAGTGAGATGAGTGCAACTGTGCGGTAGTTTGAGCCTTCTTTGGCATTGCCTTTCTTTGGGATTGGAATGAAAACTGACCTTTTCCAGTCCTGTGGCCACTGCTGAGTTTTCCAAATTTGCTGGCATATTGAGTGCGGCACTTTCACAGCATCATCTTTCAGGATTTGAAACAACTCCACTGGAATTCCATCACCTCCACTAGCTTTGTTTGTAGTGATACTTTCTAAGGCCCACTTGACTTCACATTCCAAGATGCCTGGCTCTAGATGAGTGATCACATTATCATGATTATCTGGGTCGTGAAGATCTTTTTTTTACAGTTCTTCCATGTATTCTTGCCACCTCTTATTAATATCTTCTGCTTCTCTTAGGTCCATACCATTTCTGTCCTTTATCGAGCCCATCTTTGCATGAAATGTTCCTTTGGTATCTCTAATTTTCTTGAAGAGATCTCTAGTCTTTCCCATTCTATTGTTTTCCTCTATTTCTTTGCATTGATCGCTGAGGAAAGCTTTCTTATCTCTTCTTGCTATTCTTTGGAACTCTTCATTCAGATGCTTATATCTTTCCTTTTCTCCTTTGCTTTTCACCTCTCTTCTTTTCACAGCTATTTGTAAGGCCTCCTCAGACAGCCATTTGGCTTTTTTGCATTTCTTTTCCATGGGGATGGTCTTGATCCCTGTCTCCTGTTCAATGTCATGAACCTCCGTCCATAGTTCATCAGGCACTCTATCTATCAGATCTAGGCCCTTAAATCTATTTCTCACTTCCACTGTATAATCATAAGGGATTTGATTTAGGTCATATGTGAATGCTCTAGTGATTTTCCCTACTTTCTTCAATTTGAGTCTGAATTTGGCAATAAGGAGTTCATGATCTGAGCCACAGTCAGCTCCTGGTCTTGTTTTTGTTGACTGTATAGAGCTTCTCCATCTTTGGCTGCATAGAATATAATCAATCTGATTTCGATGTTGACCATCTGGTGATGTCCATGTGTAGAGTCTTCTCTTGTGTTGTTGGAAGAGGGTGTTTGCTATGACCAGTGCATTTTCTTGGCAAAACTCTATTAGTCTTTGCCCTGCTTCATTCCACATTCCAAGGCCAAATCTGCCTGTTACTCCTGGTGTTTCTTGACTTCCTACTTTTGCATTCCAGTCCCCTATAATGAAAAGGACTTTTTTGGGGGGGTTAGTTCTAAAAGGTCTTGCAGGTCTTCATAGAACCGTTCAGCTTCAGCTTCTTCAGCATTACTGGTTGGGGCATAGACTTGGATTACTGTGATATTGAATGGTTTGCCTTGGAGACGAACAGAGATCATTCTGTCGTTTTTGAGATTGCATCCAAGTACTGCATTTCGGACTCTTTTGTTGACCATGATGGCTACTCCATTTCTTCTGAGGGATTCCTGCCAGCAGTAGTAGATATAATGGTCATCTGAGTTAACTTCACCCATTCCAGTCCATTTTAGTTTGCTGATTCCTAGAATGTCGATGTTCACCATTGCCATCTCTTGTTTGACCACTTCCAATTTGCCTTGATTGATGGACCTGACATTCCAGGTTCCTATGCAATATTGCTCTTTACAGCATCGGATCTTGCGTCTATCACCAGTCACATCCACAACTGGGTATTGTTTTTGCTTTGGCTCCATCCCTTCATTCTTTGTGGAGTTATTTCTCCACTGATCTCCAGTAGCATATTGGGCACCTACTGACCTGGGGAGTTCATCTTTCAGTGTCCTATCTTTTTGCCTTTTCATACTGTTCATGGTTCTCAAGGCAAGAATACTGAATTGGTTTTCCATTCCCTTCTCCAGTGGCCCACACTCTAATATCTCATAGCTGCACGAGGGTAAAACTTCCTGAAATTAATATCTTTTCAATCTTGTTTATCTGTATCTGTTTTCTAAACCTATCTGATGCCAATAATAAATAATAATAAATAATATGATTTGAGCTCTGGAAATGGGCTTCCTAGGTGTCTCAGTGGTAAAGAATCTGCCTACAAGGCAAAACATGTGAGTTCAATCCTTGGGTCAGGACGATCCCCTTGATAAGGAAATGGTAAGGGTCTCCAGTCTTCTTGCCTGGAAAATTCCATGGGCAGAGGAGCCTGGCATACTACAGTCCATGGGGTCACAAAGAATCAGACATGACTTAGTGACTAAACAACAAAATCGAGCTCTAGGAAGGCAGATCTCATTCAGGTTTTTATATCTTCCCTACTGATTGCAGATGGGCTTCCCTAGTTGCACTAGTGGTAAAGAACTCACCTGCCAATGCAAGAGATGTAAGAGACTCAGGTTCAATTCCTGGGTAGGGAAGATCCTGAGGGACACTCCAGTAATTCTTGCCTGAAGAATCCCATGGACAGAGGAGCCTGGCAGGCTACAGTCCATGAGATCCCTAAGAGCTAGAATGAAGTGACTTAGCATGCACGCACAATGATTGCGGGTGATATGGATTCAACACCTGTTTCTAAATTATTAAAGAAGGATCAACTTTAACCTTTTTTCTTGCTTATTTTATAATTTTTTAACCTTTTTAATATTTCCTTTTCCATTGATATTGCTAATTCCAACTATTCAAGGATCCTACACACTGAATCCATACCTCTATCAGTAATATAAAATTTTAAAATTTAAATGCAGATAAATACTGGCTTGTAAGCCTTGAAAATAATCATTATCTACTTGCCTAAATCAAATATAACAACATAGGATGAATAATTCTATTTTGGTACCTAATTCTTGCTTTAGCATAACTAAGCCTACACACATCTGCTATTCACAGATGAAAATATAGAAAATGATTATAAATGAGTGAGGAAATCAAGAAAAAAAATGTGAGAAGAAATGCAAGTGAGAGAATTAATACAACATTGTCAATTTTCTTTTAAGATTAAAAGACATAAAAAGACATCTATAGTAAAGAGAGAAACATACTACAGAAAAAAATTGACTCTCTGAGAAAGAATAGAAAAAATATTTCTAAGGCCTAACCTTAGAAATCTAAGCAAATATTGGAAATAATTGCCTTATCTCATTTTTTTTCATTTTCTTTTTCATGTATCAAAGAAATCAGAAGATGGGAAAATATTTGGGGTTAACTAGTAGTGATTCTGAAATATCTCTAAACACTGGTTCTTAATTAAAATGGGGGAAAAAAAACTTATGAGGATGTCCTGTTAATGGTACTGACTAATCGAGAAAAGAGTGAGAAAACTAAGAGAAATAGGAACTTTCAGGGTATATGGAGAAGTTCAAAGTAAATGACCTCAAAGTCAGGGATGTGCAAGGATAAGAATGCTTTCAACATATTTAAAAACTGAGGTTGCAGATGAGGTAGTTCTGTGAATAGCAGGTTGAAATGTAAGTAATTTAGAGCTTGGCTGGTGCAAAGGGAGAGAGAGAGAAAACGACAGATTGAATGTGGCAGCCTGCTTATATTACGGAAATAGAACAAACAAACAGAAGAAACAGGAAAGAATTCATCCTAGTAAAAATAGGTGGAAACTCAATAGAGAGTTTTAGAGAACGGTGTCACCAAAATGACCCTGTGGAAAGATCTTAGGTCTCATGCAAATTCAGAGGGCCTGGATTTGAAGTCTCAGCCCCAGACTGAAATAGCTGAGTGACCATGTGCACGCATGAGTGCTAAGTCAACGGGCAAGTTATTTATTGTTGAGGATCATTCAGTGATATACCCTTCAGCTTGCATTAATTCATTTCTGAGCCAGGCACAACCAAGACGGGGAGGAGCGTGGTATGAGTGAGGTCCGACTTTGCCCTCAGCTTCTAGTGGTGGTGATTTAGTTGCTAAGTTGTGTCTCACTCTTACATCCCTGTGGACTGTAGCCCGCCAGGCTCCTCTGTCCATGGAATTTCCCAGGCAAAAATACTGGAATGAGTTGCCAAGTTCTAGAGGAATAGGCAAATGTGACAAGGGTTTTCTGGTTCAGAACAGAAAGATATGTTGACTAACACACTGTGAGTCTTCAAAAAAGAAATGCTTAATTATCCCATTGGAGAGCATTGGGGAAAAGATGTTTTAAACTGCCTTAAAATACAGCATAAGCAAAGGCTGAAAAGGAACAAAGTGCATAGTTTTTCTATGGGCTCATGAGCAGACTGACTTCACCTGGAGTGTGGATTGTGGTGCAGATGAGTCTGGAAAGTTGTCAGAGGTCAGGCCTTGCAAGAACTGTCATGTTTTATTCTTTGGTAACTGGTTGCAACTACAAATTTTTTGCAACATGTGTAATCTGATCTAACTATTAATCTCAAAAATATTTTTCAAAATTGGCAATTTCAACAGCTAAATGTGTATCTCTAGCTATTTCAAAGGCCATTTGTTAATTGTTCAGTTCAGTTCAGTTCAGTCGCTCAGTCATGTCTGACTCTGCGACCCCATGAATCACAGCACGCCAGGCCTCCCTGTCCATCACCAACTCCCGGAGTTCACTGAGACTCATGCCCATCGAGTCGGTGATGCCATCCAGCCATCTCAATCTCTGTTGCTATCTGAAAATTGAATAGTAACAGAGCACATTTTTTAAGGACAAACACCAGGGTGAGACACTTCGGTTCACACCTCGTATCTGTCACTTACTAGCTGTAGGAATTGGGTGTGTTACTGAATCCTTCTGTGCCTCGGTTTCTTCACCTATGAAATACATGCGCATGGCAATCATTCCACACCCATAGGCTGCATGAAAGGAAAGAGAGTGACCATCACAACGATTATGGAAGAGAAAAAGAATAATGAGGATCATGTGCAAGTGAAAAAACTCACTGGGACTAATCAATAAATCCAGTAAAGTTGAATGATTTAAAATCAACATAGAAGTTGTGTTTCTATACAGCAACAATGAAATATAAAAAGAATTTTTAAAAAATCTCATTCACAAAAGCTTCAAAAATAATAAAATACTTAGAGACAAGTTTAAATAAGGAACTGAAAGATTTGTACAGTGAAAACCAGAAGACATTAGTGAAAGAAATAAAAGAAGACATACACAAATGGAAAGATATCCCTTTTATGAATTGGAAGAAGTAATATTGTTAAAATGTTCATCTACCCAAAGCCATTTCTAGATTCAGTGCAATTACTATCAAAATCCAAATGGTATTTTTCACAGAAATAGAAAAAAATTCCTAAAATGTATATGGAACCACAGAAGACTTTGATTAGCCAAAGTAATTCTGAGAAAGAAGAATAAAGTCAGAGGTGTCACTTTTCCTGATTTCAAAGTACAGTGATATAGCAATTAAAGTAGTACAATACTGGCATAAAAATAGACATATAGATCATGAAGCAAAATAAAAGGCCCAGAAATAATAAAGAAAGAAAGAAAGAATAAATAATATATAAATGTATTTACTATAAACAAATAAATTTACTTTATTAACAAATAATAAATATCTATGGGGTCGCACAGAGTCGGACACTACTGAAGCGACTTAGTAGCAGCAGCAGCAGCAGCATACATATATGGTCAACAAATACTTGACAAGTAAGCCAAGGACACTCTGGGGAAAAGATGTTCTCTCCAACAAGTGGTGTTGGGAAAACTGGTTAACCACATGCATAAAAATGAAATTGGACCTCTGCCTTGTATCATTCACAAAACTCAACTTGAAACTGACTAAAAACTTAAGACCTGATACTGCAAAACTTCTAGAAGAAAATCTAAAGAAGTTCCTTGATATTGGTCTTGGCAATAATTTTTTAGATACGGCACCAAAAACACAAGCAACAAAAGCAGAAATCAATGTTAGGTTACATCAAACTGAAAAGCTATAGCAAAAGAAATAAGAAAATTAAAAGGTAATCAATAGAATGGGAGGAAATATTTGCAAACCATGTACCCAATGAGTTTAGTTGCTCAGTCGTGTCTGACTCTCTGCTACCCGATGGACTGCAGACGCCAGGCTTCCCTGTCTATCACCAACTCCTGAAGCATTGTTCAAACTCATGTCCATCAAGTTGGTGATGCCATCCAGCCACCTCATCCTGTGTCATCCCCTTCTTCTCCTGCCTTCAATCTTTCCCAGCATCAAGGTCTTTTCCAAGGAGTCAGTTCTTCGCATCAGGTGGCCAAAGTACTGCAGTCTCAGCTTCAGCATCAGTCCTCCCAGTGAATATTCAGGACTGAATTTCTTTAAGATTGACTTGTTTGATCTCCTTGCAGTCCAAGGGACTCCCAAGAGTCTTCTCCAACACCACAGTTCAAAAGCATCAATTCTTTGGCACTCAGCTTTCTTTATGGCCCAACTCTCACATCCATACATGACTACTGGAAAAACTATAGCTTAGACTAGACAGACCTCTGTTGGCAAAGTAATGTCTCTGCTTTTTATTAAGTGATTAATATTTAAAATATATAAAGAACTCATACAACTCAATAACAAAAACAAACAAGCAAACAAACATTTTTAAAAATGGAGAGGGGAACTGTACACACATCTTTCCAAACAAAAACGACTGCACGTCTAAATGGCCAACAAGTACATGAAAAGATGGTCAGTATCATCACTAATCATTGGGAAAATACAAATAAAAACCACAATGAGATATCACTATTAATTGTTTTTTATCATTTTAAACATGATTTCTCATCAAGAAAAGCAAAAAATCAAGAACATATATAACATATATATTTATAATTCATATATATAAATATAATTTAGATATATGTATATGTACGTATATTTTTTGATCAAGGGAAAAAAGGTAAATAGCCCTCTTTGCATGTATGAAAGCAGTGATTCTTGAAGTGTGTCCCCCATGGCAGCAGTGATAATACCATCTGGGCCTCATTAGAGATGCAAATTCTCTTGTCCCACCTCAGACTTACTGAGTCAAATGCTCTGGGGTGTGGGTTCAGCACTAGGTGGTTTAACAAACTCTTTGGGTGACACTGATACACACTAGCATTTGAAAACCCCTGAGAGCTAACGTTTTGCTCTAACTTGTAAGCAGTCTCGAGAGGTACTCAGAGAGAGAATCCCTGTGCCTTCACTGCAAAAGTTTATGTAACCCAGCCTAACTGGAGTAGGCAGAACTTAATGATTTGAGAACCATTTGAGAATCCATCTTTTGTCCCAGTGAGGGGGGACCTTGGTTGCAAGGGAGGACCTTGCAACCTGGGGGTTATGTCAAGTATTTTTACATATCACCTTCCCTGGGAGATAGGGCAATTTTTTTCAAATGTGAATATAATTTTGATCATGTATGTTCTTTTTAAGCTCTCAGTTAAGTTCTTTTTAAGCATTCAGCTAAGTTCTTTTTAAGTTCTCAGCTAAGTTAGTTAGCGTGCTAAAGGGAACTTGAGATTTGTGCTGGGAATGAGAAAATGTTAATGAAAAATAAATCCATAATGAAGATAAACAAAAAGAAATATTAAATGACCTTGATAGGGAAAAAACTCTAAAAGTCAGCAAAATAAACCAACTTAAAAACTCTCTCCTGCCTTTTACATCTTAAGACACATGTGGAATTTGTTAGCTAGGAGATACTGGAGTAAACAGTCTTGTAAGAGTGAAAAAATGGTAATACAGTTATATAGCTAAGAATAGAAATTGCAGTTACAGTTACAAGGACTGTAGATAAAGTTACAAGGACTGTAAATCTTTATCCTTTAGGGTACACTCCTCGGATTAGGAAGAAAATCTACTTATGATTTATACTTTTTAACAGTCCTAGATTTCTAAGGGTCTTTTCTTTTACTCCTTGTATCTAGTTTACCCAACCTTCCTACAGCATTTGGAGGATAAATTCTATGGTGGAAATATACCATATAAACATGATACATGGTCAGTGTCTCGGTAACAACTAAATCCTATTAAATGCCTATTGTCAAGATACACCCCTAAGCATTTTAGGGCAAATAGCATCAGGAGTTGCAAGAAAATGAGGTAAGCTGTGATTTTGGACTGGAGGGTTTCACCAGCCTACTGAGACTTGGTGGGTTCGTGAAGTGTACCTAAACACTATAGCCAAGCAACATTTGTGGCAGGCAGGTTAATATATAGGCAGCATAGCAGTATTTCAAGAATACAGTGAGAAAGAGGGACACTTTCTCTGAAGAAAGTGAAAGTCTCTCAGTCATGTCTGACTCTTTGCAACCCCATGGACTATAGAGTCTTTGGGATTCTCCAGGCCAGAATACTGAAGTGGGTCAGTCAGTTCAGTTCAGTCGCTCAGTCGTGTCCAACTCTTTGCGACCCCATGAATTGCAGCACTCCAGGCCTCCCTGTCCATCACCAACTCCTGGAGTTCACTCAGACTCATGTCCATCGAGTTAGTGATGCCATCCAGCCATCTCATCTTCTGTTGTCCCCTTCTCCTCCTGCCCCCAGTCCCTCGCAGCATCAGAGTCTTTTCCAATGAGTCAACTCTTCACATGAGGTGGCCAAAGTACTGGAGTTTCAGCTTTAGCATTAGGCCTTCCGAAGAACACCCAGGACTGATCTCCTTTAGAATGGACTGGTTGGATCTCCTTGCAGTCCAAGGGACTTTCAAGAGTCTTCTCCAACACCACAGTTCAAAAGCATCAATTCTGCAGAGCTCAGCTTTCTTCACAGTCAACTCTCACATCCATACATGACCAGGGGAAAAACCATAGCCTTGGCTAGACAGAACTTTGTTGGCAAAATAATGTCTCTGCTTTTGAATATGCTATCTAGGTTGGTCATAACTTTTCTTCCAAGGAGTAAGCGTCTTTTAATTTCATGGCTGCAATCAACATCTGCAGTGATTTTGGAGGTCCCCAAAATAAAGTCTGTCATTGTTTCCACTGTTTCCCCATCTATTTCCCATGAAGTGATGGGACCAGATGCCATGATCTTCGTTTTCTGAATGTTGAGCTTTAAGCCAACTTTTTCACTCTCCTCTTTCACTTTCATCAAGGGGCTTTTTAGTTCCTCTTCACTTTCTGCCATAAGGGTGGTGTCATCTGCATATCTGAGGTTATTGATATTTCTCCCGGTAATCTTGATTCCAGCTTGTGTTTCTTCCAGCCCAGCGTTTCTCATGATGTACTCTTCATAGAAGTTAAATAAGCAGGGTGACAATATACAGCCTTGACATACTCCTTTTCCTATTTGGAACCAGTCTGTTGTTCCATGTCCAGTTCTAACTGTTGCTTCCTGACCTGCTTACAGATTTCTCAAGAGGCAGGTTAGGTGGTCTGGTATTCCCATCTCTCTCAGAATTTTCCACAGTTGATTGTGATCCACACAGTCAAAGGCTTTGGCATAGTCAATAAAGCAGAAATAGATGTTTTTCTGGAACTCTCTTGCTTTTTCCATGATCCAGCAGACGTTGGCAATTTGATCTCTGGTTCCTCTGCCTTTTCTAAAACCAGCTTGAACATCAGGAAGTTCATGGTTCACGTATTGCTGAAGCCTGGCTTGGCAAATTTTGAGCATTACTTTACTAGCATGTGAGATGAGTGCAATTGTGTGGTCGTTTGAGCATTCTCTGGCATTGCCTTTCTTTGGGATTGGAATGAAAACTGACCTTTTCCAGTCCTGTGGCCACTGCTGAGTTTTCCAAATTTGCTGGCATATTGAGTGCAGCACTTTCACAGCATCATCTTTCAGGATTTGAAATAGCTCAACTGGAATTCCATCACCTCCACTAGCTTTGTTTGTAGTGATGCTTCTTAAGGCCCACTTGACTTCGCATTCCAAGATGTCTGGCTCTAGATGAGTGATCACACCATTGTGATTATCTGGGTCATGAAGATCTTTTTTGTACAGTTCTTCTGTGTATTCTTGCCACCTCTTCTTAATATCTTCTGCTTCTGTTAGGTCCATACCATTTCTGTTCTTTATCGAGCCCATCTTTGCATGAAATGTTCGCTTGGTATCTCTAATTTTCTTGAAGAGATCTCTAGTCTTTCCCATTCTGTTGTTTTCCTCTAGTTTGCATTGATCGCTGAGGAAAGCTTTCTTATCTCTTCTTGCTATTCCTTGGAACTCTTCATTCAGATGCTTATATCTTTCCTTTTCTCCTTTGCTTTTCACTTCTCTTCTTTTCACAGCTATTTGTAAGGCCTCCCCAGACAGCCATTTGGCTTTTTTGCTTTTCTTTTCCATGGGGATGGTCTTGATCCCTGTCTCCTGTACAATGTCATGAACCTCCATCCATAGTTCATCAGGCACTCTATCTATCAGATCTAGGCCCTTAAATCTATTTCTCACTTCCACTGTATAATCATAAGGGATTTGATTTAGGTCATACGTGAATGGTCTAGTGGTTTTCCCTACTTTCTTCAATTTAAGTCTTAATTTGGCAGTAAGGGGTTCGTGATCTGAGCTGCAGTCAGCTCCTGGTCTTGTTTTTGCTCTCTTCTCCAGGGGACCTTCCCAACCCAGGGATGGAACCCAGGTCTCCCACATTGCAGGCTGATTCTTTACCAGCTGAGCCACCAGGGAAGCCCACTTTCTCTGAAGAGCTATGAAGCTCCATCAGTAGAGAACCACAGGGCTGAAGAGACAAGGATCTGGAAAGACTGAGCAATAAAATTTTAATTTTTAAAAGTTACTTCAGACTTTCTTATCTCCTTTGGTTGTTTATATTGACAAGATTCACTGGGTAATCACCCAGTTACCCAGGCAGCTTTGAGTTATAAATGCACAGAAGCTGTTCACCCAGGGCAAAGAGAAGTGAGTTTTCCACAGGGGGACCCACCTGGGAACCAAGAATGGAGTTAGTCAGAATTAAATATCTTAAAAAACTTGATGTAAAAGTACTGTCAAAAGTCGCTGTGACACCCAAGTGGAGATGATACCAAAAACATTTAACACAAAGAGAAAAATGACTCTCTTGGTAAAATTTTGTGGAATCTGAATGGAAAAATTTTTTTAAGTTTCACTATAAGCCTCTTGAATTTCCAAGTAGGCCATTTATAAAGCCAGTCTTGATAAGAAGGTGACTATTCAAAAACAAAGCCGGGGCAGAATAAACTGATAATAATATGAAGTATTAACGGAAGTCTTTTCCAATGAGTCAACTCTTCACATGGGGTATCCAAAGTACTGGAGTTTCAGCTTTAGCATCATTCCTTCCAACGAAATCCCAGGGCAAGAGTCTTCTCCAACACCACAGTTCAAAAGCATCAATGCTTCGGTGCTCAGCTTTCTTCACAGTCCAACTGTCACATCCATACATGACCACTGGAAAAACCATAGCCTTGACTAGATGGACCTTTGTAGGCAAAGTAATGTCTCTGCTTTTGAATATGCTATCTAGGTTGGTCATAACTTTTCTTCCAAGGAGTAAGCGTCTTTTAATTTCATGGCTGCAATCAACATCTGCAGTGTTTTGGAGCCCCCCAAAATAAAGTCTGTCACTGTTTCCACTGTTTCCCCATCTATTTCCCATGAAGTGATGGGACCAGATGCCATGATCTTCGTTTTCTGAATGTTGAGCTTTAAGCCAACTTTTTCACTCTCCTCTTTCACTTTCATCGAGAGGTTCTTTAGTTCCTCTTCACTTTCTGCCATAAGGGTGGTGTCATCTACATATCTGAGGTTATTGATATTTCTCCCAGTAATCTTGATTCCAGCTTGTGCTTCTTCCAGCCCAGCATTTCTCATGATGTACTCTGCATATGAGTTAAATAAGCAGAGTGACAATATACAGCCTTGACGTACTCCTTTCCCTATTTGGAACCAGTCTGTTGTTCCATGTCCAGTTCTAACTTGCTTCCTGACCTGCATATAGGTTTCTCAAGAGGCAGGTCAGGTGGTCTGGTATTCCCATCTCTCTCAGAATTTTCCACAGTTTATTGTGATCCACACAGTCAAAGCTTTGGCATAGTCAATAAAGCAGAAATAGATGTTTTTCTAGAACTCTCTTGCTTCCTCATGTGTTATTGGGAGGTTAAAAAAGTAAAATCTCACAGAAGGATAGTTTCTCTACAGAATTTTGATTGGAAAAAAAAAAAAATCTCACGGAGGTGTCCTGAAGTTTTGGTGGGGATAAAATGCATCATCTGTAAGGGTAAAAACTGACCGGGGTAGTTTAGGAGTTTTGGTGTCAGAAAGCAAATGTCCACATGTGATGCTGACTGACCTAGACAGCCAGCTCGCCCACTGTGACTCTGGGAGTACTGTCCAGATGGGCCCAGTAACACACGAATGTAAAACTGATCCAGATCCATCAGGTTAACAAAGCTGCACCTTCCACAGACAATCAAAATATTAAACATTTCATTTTTTACACAATAACCATAGCTTTTCATTTCAGTATGAGCGTCATTCCCACTCGTGTGATAAGACGATAATCAAATGTTGAGAAAAGCTAGTGGAATACTACAAAATGTCATCTGTAAAATTAATTTTAGTGAGTCAAATTTGACAAGTAAGAAAGGGAAGTTGCTTAGAAGTAAGTTTGTCCTGATAATTAACCACAAGAAAGGTCTCATTGAACATAACAGAGGTGACATAGAGGTTAGCTGCTAAACTTCTGAGTAATCAGTAAGTGAAGAGTATTCATAAATCACTGAAGAAAGTAAAGACTTTCATCTATGCAACATAAACAACAAAAGTCTACAGTTAGATGATAAACACTTTCTTCACATCTCCAAATACATGGCAATCATGACATGCCATGCAGGCATGGCTGATAGGTTGAGGAAAGAAGGAAAACACAGCTTGACATCTGGAAAGGGGCAATTTAAAGGGACCCTTAAAATTGCCCCTTTCCAAATATGGGTTTCTTCTAAGCCAGGCATGAAGTGAAAGTTATCCCAAGGCCAGTGGCATTTCTCCCACCTGGAAAGTGACTTCCCCAGGACTGTGTTCAGAGAAATGCATCCGTGGTTGGATGTGTGGTACCTGTCCAAGGGTCCTGTCCTACAGTCTTCATTGTCAAGGACTCTGACCACCTGCAGTACCTACCTTGGATGTAGCCATCAGTAAATAAATAAATGTGTAATGAATAAATCTTTATATATGCTTTACCCAGTAATTTAAAGAACATATAGGAAGAATTCATGTCTTCTATGTCTTTATACCTTTTATAGTGCATAACCAGTCAGTCCTGAAGGAAATCAACCCCAAATATTCATTGGAAGGACTGATGCTAAAACTGAAGCTCCAATCTTTGGCTACCTGATGCAAAGAACTGACTCATGTGAAAAGACCCTGATGCTGGGAAAGATCGAAGGTGGGAGGAGAAGGGGACGACAAAAGATGAGATGGTTGGATGGCATCATCAACTCAATGGATGTGAGTTTGAGCAGGCTCTGGGAGATAGTGAAGGACAGGGATGCCTGGTGTGCTACAGTCCATGGGGTCGCAAAGACTGGGACAAAACTGAGTGACTGAACAACAATAGTGTATATGGCATAGTAAACATAATTGTAAAAAATTGTTAAAATTTGATTGAAGATCAACAAGGACCTACTGTATAGCACAGGGAACTATACTCGTTACTGATGACATATATAATATATTACTGATAATATATATCAGTAATATATAATACTTTTGTAATAACTTATAAGGAAAAGGAATCTGAATAAGAATATATGTATGTGTGTATGTGTATAACTGACTCACTGTGCTATACACTTGAAATTAATACAACATTGTAAATAAACTCCAATACTTTGACCACCTGATGTGAAGAACTGACTCATTTGAAAAGACCCTGATTCTGGGAAAGATTGAAGGCAGGAGGAGAAGGGGACGACAGAGGATGAGGTGGTTGGATGACATCACTGACTCGATGGACATGAGTTTGAGTAAACTCTGGGAGTTGGTGATGGACAAGGAGGCCTGGTGTGCTGCAGTCCGTGGGGTCGCAAAGAGTCAGACATGACTGAGTGACTGAACTGAACTGAAGTGAAATCAACTATACTTCAATAAAAAAGAAAAAGATTAATGAAGAGTTCTATTTGTGTGCCTAAGAAATTATTTTATGGTCATAAAAGATTACTGATTGCTCATTGACTGGTAAAACTGTGAAACAAGATAGTTTATGAAGCAATTATAATAAATAAGGCAAACAGCAAAGACATATGAGTGGACCATTTTCATGTGCTTTAATTTTATGTTAAAACAGAAATTAATTTTTAAGGGACTTGTATTCTTACCTGGCATTACCACTGACTGACAATCTCAGTTTTGAGATTTCACTGTCTATTCATAGCCCAATAGACTTGATATTATATTGAATTATCTAATAGTTAGGATTGTACAGTATACAATATTGACCTGGAATTATGGCATACTGACTATAGACAGACTCTAGGAAAGAGACAATGGTCAGTCTTCTTGATGCCTTATTTACAGTGGTAGAAAATCCCATTGATAATCCTTGGCAAGCCATTTATTGACCTTGGGGAGTTGTTCACCAGAGTGCCAGATTTCTGAGAGATCACTTATCCAGATCTCCTTTGATTACTTCAAAAAATAAGTAAGGAAACACACGTCAAGTGCTCAGATTTTGCCTGGCACACAGAAAACGCTTCTCCACGAGCTATTTCTAGTCCTTTCCTCCTGCTCTTCCTCCGCTCCTTCTACAACAGATCCTCAGGGTGGAGGACAGGAGACCCTGACGTTATTCAGAGAAAGGAGCCAAAACCACTATGATGATGCAGGAACAGCAACAACAGGTCTCATCTGGGCTTGTCCAACTTCTTCGCATAAACGAATTCAGTACTTGTCAGGGAAGTGGCTAGTCTTGAGAGGACAAAGACAGGAACGTTAATTCTAGCCAAGAGTTTGGCTAGCTGTGCAACGTGAATTTTCCCCTGAAATATTACTGCAGGGCTTAGTTTCTTTATCAATACTAATACGTCTCATAATTTTACAGGTGTTAAGACTCAGAAGTGGGGCAAAGAATAACTAAGGCAATAACTGGGGGTAAAGTATACCTCTTATTCCCTAAGTAAGACTGAGTACAGAGGGAACTATACTCAATATTTTGTGGAACTATACTCAATATTTTGTACAACCAATAAGAGGAAAGACTCTGAAAACGAAGATATATATGCATAACTGAATCACTTTGCTGAACACCCAAAACTAACACATCATAAATCAGAAACACTTCAATTAAAAAAATTAAAGTTTAAAAAACCCCAGAAGAAGGAAAGGAGAGAGTCAAATCTGAAACTCATCCTGAAACTCTTGATTCCAATGACAGTAAACCTCTGGAGATTGATCTGAAGCACTGATAATTGTAGAGCACCATCTAGTACTGGCTGCTAGAACTGCAACGGAATTTTCAGATTCCCTAAGGCTGTGTGAAATAAATTCTCTGGTGGGTTGTTGCTGTGCAGTGGCTCAGTCATGCCTGACTGTGACCCCATGAACTGCAGAATGGCAGGCTTCCCTGTCCTTCACTACACCTGGGTTTGCTCAAACTCATGTCCATTGAGCCCCCTTCTCCTCCTGCCCTCATTCTTTCCCAACATCAGGGTCTTTTCCAGTGAGTAGGCTCTTCATATCAGGTGGCCAATGTATTGGAATTTGAGTTTCAGCATCAGTCCTTCCAATGAATATTCAGGGTTGATTTTCTTTAGGATTGACTAATTCGATCTCCTTGCTGTCCAAGGGACTCTCAACAGTCTTCTCTCTGGGGGGTGGGGACAAGGAAACTTACATTTTGGTGTTTTGAATTTTTTAATTATTAAAATTCTAAATTACAGCCTTCAATTCTCTATTGCCTCAGAAGAATAAACATGTCTTGCAGTAGCTCTTCTTTGAGCTAAAAAATAAACAATTTCTAACAAAAAACTAAATGATCCATAGGTAAATATGATATACAAAACAGATCATAATATCAAAGATTGACATATGTTTTAGACAATGCCAGTGCTTCCAGTATGAACTGCTTTTTTTCCAGAGCTAATCGATCAGTTGCTTTAATTTACAGTGAGTGTAGTTTAAAATGAACTCAACCATATTTTAGAAAAAAATCAAGTTTTTAATAAAATCAACATTTTATTAAAAGAAAAAGATTTCACTGAACAGTTTTGATTTCAAAAGTTTGTTTTAATCTTGAGTGGAAAATTAAATTGAGCCTCTCTGAAAATATTTTAAAACAGAGAATGCTGTGTCTTCATTTTTCTGTGGCTTAGAAATTACATTATTCATTTCAGCTAATAATATATACTACCCTTTAAGGTCAACTTAAATACTCCTCCAGTTAGGTTTATTGTGCCTATGTAAATAGTTGGAAATAATTTAAAGAAATGCAATGACATTTTTATAAAGAAAGACTTTTTTTAAAGAAGGAGAACGCAGATTGATTTGGTGAAGATGAATTCCATTAATAAAAATATGTCCGTGTTGACAACTCACCACAATATCCATGCTATACTTCTACATAAGCTTTAAAACTATTCATTAGCTACAATGAGGATAATCATTTGCAGTCTGACAAAAATCTTTCAAAAACAAAGACTGGCATAAGAAAAATGTAGTAATCAGTGCTTTGAAATCATAATATTTTGAATTCATATAGCATTGTTGTGTCTTAAAGCAATGTTTAATAAATCACTCATCAAAGAAAAAGGATTGATTTTCTGACAAAACAACTTATTTTACATGAGAGACCACTTTAAACTTTATCTTTTCTATTCTTCAGTTGTTCTATCTATAATTAATAAAACTCTAGACATAAGTTTTTGTTATTGTAGTTAAAAGTGTGTTTGTTTCGCCAGCAGAGTATATAGCTATCTGACACCAGTATTCAGTGGATATCGGGAGAAATGGAGTCCCAGTATTCAAGCTATGCAATTTTGAAGCTTCTCAGAAGCTGAAACTGGTTCTGATGAGAGGTAAGTAGCTTCTCCAGCATCAGTGAATTGGATTCACGCCTCCTGAGCCTACTGATCTTTGCTTTAAAGAGGATACAACACTTGGTCAGTTTTCCTTAAATAATCACCTTTAATTAAGTGTCAACCCTTTGAGATCATATCATATTTTTAGTTTCCATGGAAAAAAAGATTTCCAATTTTCTCCCAAATATTGTCTGGAATTCCAAAGCAAGTATTACTGAGACAGTTTGGGGTAAAAAAATTATACTTATAAGATGAGCAGGAAGTAAATTCACAGGGAAAAGTAAGAAGAAAATGGCCAAATCACTGGCTTTCTTAATAAGACAAAAACTTGTTTATTAAGGGACAAAATGTGGAGTCATCAAGTTTGTCAAAATAAAACCAGAATGTTTTGGACCTCTGAATGAAGTTTGCATATAGTTACATTTTTATTTTCAAATTTACTTTTGATACTCAGCACAAATATTTGAAATGTCAAGGACTAAAAGTATTTTTAACCACTTATTAATGCTACCACAGACATATAGCTTACTTTGCAAAGAATTAAACAATTTTTGAAAATAACATTTAATTTGCAAATATTTTTTCCTCCAAAATAGAATTGCTCTCATCTTATGTTTTTTGGCAGTTCAGGAACTGTCATTGAACATCTAGCTGCCTAAAAATTATTAATTAAAAATTTTATTCATATAGATAGAAATTTCAAAAATAATACATGGACTGCACTATAGTATATCAATGTAATGAGTGCTCCAAAGGGGTATGTTTATCAGAATCTGCAGAAATATGATTTTTTTTTGTCTTATATAAGAAATTTGGAAAAAAATTCTCACCTTTATGGAAGGACTACAGCAGTTGGTAATAAGACAGTAATGATCCATCAATCGAACCAAATGTACAAAGGCACAAATTTTGGTTAGTTTCCTAAGACTGTTTCTCTTGGACCATGATGCATAAGCTTATATCATCTGACCAGAAAGAATCCTGAATCAAGGCTTATGTTTTGGGAACTTCTTCCTTTTGCTTTATATTTTGTAAGTCGGATCAGGTCCCTGGTTATTGCTGTAAGGAGTCTTTCTCTAATTCAGAATTTCTCCTGGGTTAGCAATAATCTGTCTGTGAAAGTGAAAAGTGAAAGTGAAGTCGCTCAGTCGTGTCCAACTCTTTGCGACCCCGTGGACTGTAGCCCACCAGGCTCCTCTGTCCATGGGATTCTCCAGGCAATACTGGAGTGGGTTGCCATTTCCTTCTCCAGGGGTTCTTCCCGACCCAGGGATCGAAGCCAAGGTCTCCCGCATTGTAGGCAGACACTTTAACCTCAATTAATTGCTAATGATACCATGAAACTAAGGGTGTTCCATAATAAATGTGTGAATTTTATCATGATATCACCAATCAAGTCTTTAATTATATGGAATCTTGTCATTTAGTGTTGATTTGATATCAAAAGGTGACCAGACAGTGAGAAGAGGAAGAGGTAAATTTGGGAAGAAAGAAATAGCTAACATAGACTTGTATATGATGCAGTGGCCAACCTGAGCAACAGGACAGAGCTGACAGAATGGGCAAAGTGCTGGCTCGGCAGGATGCGGCTCCCCTCTCACACCTCCTGAGAAGTACAGCGACCCTGTGGTCGTAGTCTTACTTTCCTATTGGCTTCATTTTTCTCTCTTTACCTAGAATTGTTGTTTAGTCGCTCAGTTGTGTGTGCCTATTTTGCAACACTATAGCTCCTCTGTTCATGGGATTTTCCAGGCAAAAATATTGCAGCAGGTTGCCATTTTCTTCTCAAGGGATCTTCCCAACCCAGGGATTGAACCTGCACTTCCTGCACTGCAGGTGGATTCTTTACCGCTGAGACACTGGGAAAGAATAGAGCTGTAGTATTTGGTCAAACATTTTCCCTATGATATTTGTCATGAAAATCAGTTCAATCAAGCATAAAAAATAATCCGAAAACACTGAGGTTAATGGACAAAGTCAAATCTATCAAGTGAAATATAATCCTTTGTTGGTTTATATTCCTCTTGCAACTATTGGAATGCTCAGTGGTTCCGGAATTTAGGCTGACCTAACAATGGCAAAGAGATCAAGCTAATTCCCACATTGTCTCTGTGGTGTTTTTGATCCATTCCTCTATCATTTAAAACTGGAGACCACAGTTTCTCATTTTGTTCTGTTATAAATGTATACAACAGATAGAGCTTCCCATTAATTACTGAATCGGGTATGTCATTCAAAATTAATATGTGCATGAATGTATACTTTTGAAGAATGTAGCCCAGTTACAGTTTCTTTTATCTGCCACAGTACAAGCTGAAGATAGTGTACTGGACATTTTTATTCTCTTTGGCCATCCAACACATGAATTCCTTTTCCATGTTTGGGGAATTCCCACGATAGGAGGCTAAAGCCTCTTCCCACTGTGAAAGCTGAAAATATGAGCTAGTCTCTCCCAGCTAAGAGCGCAATGAGGGTATTTTTACCAGACTATTTTTGTGGTGTGATTTAGTCATTATTCCTTGTTGTAAAGCCTTGAGGAAGCTGGGTTAGTTACCCAGTATCTATTTAACAAGGGAATTTTCTGCTTCCATCAAGCTGAGTTAGTTTCCTTTGCTGAATGATTGATTGAGTGAATGAGGAGGCAAGTTTGCAGAATATAATCTAGAAGGGGGTAGTTGAAAGCAGTGAAAATCTAGCTTAGATTAATTGATGGAATTTCAGGAACTCAGAGCATCAAATTATTTACTAGGTTATTGTGATAAAATACCCACCAAAGACAAGGCTTTGGGAAATTAAGTGGTCAATCTCCTGGAGCGGAATGAAGGGCCTAAAGAATTAAAGGGCTGTGGGAAGGGACAGTTATTTCTAACGGCACCATAAAGTTTTTACATAAAGAGAATGGCAAGGTCAAAGCAGATAGCCAAGGATAACTCTGCTCCACATTTATGGAGCAAGTTTATGTGTTTGTCTGACTTAGTCCCCTGGACATGTATTTCTCTCAAGGAAATTCACAGTGGGATGTGGGATAAATCATTAATATTCATCTAAGACAACTCCTTTCACAAAACCTTTAACTTGAATGTTTGCATTATTTTCTCCTTATATTGAAAAGTTAAATGGTACCTTTAAGTGATAATTCAATCAAGCATAGGTGAAGAAGTAAGAGTACATGTAAACTTTATGGTGTTTCTATATCCAGGCCCAGACAAGTGAATTAAGTCATTTGTTAGGTGGGTTTCAGTTCCTGAAAATGCAGGGAGGAACAGAGCAGTTAGGAGCATGCAGTGAGTAGGAAGCTGAATTTGAGTATTCAGAATTTGAACACTGGAGGAAGCCAACCTAATAACCAAGATCAGCCCCGGTGAGAGGAATAAGTGTTCAGAATCGGCACCAGCAAGACTCCAGCCAGCAAGACACCAGACAATTTAACTTCAGACGCAGGGTTAAGTAGAAAGGAGTCTGAATATTCATATTTGTCCAATTCAGAAGTGAGCAGAATCCCCACCCCTTGACGTTCCTTAGGGTAAGAGGACTTAACAGTAATTAGCAGTGTTCAAGCTGATGTCTCAAGAGACTATATTATTTAAGAAAACAAGAGAACTAAAATAATCAAAGGCTAATATACAAGAAAAGAAGACCAGGACCCAGCCTGGTAATCTACACCTGTACAGAAGCTGAGCAGGGAATATAAAGATTTAATATTGCCATAGGTAACTGACGGCACAGTCAAAGAATAGCATAGGAGTTATGGCAGTGCAAGCAGATACTTGATAAAGAAAACAAGGTTATTTTCAGAGTCCCAAATGACAAAATTCACTGCCTCAGAGGTAAAAACTGATTCTTCAGGATATAGATCGATACTGACTTTTAAAATTGGGTAGTATTGAGATGACTGCAGAAAAGAAAACAAAATACGCTTTGAAAAAACTATCTCAGAGATAAAGCTTGGAGAGTTTATCATCTTATTTCACAGAAGAGAAGAAACCGAGATGAGTAAATTAAAAAAAAGAAAGATAGGTCACTTAATTTTTTTTCTTAGTTTACTGACCTGGGAGTTGTTTAATTGCTCTCTCTTTGTAAATTTTAATAGTATTATAGTACATGATGTATTTTACTATGAAAACATTTAAATAATACAGTTGGTAATGTTGTAGCATCTCTCTTTCCCTTGCCTCCTTCATCCTTTTCCCTCAATCTGTCTCATTTCTTTCCCCACCAATATTTACAGACTTTTCCTTATGCATTGACGTACATTTATATGTAACAATGGATTCCTGAAAATCTGAATGGAGTGAGTTCACCAGTGAGATAAGGGAAAAAACAAAAACTTAGACTAGGCTTATGTTGATACAAATATCTATACAGATCAATAGCTGGGGATACCTGGTTACTATTACCAGTAATGGCAAACAGTTTACTACCTGAGTAAGCATAAGCAAGCTACTTGGTAGTTTATTTATTAAGATAAGCTAGACAATGCTAACCCCCATGAATCCCAAAGGCTTAATTCAATAAGAGCTGGTTAATAACAAATCCAATGTTCTTCAATTTGTTACTAAAATGGAGGAGCTCTTCCATTCCAGCTATCTAGACTATGAAGAGGAGAGAGCAAAAGATGGCGCAAGATATATCACGTTTAGGTCTGGAAATGATGTACATAATTTCTGCCTCCATCCCATTGGAGAGAATTCAATAGCAAGTATGTTCAAGTTGGGCTGTCAAAATCGTCATTTTGTGTGCCCAAGAAAAGTTTAAAATAGTTCAATGATTTCATATCATTTTCTCTACCACATGTTTCCTTACCTGTGAGGTATGTAGTCAACTAGATGATAACAGCCTTCACATTTCTATCCTTTTATGAGTATTACATTCAATGAAAAAATCCAACCTCACTTTAGCATTCAGGTGGATTGACTTTATTTTAGTTTTAGTCATCTTTGTTAAGACTTTTGCCTACTTGTCACTATGTTGCTGTTATATCAAGTTAAGAGAGTATCAGATATGAGGGTAATCTGGCTACAAAGGCTGTCACCTCACTGAGCACCAGGGTTGGTTTGGCTGACTAGGTGAGCATCCCCTTTTTCCTTCACCTCTCTGTGTGTGTTCCTCCTGAAGGTGTACACACAGTCGAAGAGGACGATCTTCCCCAACAGAGGATATACAACTAGCTGCCCTCTGCTGCTAGAACCTTCAAACAAACTCTCAAGGTCCATTTGTATGAGGAATGCATAGTGATCAAACTTTCAAGACTCCAGACACATCTCACTGATGTGCTGCATGTGGCATTCTGCCTTTTTTTTATTTAAGTTTTTCCATTTATTCAGATGTTTATCCTTCCATCTCATATTATTTTTCCTACAGGTGCTGTACCATTCTTGCCTATATTTTAAATTTTTTGTTGATGTTATCAGTGAAATGTTTTCCCATTTCCATGTCTTTTTTTTTTTTTTTTTTACTTTACAATACTGTATTGGTTTTGCCATACATTGACATGAATCCACCATGGGTGTACATGAGTTCCCAATCCTGAACCCCCCTCCCACCTCCCTCCCCATATCATCTCTCTGGGTCATCCCAGTGCACCAGCCCCAAGCATCCTGTATCCTGTATTGGACCTAGACTGGCAATTTGTTTCTTACATGATAGTATACATGTTTCAATGCCATTCTCCCAAATCATCCCACGCTCTCCCTCTCCCAGAGTCCAAAAGTCTGTTCTATACTTCTGTGTCTCTTTTGCTGTCTTGCATACAGGGTTATCATTACCATCTTTTAAAGTAGATTTTAAAACAGAAGTATCAAGAGAATGGAAAGACAGGCCACATACTGGGAGAAAAATATTTGTAAATTTGTAAAAGACATATCTCATAAAGAATTGTTATTCAAAATATAGAAAGAGCTCTTAAAGCTCAACAACAGGAAAAAAAAATTCTATTTAAAATGGCCAAAGTCCTCAACAGATATCTCACCAAAGAAGATATACAGAAGACAAATAAGCATATGGAAATATGCTTCACATCATATGTCATCAAAGAAATAAAAATTCTAACAACCATGCATACCACTATATATAGATTAGAATCAGTTCAGTTCAGTCGCTCAGTCATGTTTGACTCTCTGCGACCCCATGGACTGCAGCACGCCAGGCCTCCCTGTCCATCACCAACTCCCAGAGTTTACTCAAACTCATGTCCATTGAGTCGGTGATGCCATCCAACCATCGCATCCTCTGTCATCCCCTTCTCCTCCTGCATCCGATCTTTAGAATATACTAAATCTCAGAATATTAACAACACCAAATGCTGACAAGGACATTGGGCAACAGAAACTCTTATTCATTGCTGGTAGGAATGCAAATGGTACAATCACTTAGGAAGACATTTTGGCAATGTCTTACAAAACTTACAAATATATTCTTACCATACACTACCCAGCAATCATGCCTCCTTGTATTTGCCCAAAGTAGTTGAAAATTTTGTCCACACAAAAACCTGCTTTATCAAACAAGATGTCCCTCAGAAGGTGAATGGATAAACTGTGGTACACCAAGATAATGGAATAGTATCAGCTCAAAGGAAATGAGCAACAAGTCATGAACAGACATGGAGGAACCTGAAATATATATGACTAAGTGATAGAAACCAATCTCAGAAAGCTAAAAGCTGTATGATTCCAATTATCTGATATTTTGGAAAAGATAAAACTATAGAGATAGTAAAAAGATCATGAATTGGAGAGTTAAGGGAGAGAAGAATAGGCAAACACAGAGGACTTTTAGGGCAGTGGAAAGTCTCTACATGATACCTTAGTAATGCGTACATGTCACTGAAGCTTTGTCCAAATCTGCAGGATATAAAACACCAAGCATGAACTCAAATGTGAACTGTGGACTCTGAGTGATAATAATGTATCAAAATAGGTTCTTCACTCTAAAATTGTAAAAATGAACCACCTGATGGTAGATGTTGATAATGGGAGAGGCTATTCATGTTGGGAAAGACAGTTTATGAGAAATCTCTGTACTTTCCCCTCAATTTTGCTGTTGAACTGCTCAAAAAACAAGTTGTAATAAGAAAGATATTTAAAGTAAATCTTGGAAGAAAATAGAGGTAGACCTTGCTGCCAGGGGAAAAAAATGTTCATTAGATAGAGGAATTATAAACTTTGGGTAAGTTGTGTATTAAATACTAAATGAGTTAGTGAGTCAGTTAGATAAGACATGCCAAGATAATACATTTTCTTTTAAAAAAAGTGGATCTAGGCTGGTGGCAGATAGATTTAAAACCAAATGTATAGTGAAAGTGGAATTGAGCCAAAGTGTTTGATTCAAGCCTTTCTTGATAGGCCCTTAAGAAAAAATAATGAAATGATAATTGACATAAAAGTGTAGATATTAACAGCATAACTTGTTTGGAAAGAGCTTGCACATTGAATATGAAACTTTTTTCTGATTATAAAGTGTCCTTAAATATTAAGGATACTGTTTTTTTTTAAATTGTAATGGAAATATAACTTAGATCAGGTGGCCTAAGATGGAGTTAATGCTCTGAATTTAAAGTATATATGATCATCAGATAGCTTCATATTTTTCCATTTTATCATTTTTATTTCTTCATCACAGTTAGTTCTGTCAATAGGCTTTGATGGGGGAGAATCAAATACAGTTGAGATTTTTATCTTGCCTTGGCCTGTATTTCATGGCACCCTGTGTTCTTGTTAGATGTGACATAATGGATAACACTTTCTCCAACATCCTGAAATTCCTCTTCTGGAAACAGAACCACCTGGGGACATCTGCTTCCTCTTTTTACAGGTTCTGATAAGAATGAACTTTGATGGCACCTTCTCTGTTTCTGCAGATGGTTTGTGACCCAGCTGCTCCTCTTGCTTTGATGTCTGGGCATTCATCCTGAGTACATCTGGGATGCAGAACTTTTGGTACGTGGGGCTTTCCTAAATTTTTGTTACTCTTGCTTTCCAATCTCCTAAAAGGTGGGCCTGCCCCCAGGGAACTGCCCTTTGCTCTCATTTTTCCTACTGGCCAATCCTCTGCTTTGATGAGTTTGTCTAATCTCATGTCTCCCACCATCTCCTCTGTGAGAGTGAATCTTATTTCCCTTTTCTAGCCCTGACCTCTTCTAATCTCCAAATTTACAGTTTGAATTGACTGGTCAGCTTTACAGAACATCCAACTTAACACTTCCAAAAGTTATTCTTTACTCCCATGCTCTCACTTCTCAGAAATAAAAAAGAAAGAAATTTTGCTTTCACAGTTAAAAAAAGAAATGTTAGAAGTACCATCACTAATACTATATTCCCATTCATTAATCATGAATGCTCAGCTCCTTATTCTTTACTTCTTTATTCTTATGTTGCCTACAATAATACATTTTACTTTAAAAATTAGGTGTGTGTGTATATATATATATACATACACACATATTACTCATATTCATTCTAAAGCTACTCTGTAGTTCAGGCCCATTTTGCTTAGACTGTTACAATAGTTTTCCACTGGGTTCCCACCTAGAAGCCATGGTACATATTGTTACAACAGATTCTTAAATCATAGGGGTAATCAAGTCGCTTTCCTACCGATAACTCTGAATGTCTTCTCAGTTTACAAAATTCAGTATAAAATCTTGTCTGACATCTTGACAGCCCCTTTTAGCCTACTGTTTAAATTTTTTTTAAATTTTTTATACAAATTTTAAAGGTTCTTTCCATTTACAGTTTTTATAAAATATTTGCTGTATTTCCCATGTACAATATATCCTTATAGCACTGACTAGTTTGTACCTCTTATTCCCTGTCCCTATTTTACCCCTAACCCATCCCCACTGGTAAACACTAGTTTGTTCTCTATATCTGTAAGTCTGTTTCTTTTTTATTACATTCGCTTGTTTTTGTAGTTTTCTTCGATTCCACATATAAGTGAGATCATACAATATTTGTATTTCTCTGTCTGACTTATTTCACTTAGCATAATATCCTCCAAGTCTATCCATGTTGCTGCAAATAGCAAAATTTCATGATTTTTTATGGCTGTGGATTGTTCCATTGTGTATACACCACACTTTCTTTACCCGTTCCTTTCAGTGGAGACTTAGGTTCTTCCATGTCTTGGCTATTGTAAATAGTGCTACAGTGAACACTGGGCTGCATGTATCTTTTCAAATTAATGCTGTTTTTTGGGGACTCCCTCCTCTTGCCTCCTGACCTCATCCTCCACCATTCAGTCCAAAGATTAATGAGAGTGTCCCCACAGTACTTGTGCCCAACCACATCTCTGGATGTTTTGTCAAAATTTGTATTTCAACCTAAATCTCAAGGATTACAGGCTTGGAGTCTTCAAGTTTAAAAAATCTTATTATATATTCTAAAGTTTTTGAACTGTTGTCCAAAATTCATACTAAATGGACTGTTTTGCCTCTTCCCCTCTGTCCGTGCTCCTTGCCCTCTCTGAATGCCCTCTTCCTTCCAATCTCTTCCTGCTAAATCCTACCCATTCTTTGAGAAGCACACATACCGCATGCCAGGTTCAGGATAGGGAAGTAGGTCGATGGATACACTTACTAGAGGTCAACAAATACATGACTTCTTTCTTGGCAAGTTCCTCAACTTCTCTAAGTCACAATTTCCTCAAAGGCAAGAAGAAAATGCTGAAGAAAATGACCCCAAAAATAATGCTAACCATCTAAATTATGATTCTTATTTTTATACTTCTATTGATGCTTGTTGCAATCTATCTAATATTATTTGTATACCTGTCTTTTCACCTTTATACTCTAAGGATCTTAAGAATAAAATCTACTTCGTTCCTATCTATGCCTTGAGCTGCTTTGCAATATCCTTCCACACAGGTGACATTCAAAATGTAACAAATTCATTGCATTGTATTTCAAGGAGGTAAATAGATATTTAAACTTTTGCTTTGTCTTTGTATCCTGGGCTTTCCTGCCTTGACTATAATAATTTAAGCATATATATTTGATTTATATAAAAAAGAATCTGAAATTATTTAGTATTTATTAAACATTACAGTGTTAATGGCCTTCATTGTTGTATTAACATAAAAGACTGTGAAGTGTGAGACATGGAAATCAATATTCCATTAAAAGAAATGACATTTTTAAGTTCTCTTCAGAAGTGTTTTGATAGTTCAGTGTGTTTATGATTCTAGTGGTTTCTTAATATGCATAATGATCAACAGCAATGCAATGTTAGAAAAGAAAAAGCTTTATTTGAAAGAAATTTACACATATAAGTTAATTACATTGAGTTCTGAAGTGCAAAGATGCCAAAAGAAATTCATATTTTATATTAAAGTATTTTGGGAAATGTGTCTGAAATTTAGTCTGCAGATAGAAAGCTATCAAGGGATTTGACTATTTCTGGAAAGATGCAGATGTATTCTCTGATAATGAGTAAAGATTTCCACTGGAGTAATTCAGGAAACAATTAAATAAACTGCAGCAGAAAGAACGATGGGCAGATGTGAGGAGCAACTTGAGAGCATTCTGAAGTCTAATTTATAAAGTCTGAGCACCAAAATTGGAACAATAAAGCATATAGGTTCTTCATAGAAGAAGGAAAAATTGCTGTCTTTTCAATATGGTTTATGAAAAGGGATCACAAACATACACCGCCCAAACCACGCATGCAGACATAAAACTGGGCTTGTTAGGGGGAAATGTGGTGATAAAGAAATAGTGGAGGGCCCAGACCACTGAGCTCCTTATCCCAGGACGTGTGTCACTGCAGCCTACCCGTCCAGAGGAGACTCTCCTCTCTGCTGTTGTACAGAGCCGTAGGGCAGGGGGGCAGGGGACCTTTCCATGAGAACGTAAGAGCAAAGGCCCCTGTCCGAGTGGGTGGCCTTGGCAGAACAAGGTCAGCTTGGAACCCAGACTTTGGCATCAGCTGCGCTAACCCTCCTTGCTGGCTGATGAGTCACTCAAGGGGGAGGTGATCAGCCTCCAGGGCCAGTCAGGGTGGCTCCTGCTCAGCCACTGCCTTGGCTCTTGGGTGTCATTATATCTGCACCCCCTCTCTACTCTCAAAGGTGCTGGGTGTGGTGTTTGCACAGAGGCCTTGGGAGTGTGGGTTCTTTAGCACAGTCTGTAGAACAGGTGTCATTGCAGAGTTTGTGGCAGGTGCCTGCCACCCAGATGGAGCCACCATGCTCACTCTCGCGGATGAGAGCCAGACGTTGGACAAAATTAATTAAAGAAGCCACCTGATTACTGAACAGCAAGCAGCTTGGAGAAGACAGATAAAATAGAAGTGGGCGAGTTTTCTGTTTTCTTTTTCTTCTCTTCCTTTCTTTCTTTCCTTCTTCTTTTCCTTCCTTCCTTCTTTCTTTTGCCCTTTCTTTCCTTCCTCTTTTAGCTCCTGGTTTTTGATCTAGGAATGGGCAGAATCAAGTGGAAGACAAACCAAAAACTTTAAGAGAAACTGTCCTTCCAACCACAGGGCCAGCAAACTGGTGAGCCCAGAGGATGCGGGAAATCTCTATTTATTTCCCCCTCTCTTCTTTACCTCCCACCCTTCTGAGACTACCCTTGTTGCAGAACTGAATTGCCATTACTAGGAATCTGTGACCATGAAGAACTTCCTGTCACTGTGCAGTTCACACCTGTGGTAACAGCGGGCACCCACATCCTGAGAATCTGGATAAAGGGTCTGGGAGAAGTGCTGGAAGGGTGCCTTTGTACAAAGAATAGAGGGTGGACATCTTGGTTATTTTTTTGTCTCTGTTCTCTTGAAACCTCGCACCAAGGCTACACACAGATTGCACAACAGCATGGGGGACTAAAACTCTGAGAGAATCCAAATTTTTTGGCCAGAAAAACCAGGTATCCTTGTGAGCCAGAGAACAAGGGACAAATTCCAAAGAGTAGAGAGCTGATGTCATTTGTAGGCTCCCTCCCAAACTGAGCGTGACAGAACACAGCCAGAGCAGCAAGAGCTTGGAGAGCTCAGTTAAAAGCTAAGCCACCACTCAAGTCCCAGACTAGCCTCTGAGTGACTCAGACATGGGGCCAGAGCTTTGCAACTGGACCAACATTGCATTCATGTTGGTTCACAAACTTGGGAACTTCCTGGTGACATCTGAAACTGACCCCTGTACCCAGAGGGCAAAGAGAGACCAAAGGAAACAGGTAGAGCAACACAGATGGGTAGGTAGTAGGTTTACTGAGCAAAGAAACTTACTTCCAAGGCTTCTCCTGGACACTGCAAGACCAGTAGACCTCTGTACCTGCCTGCCAGCATCATAGAAGTTTATATGGAGACCTTAATTTATACCACACAAGGAGTCTCAACACTGCATTTCTATCCCAAGCCTGCATCCTTGAACATGGAATGGTGAGTGGAACACACAGTCTAAGGACCCAGGAGAGGTGAGGAGCCTCTGATCACCTGGGTCCAACTCAAGAGTCAACCACGGATCTCACCCTCTCAGTGTCCTCCAGAAATAACAGAAGATGAGCCAAAACTGATCACCTGTGAAAACAACCAACAAAATCAACGTTCTTCAGAGATTTGTAACAGGATCTAGAGTTTCATACATATGTTCAAAACGTTCAGGATAAAGTGAAAAATTACTTGACATATCAAAAATATGATGCCTTTTCAAGGGAAAGTCCTGGTGCCCCAAGAGGTATTCACTCAGTCATATCTGACTCTTTGTGACCCATGGACTGTAGCCCGTCAGGCTCCTCTGTCCATGGAATTCAGGCAAGAAATACTGGAGTGAGTTGCCATTTCATTCTCCAGGGAATCTTCCTGACCTGGGGATCAAACCCAGGTCTTTCACACTGGAGGCAGATTCTTTACCCTCTGAGCCACAAGGGAAAAGACAGTTGACAGACGGAAACTCCAAGATGCTCTAAATGTTGAAATTATCATGCAAAACTTTACGGTAGCATTTATAACCCCCTTCAGTGAGGTAAAAGTGAACACATCTTGAAATGAATGGAAAGCTAGAAGTTCCAGAAGACAGTTTTGTGAATGTGTTTCCTATGTGTTTAGAAAGACACATATTTTGTGTTTGTTGTTCATCATGTTCTGTTTGTGTCCATTTGGTCAACTGTGTTTGCTATATTCTTGAAAATTCTGTATCCTTGTTAATTTTTTGTTTGTATTTTATAACAATTGCTTAGAGAGATATGATGATTTTACAGTTTATAGCTTCTTGTGAATCTACCCATTCTTATAAATTTTAAATTCTATTAAGTAGATACCCATTTAATTGGATCAGATAGTAAAGAATTTGTCTGCAATGCAAGAGACACAGGTTCAATCCCTGTCAGGAAGATCCCCTAGAGAAGGGAATGGCAACCCACTCTAGCAGTCTTGCCTGGAGAATCCCATGGACAGAGGAGCCTGACAAACTACAGTCCATAGGGTTGCAAAGAATTGGACATAACTGAGCAACTAAGCACACTCATACACTCACACATTTTTTGATGTCGTGTTTATAAAGTAAACATTTATTACTATGAAGTTAGTCTCCTTTCCTTAGTAAATAATTTAGAATTAGTCTTTTATATTAATATACAATATGAATTATACTAAATATATTATATATAAATATATATTTTGTATATTAAATATATAACCTAACTATCTTTCCTTTAAAATGTGTCTGTTGATGGATTTTTTTCCTTCATTTTTCACTTTAAACCTATCTGTAACTTTAGTTTTTATGTATATCTGTTGTAAAGAGAATTTAACTAGAATTTTTAAAATTCAATCTGGGAATTCCCTGGTGGTTAGGATGCAGCACCTTCATTTCTGTGGTCCTTAGGATCAATCCATGGTCAGAAAACTAAAAACCTGCAAATCACACAGCAGGCAAAAAAAAAAAACAAAAAAAAAAAACCAACCCGACAATATTTATCTTTCACTGAAGCATTTGGCTGATGTACCAAAAAGAATAGTTGGGCTTTAGTCTTCCATCTTATTTTCTGCTTTTTTTTTTTTTTTTTTTTGCTTTCTGTTCCGTGTTTCTTTTCTCTTGTTATTTTCAATTATTTTTAGCATTTCTTTTTTTCTTACTGCTAGTTTGAAAATTGTATATTGTTTCTGCCTTTTCAAGATTCTACTAGATATTACAATTATATATTACTTCTCTAAGTGTTACAAGAATATTTCTAATTCTCTTCACAAATAATACCAAGATTTATGACACTTTAATTACACTTATCTGACAAATGACATTTCCTCTAACATAACTGGTAATGTTATTTACAGTTCAGGTTGTTGTTTGTATTACTTCAATAGACACTGTGTATTTTTTAAACTATTATAACTATGAAATATATCAGACATCGGTGAGTATGCTTAATGCCTGAGTGCATTTTAAAGAGTGATAACAAAATGAGCACTCAAACATCACTGAGACTATGAAACAGAGCTTTAAAAATCTGTTGAAGCTTCCTGTGTGCTATCCACTCACAACACTTTTTTTTTTTTCCACAACAGAGGAAACCATTATTTCTGTATTTACCAATCTTCAGCTTTCTTGGTAGCTTTACTATGTTTGTAACCTTGAAAAATATATATTGCATAATTTTAATCATTTTAAACTATTATGTTAAGAGAATTAGTCTATGTATTTTCTGATAACTTGCTTTTTAGCTCAACATTAATTTCTGAGATCTTATCAAAGTAATGTGTAACAGTTTATTTTCATCACCACGTGTATTATTTCATTGTGCTGCTAAGTCGCTTCAGTCATGTCAGACTCTGTGGGACCCCACAGACGGCAGCCCACCAGGCTCCCCCGTTCCTGGGATTCTCCAGGCAAGAACACTGGAGTGAGTTGCCATTGCCTTCTCCATGAAAGTGAAAAGTGAAAAGTGAAAGTGAAGTCACTCAGTCATGTCCGACTCTGTGCGACCCCATGGACTGCAGCCCACCAGGCTCCTCCACCCATGGGATTTTCCGGGCAAGAGTACTGGAGTGAGTTGCCATTGCTTTCTCCGATTATTTCATTGTAAATGCTCTACTAATTATCTATTAGAGGGAAGAAACATATGGGTTGTTTCCATCATTTTTGTTATTATTAAATAGTGCTGCTACAAATTCTGATATGTGCCTTCTGGTGAACACATGCAGGGATTTCTCTTAGGTATAAACTAAAAGTTAAAATATCAGTTGTATGATATGTGTGGGTTTAACTTTACATGGAGCTTCCCAGGTGGTGCTAGTGGTAAAGAATTTGCCTGCCAATGCAGGAGACATAAGAGACATAGGGTCAATCCCTGGGTTGGGAAGATCCCTTGGAGGAGGGCATGGCAGCTCACTCCAGCATTCTTGCCTGGAAAATCCCATGGACAGAGGAGCCTGCCAGGCTATAGTCCATAGGGTCCCAAAGAGTGGGTCATGACTGAAGTGTCTTTGTAGTCATGCAACTTTACATAATAATAGCATTATTTTCCAAAATGGTCATGTTTCCCAAGATACCTCTAGAACAGTTGCCTCACATTCTTGTTGCACTGAATTTTTCACCCTTTAAAATGTCTTCCCATTGGGTGGTGTGAGTCATTTCTCAATCATTGGTTAATTTGTATTTGCCTCATTACTAAAGATTCAGAGCAACCTTTCATATGGTATTGGCCATATATACTACGTGGGTCTTTAAATATTAAGGTCAAAAATAGGCAAGATTAATCTGTGGTGACAGAGGCCAGATTAATATTTACCATAGTGATGTGGAAATGAATGGTTGTTGACTGGCAGAGGCTGTAGGAAGCTTTTTGAGGTAACATATATGTTCTACAGCCTAATCTGGGTGATGGTTACAAGGAGTAGCCAAATGAAAAACCATCAACATAAGAACTTAAAATTTGGGCACTGTATTATAGATGATAGATAGCAATAAAAATAAAAAACTCTCCAATGAAAAGTGAAATGTACATATAATTACAGAATTTCTAAAACAACAATAAAAATACTATATAAAATAATTTTTAAGGTATAATCGAAACAGCAATTATAATCTTCATACATATTATAGAAAAATCAAAATATAAAAGCTGAAATTAATGAAATGGAAAAACAAAACAAATAAATCAAAATATTGGTTCAAAACTCAACAAAATAAACAAATATCAAGAACACAAAATAAAAATAACCAGGAGACATTAACCACTGAAAGAAAGATTATTTTTTAAAATTAGACTACTTTACACTAAACTTTTTTCACAGAAGTAAAAGATGTATATCAGTTTTCATAATTAATAGCCAGACAAAAAACAAAAGATAATTACAACTGCAAGCCATAATAGTAACATGATTAATTTAGCAATATAAGTAATTAAATACAATTTGAAGTGGTAGAATGATATGGTAAATGAGTATACAAACACATGTAAAAGACAGACTGTGTCTTTTGGTTGGTTCATTTAATCCATTTACATTTAAGGTAATATGTATGATCCTATTACCATTTTCTTGATTGTTTGGGGTTTATTTTTCATAGGTCTTTTCCTTCGCTTGCGTTTCCTGTCTAGAGAAATTCCTTTAGCATTTGTTGTAAAGCTGGCTTGTTGCTGCTGAATTCTCTCAACTTTTGCTTGTCTGGAAAGCTTTTGATTTCTCCATCAAATCTGAAGGAGAGTCTTGCTGGGTAAAGTATTCTTGGTTGCAGGTTCTTCCCTTTCATCACTTTGAATATATAGTGCCATTCCTTTCTGGCTTGTAGAGTTTCTGTTGAGAAATAGCTGAGATAGTCTGATGGGAGTTTCCTTGTATGTTATTTGTCATTTCTCCCTTGTTGTTTTTAATATTTTACCTTTGTCTTTAATTTTTGTCAGTTTGATTGTGTGTCAGCTTGATTTTGTGTCTCTGTGTGTGTTCCTCCTTGGGTTTATCCTGCCTGGAACACTCTGTGCTTCCTGCACTTGGTTGACTATTTCCTTTACCATGTTCAGGAAGTTTTCAGCTATTATCTCTTTAAATAATTTTTCAGGTCCTTTCTCTCTCTCTTCTCCTTCTGGGACCCCAATAATGCAAATGTTGGTGCATTTTCACGTTGTTGCAGAGGTCTCTTAGGCCGTCTTCATTTCTCTCATTCTTTTTTCTACATTTTGTTCTGTGGCAGTGATTTCCACTATTCTGTCCTCTGGGTCATTCACCGTTTCTTCTGCTTCAGTTTTTTGCTATTGATTCCTTCCAGTGTATTAGTCATCTCTGTCTGTTTGTTCTTCACTTCTCCTAGGTCTTTGGCAAACATTTCCTGCACCTTCTTCATTGTTTTCCCGAGATCATGGAGTGTCTTCATTATCATTATTCTGAATTCTTTTTCTGAAAGTTTGCCTGTGTCCACTTCATTAGGTTGTTTTGGTTCAGTCTCCTATGGGGTCACCACTGCTTTCCCCTGGGCCTTGGTGCATGCAAGATTTTGTTTGTGCCATCTAAGATTGGAGTCATTGTTTCCCCCAGTCCTGTGGAAGTCCTGTAATCAAATCCTGCTGGCCTTCAAGGCCAGATTCCCTGGGGATCCCCAGTCCCTTTGTCACGTCCCCAGGCTGAGAGGCCTGATGGGGGTTCAGAACCTTCACAACAGTGGGAGAACTTCTTTGGTGTTATTGTTTTCCAGTTTGTGGGTCATCCACCCAGTGGATGTGGGATTTGATTTCATCATGATTGTACCCTTCCTACCGTCTCACTTTGCCTTTTGAAGTGGGGCATCACTTCTTGCTGTGTTCCAGCATCCTCCTGTCAATAGTTGTTCAACAGCTAGTTGCAATTTTCGTGCTCTCATAGGAGATGAGCACATGTCCTTCTATTCTGCCATCTTGAACCAGAAGCCAAATAATTTTTAAAGTATGAATTACTTAATTTTATTTAATTTTCTAAGAAATGAAAATGACCAGCATTGAAAGTAGTTTATACAGAAAACTTTAACATGCTATTTTCCATGGCTTAGAAAAATTGTTTTTGGAGTCTCTACTAGCTAGACATGCATGTACCTTGAAATCAAGTTTTTGTAAAAAAAAAAATAAAATAAATCTACCACAAAAAATATAGTTTTTTTAAATAAGAGAATTTTATAAAATCTTTGAAATTAATAATTGAGGGATACTTATTTTAAAACTTAGAAAATATAGAGACAACTTTCAAATTATTTATATGAAACAGGTATAATATTAACAAGTACCCTTAAAATGCACACACAGTAATCAGTTAGAATATACAAGGTAAGAGAAAACCCAAACTGCAATCAAGACAAAAAGGATAAAAATACTTAGAAGTAAACTCAACAAGAAATAGACAAAACTCTGTATAAGAAAATTTAAACATTCCTAGAATATCGAGTAGATTTGAAACTTAAACACACAGACGCATCATATTTCTATGTAATTACCAACAAGTTTTATTTTCTGAAGTCAATTTTAAGTTCTCAATTTTTAAGTTTATACAAAAAGTTAAATATTCAAGAATATCTAGAATAATCCTGCAGAAGGAGGGCAGTGGGGGCTGAATTCATTTGCTAGAACTGCTGTAACAAAGTAGCACAAGACTGGTGGCTCACAAAATAGAAATGCACTGTCTCAGTTCTGGAGGCTGGAAGTCCAAACTCAGGGTGTCAGCAGGATGTGTTCTTTCTGAGGCTGCAAAGAAGGATTTGTTGCAGGCCTGTCTCCTTGTATTACAGACGGCTGTCCTCCCCTGTGCCTCTTCTCATTGTCTTTCCTCTGTGCATACCTCTGTGGCCAAATTCCTTGTTTCTATAAAGACATCATTATGTTGGACTGAGACTCAGCTAGTGACTTTGTTTTAACTTGATGCCTCTGTAAAGTCCCTATATCACTATAAGGTCACACTCTGAGGCCCTGGGGATTAGGGCTACAACAAACAAATTTGGGGAAGACAAAATTCAATGTGTAACAAGTGGGAACTACCATTATTGCTACCTTTGCATGTTACATACATTACACGTGTGACGCTGACTAGAATAGTCTGACCTATATGACAAAGTAGTAAGTACAGAAATAGACCCAGGTACATAAAAAACTTGGTATGTGATAAAAGGTGAAATCTCAAGTCACAAAGGAAACAAAGGTTTTTTAATAATTGTTATTGGATAACTGATAGCTATTTGGAAAAAGATAAAATTGAACTTATATCTCACATTACATATCGCAATAAACTATAAAGGGATCTGAGATATAAGTGAAAAAGCCAAATCTATACAAATATTAGAGGAAAATATGGGGGAATTCTTTCTTTTATAACTAGAGTGTGGTGATACCCTTATAATTCTGGCTTAAAACAAGGAACTAATTAATTCAACTACATACAATTTTGTAAAATTTACTTGGCAAAAAAAAAAAAAAATCACAATAATCAAGGTCAAATAAAACAGACTGAGAAAAGAAAAGGTAAGCCTGTGGGCTTCCCTGGGGGCTCAGCTGGTAAAGAGTCTGCCTGCAGTGTGGGTGGCCTAGCTTCCATCCCTGGATTGGGAAGATCCCCAGGAGGAGGACGTGGAAACCCACTCCAGTACTCTTGCCTGAAGAATCCCATGGACAGGGGAGCTTGGGGGAAGACAGTCCATGGGATCACAAAGAGTCGGACACGACTGAGCGACTAAGCACAGCAGAGGGAAAAGAAAAGTATTACACCTTCTACAGTTTGGCCAGTATCTTAAATATCAAGTCATTATGCTGTACACTGAAAATTAATGTAAGGTAAGGTGAAGTTGCTCAGTCGTGTCCGACTCTTTGCGACCCCATGGACTGTAACCTACTAGGCTTCTCTGTCCATGGGATTCTCCAGGCAAGAATACAGGAGTGGATTGCCATTTCCTTCTCCAGGGGATCTTCCCAACCCAGGGATCGAACCCGGGTCTCCCGCATTGGAGGCAGACGCTTTAACCTCTGAGCCACCTATGTTTATATCTCAATTTAAAAAATCAATGGAGGGAAAAAAGACCAAAACCAATAGAAAATGGGTACCAAGCAAAACAAAGTCCAAATAGATCTCCAGAGAAATTAAAATGGCTTTCAACATATAAAAAGAAAGCTCAATCTCAATCATAATAAGAGAAATGCTAGTGAAAATTGTATTGATATATTTCTTACTTAGATTTGTAAGTATTCAAAAAAGCTTGAACACATTCTGTTGAGAAAGCACTCATTCATTGCTAATGGGTTATACATTCCCTCTGGAGGGAAACTTGTATTATTTAAGGAAAACTGAATATGGATTTTTTTACCCCAAAATTTCTATTTGGAGAATTTACTGCAAAATTAACTCCTACAAAATTATACCAGGTTATTCATCATAGAATTGTTTGTGAATGAATGAATAGCAACTCAATAGATTAAGGGGCAGATTCTGAGAGAAAATTATGAAGTCAGATTCAAATATGCAACCTTGAGATGGAGATACTCCAGACAGAATACCCACAGTATATTCCTAGAACATCATGTAATCTCTAGAGATTGGTACCAGTTGCCACAGAGCTTGGTGCCCTGCACTGAATTTTAGAGTATGACAAGTATAGTTGCTATTGCACTTCTGCCCTCCATATCTCATGCAAACTGTCTTATGAGCCTGACGCATAACTCTGAAAGTTATGGAATACTGCTGCTGCTGCTGCTGCTGCTGCTGCTGCTGCTGCTAAGTCACTTCAGTCATGTCCAACTCTGTGTGACCCCATAGGTGGCAGCCCACCGAGCTCCTCTGTCCCTGAGATTCTCCAGGCAAGAATACTGGAGTGGGTTGCCGGTACTAGAAGATGTAATTCTTGCCTAACAAAGGAAACACTGCACGAGACCACAAACAATAAACTGAGCCTCTGAAGATGTTAGTTTTATATGCAAGGGCCCTCTGCAAGTGGGTTATATGCTATTTGATTCTAAAACTGGTGTAGTTTATGCTGTGTTATATTCAAAGTTTTACCCAGGACTGCTATACATGGGAGGGGAAGCCCTGAAAATGGAGACACTTTCTTTGTGTACATTCATGCACACACATGAAGGAATGTACACATTGCTTCTCTGTGTCAATATGCAGCAAAATAAATGAGATATGGTTGGAAATGCTACCAGTGAAGATGCTGGAGAGCCAGTGGCTTATTGCTCACACAGGACACACACCTGTGCCATCTCTGCTCTTTGTTTCTGGAAAGCGTTAGTTGCTCAGTTAAATCTTTTGGTTTTTTTTTTTTCCCACTTTTATAGAGAAATAGTTGACATACATCACTATAAGTTTAACGCATACAACAGGATGGTTCAATTTATATATATATTGCAAAATGATAATTGTAATAGATTCAGCTGATATCCATCATCTCATATAGATACAGCAAGAAGAAAAGAAAGGAGAAAAGAAAAAAAGAATTAAAATGTTTTTCCTGTGGTGAGAACTCCTAGGATTTAGTCTCTTAACTTACCTATAGATTATATAGCACCATTAACTACAGTCATCATATTATACATTACAATCTTAGCTCTTAATTGTCTTATAATTGGAAATTTGTGCCTTTTTACAACCTCCCTTCAGCTCTCCCTCCCTCACCCTCTGCTTCTGGTAATATGTCTGATTTCTTCTTCTATTAGTTTATTTCTTCAAGATTCCACATGTAAAGGAAATCAAACCATATTTGTCTTTTTCTGTCTCATTTCACTTTGTATGATGCCTTCAAGGTCCACCCATGTTGTTACAAATTATAGAATTTCCTCATTTTATGGCTGAATACTATTCCATTTTTCCATTTGAGTGTGTATGTCTGTGTGTGTATAATCTCACAACTTCTTTATCCATTCATCTATCAATGAACACTTAGATTGTCTCCATGTCTTGTGTGTGTTAGTTGCTCAGTCGTGTCTGACTTTTGGCAACCCCATGGACTGTAGCCCACCTGTCTATGGAATTCTCCAGGCAAGAATACTAGAGTGGGTTGCCATTCCCCTGTCTAGGGAATCTTCCTGACTGAAGGACCAGACACAGGTCTCCTGCACTGGCAGGTGGATTCTTTACCATCTTAGCCACCAGGAATTCCCCTCCATGTCTTAGCTACTGTGAATAAGGCTGCTATGAACATGAGGGTGCAGATGTCTCTTTGAGTTGGTATTCTTTCCTTTTAGTATATTCCCAGAAGTGAAACTGCTGGGTTATATTGTACTGAGAATCATTTTCTGAGGACCCTCTGCACTATATCGCTTAGTGGCTGCACCAATTTATAATCCCACCAATAGTGCACAGGGGTTCTTTCTGTGGGATCACTGTCATAAGATCACGTATTCCATTCTTGAGGGCTCCATCATCAGGACTTCATCACCTCCCAAAGGCAGCCTCCTCCTAACACTATCACATTGGGCACTAAGTTTTCAATATGTGAACGGTGCAGAGACACAGCTCTTCAGACCATAACTGGCAGAAAGTGGGATGATTCCCAAGTACTGCTGGCACAGGGAAACCATCATGGACAAGTACTTGTCCTTGAACTTCTGTTTGGATGGACAGGATCCCAGAGAACTACAATATATTTTACCTGTTAATCATTGGTAGAGAGAGACGTGTAATTTCTGCCAGGCAGATAAATGGACAAGCAAAATGCTACTAGAGTATATATTCAGGATCAGCTTCATGGGAATGTAATCATATGGATGAACTCATGCTTGGTTTAAAGATCTATTGTCATTATTTTGAAATTATCCACAATTCTTTCAATTTGTTTGAAGTTCAACTTAAAAATTGTATTTTTGAATTTTTAAAGTAACATCCAATGGGGAAATGAAAGCATATGAATTAGGAGAGGAGAGAAGTGGAAGAAATATAAAAACCTTCATATTTTGGTATCTTTATACTTTCATCCTGCTTTTAGAACAAGGAATCCTTTCTTTTCATTTTCCCCTGGGTCCTGAAAATTATGCAACCAGTCCAAAGTATAATGGTAATAAGGAACTTACTCCCTCCAAAATGATTGAAATATACACTTAATGTATGTGTTAAAATTGATATCAATAATTAGGAGTTGAAGGGATGTGGTCAATATGGTAGAGCAGGAAGATTCTGAGCTCACCTCCCCTGACAGGCACATGGAAATTACAGCTACTACAGAATAAGTCTTGATGAGAATGATTTGAAGATTAGCAGAAAACATTTTTCACAACTAAAAATATAAAGAAGGAGATGTGGCACCAAGGTCCGGACTGGGAGATGAACTGCTTGAACATCTGGCTTTGAAAACCAGCACAGTTTGTGTTCAGGAGAGTCAGAGAGCTGTGGGAAATAGAGATTCCACTCTTAAGAGGATCTTAGAGGAAATATTCTCAGCTTTCACCATTGAGTATGATGTGACTCTGGGCTTATCATATATGGCTTTTATTATGTTGAGGTTTTTTATCACTAAAGGCACTTTGATGAGAGTTTTAAAAATATGAATGTTGAATTTTAAAAAACTTTTTCCTGTATCTGTTGAGATAATCATATGATCTTCATTCTTTAGTTTATTAATGTGGTATATTACACTGATTTGCAGATAATGAACAATCCCTGCATCCTTGCATAAATGCTACTTGATTATGGAGTATGGTTCTTTTAATGTATTATAGAATTTGATTTGCTAATGTTTTGCAGAAGATATTTGTATCTAAGGTCACCAGTGATATTATTCTATATGTATTTTTTGTTTCTTTCTCCTTTTGCTTTCTTTGCTTGTAATTGAGTGACTATTTTTAATGATAGGTTTGGATTCTTCTTTTTGTGTGTGTATCTAATATAGGTTTTTGGTTTGAAACTATCATGATATTCTTAAATGACAACCTACAACAGTTGACCCTTGAACAACATTGGTTTGAACTGCACAGGTCCACATATACATAGATTTTTAAAAAAATGATAAACATACAGTCGACCTTCTGTATTTGCAGATGCAGAATCTGTGGATACTGAGGACCAATTGTAAATAACTTGATTATCTGTGATAATCAGTGCGTCCTGGAACCTATACCCTCATGGTACCTAGGGACAGATATATGCATATGATTATTTTAAGTTGATGATCTCTTAAGTTTGAAAGCATTCTAGCAATTTTGACT